>NC_054382.1:80781725-81131373 GCF_017654675.1 Xenopus laevis | reverse complement strand
AAAAATAAACGTTCGTATACTCGTTACCATTGCTTTCTGCTCCAACCTACTGAGTCGCAAGGCTTTCCACAATTGCGGATTTTGGGTGAAGATATCTGAAAATTGCCGGCCAAGATTGCCTCAAAGCATTTCCAAAAAATGCAACCTAAGCGAGTGCAGTGCACTATCTTATTTAAAATGGTGTGCCTCTGAAACAAAAGCGTTGTAAATTCTTGTCACCACGAATGGTGCAGTCAGAATCTGAGATCAGTTTGAGGAAGTACGACCCCACAAAAAAAGCCACACCCACACTAGATACCATGTGATAACCTATGCGAAGGCACATGAAGCGTGCGTCAAGCACACAAAGCACTATGGCCAAAAACCACACCTTCTATATTAGGGGTCAGCACACAAACTAAAAGCTCACCCACTCTGTGCGTACTCTGGTCCAGCATCTTACTGGTTACGCTCCTAAAAGTTAGTCTGAATCCTGTGTGACCGCATTTAAAGCGTCTGAACCACACGGCCTCCCAGCTCCAAATGCGAGCCATCACAGCCTGAGCGACATACAAATTGTCCTGTGGTAGGCTTTCAGCAGCCTATAATGCTCGCCCAAGAAATAGTATTCTGTCAGCAGGTTGCGCAATGCGTTTGTAGGCGGTAAACAAGTTATTGTAGTGTCTTTAGGCGATGTACAACACACTACAGAAACCTCATTAGCTGTTTCACGGCCGTCTGAACAGCTGCGCTTGTCTGCACTCTTCAAGCCCCCACACAGCCTCATATATACTCATTTATATTGGGCGCAAACATGCGTAAACGAGCGAACTTTCTGAAGGCTATAGGCAATTCTAGTAGCAATTGGACAGGAATCTAAATGGATCCGCCAGCTTGCGATTGAGGTACCCTTTCTGGGGCCCAGCCGCAATTCTTTGCATACACAAGCGAGCGAAGAGACGCACATCCCTTACGAGCCAATGTGCTCTATGCCAATTTTGCCGAGAGTCACCCGGTTTTAGTAAAAAACGTCTACTCTCTGTCACTTAGTGCTTGGAAAGCATGCACGGTCCAAATATGACTACTGACGCAATGGTCTCCAAGCATGGTCAGGGCCAGGTATGTCACCTACATCAAGCTCCGCCCTCAGAGCTGTTGATACTTGCCCTTATCGGGCTGAGCAAGCAGGCGAACTGCGGTGTGATCTATAGGGCTACAATATAGTGAGTTGGTGTACCTCATCATACCATAGAAAGCTCCTTAAAATATAAAACACTAGGGTTGCACTAAATCAGTCCGGTATGATTTTGCACGCGGATTCTGGCACCCCAACCTGTCGTACTCCCTAGGATATCCAAACATGATTGGCGCACAGAGACCTCCCAATCCACAAATTCGCTATCTTACCTCCGTCTTCTCCTCTGCTTCCTCCTCCTCTGCTGCTGGGTCTCCTTCCTCCAAGCAGGTCCTATGTGTCACCCTCACAATGCCTCCTCACCTAGGCCTATTCGACGTGCCGCGGAGCTTGAAACGCCCGTTGTCCATGCTTCTTGGGGGATCGAACGTCCCTGGAAAGCAGAAACGCATAACCGGAATCTGTACTCCTGTCATCTCTGCAGTCACAAGGCCTGAGTGCCGGTGGGCTGGCTCGACACATACAACATACAAAGCTGAAAGATCCGGACAAAAGTGGTTGTGAACAACGGAAGCAATCTGTTGGCAAGCACTGAACACTGGCAGAATTTAAACAGCATGTGCCCTGCATGGCACAATGTTCTGAATTAATAGTCCCAAACGTTTTGTCTTCGAAGATACCCAGGATTCCAGTGAATTCTCAGGCAGTCAGAGAAGGTGTCGCCTCATTTCAGACGTTTCCTACACAGCCATGGCACGCCTTGCTGACATTCGCAGCGCGAGTACAGTATTAACAATATACCATGGCACAGGCTGTTTAATTTGCCGACACAGGAGCCAGACTCGCTGATTCAACGCTCACTCATCCGTGGACACCGTCTGCTGCAACACAAAACGCCGTCACTGAATACTTCATGAGTTTGAAACAGTGGGTTGGTAGGACTGACGATTCTAGCAGAGCCGTGGGATTATTTTCCACACCCTTACTGGGTGTATGCGGATGCCTGCAAGGCTCATGCGCCCCTTCTTGAAGAGTCAAAACATGGTCAGTCGCACCGAAGGCACATCATGTGACTAATACCCTTTGCTTTCTTCCTGGAGCCGTGCCGTGCGACGAGTGACAGATGAGGCGTAGAGCCAGCGTGACGAGGAAGCGCACGATTTCTGGCGAATCAACCAGAACGAGCCCAGGCACCTGCTGCAAACGCAGGGAGAAGGTGCAGAAGTGGAGTCAGAGGAAGGAAGGTTGGATTTGTGGAGGAGGAGACCAACAGGAGCAGGCTTTCCCCAGGGGGCTTGTGGTGACCTTTTGGGGACCCCTGGTCTTGTACGTGCCTGGGGGAGGAGACCCGTGGATGATATAGTACCTGATAACGAGAAGCGGAAATGATACCTCTGCATCCAACCTTTGAGAATGGTCTTTCATGCTGTCATGCCTGTTGAAGGACCCCCGTATCAAGAGGCTTAAGGAGAAACCTGTACTGGGTGCAATGCAGCTATGACCTCGGAACAAGCATAAAGTGGCAGAAAATGTTACCAAACGTACCACAAGTTCCGAAAGCATGCTGCATTTTTACAAAACCGGCCTGCAAAACCATGTTGTACAATGCTTTTAAGGGTGATGTCACTTCAAGAACTCATCAAACATTCCAGGGGCAGAAGGTGCCAAGTAATCCTGCACGAGCGCACCTGCAAGACAATGCACTTTTGGCCACTCTGTAACGTTCAGACATGCAAAGGTTTTTCAGTCCCAAGGCAGCGCCAGAACCCATCGGACCACCCTCAAAGAACGCCTCGACCGGCAGGTAGCGGACTACCTGGCCATTAACTGCAGATATCGACACCTGAGGCGATGAACCCCTGGACTACTGGGTGCGACTGATCTGTGGCCCAGCTGTCACAATTTGCCATGAAACCCAATTGTCTTGCCCCGCATCAAGTGTCCCTCAATCAAGAAAAGGACCTTCAGGCAGCAGGAGGGTTGTAACTGGAGGAAGAGAAACTCGCCGAGGTTCACAGAAAGTGTGGATTACTCTGACCTTATTAAAATGAACGAGGCCATGGATCTGGAGGGTTAACTGCAACGCCGGAAGACTTGTTCTGACTCCCCATGCAGCTGTCCTTCTCTGCACGCCGCATGACTTCACACACAGGCTGTCCTTTAGCGTCCTCCTCCTCCGCCACCGTTACAAACTAGGGTGCAAACCCCTACTGGTTTCATTCAATCAAAACTTTTGGACAGGTAAATCCTGAGTTTTTCTGGCCTCTGTGCTACAGTGGCTGGCGACAAAAAAAATTCATATTTTCAGCTTTATATGTCATATTTTTTCTGGCTCTGTGCTTCAGTGGCTGCGACCAAAAAAAATTCATATTTTCAGCATTTATATGGGCATATTTTTCTGGCCTCTGTGCTTCAGTGGCTGCGACAAAAAAAATTCATATTTTCAGCATTTATATGGCATATTTTTTCTGGCCTCTGTGCTTCAGTGGCTGCGACAAAAAAAAATTCATATTTTCAGCATTTATATGGCAATATTTTTTCTGGCCTCTGTGCTTCAGTGGCTGCGACAAAAAAAAATCATATTTTCAGCATTTATATGGCATATTTTTTTCTGGCCTCTGTGCTTCAGTGGCTGCGACAAAAAAAATTCATATTTTCAGCATTTATATGGCATATTTTTTCTGGCCTCTGTGCTTCAGTGGCTTGCGACAAAAAAAATTATATTTTTAAGCATTCATATGGCATATTTTTTCTGGCCTCTGTGCTTCAGTGGCTGCGACAAAAAAAATTTTTTTCAGGAAAGTACACATGCCTAATTTTTCAGGGTTCTGCAACAGTGGCAAAATCGCATCTTTTATGGTCACCGCTGGTGATCAATAAAGTAGACCAAAACTGGGCCCACACTGCAGAATCAGTGTTTTTTGGTTCACTTCACTGTACATTGAATTACCTCTGCCTGACTGTGCACGTGCGCACAAGCACGGTGACTGCTAAACCACCCACTACAGAAATATTGCCACCAACAGGACGAACATCCTGGAGGTGACAAGCAACTAGTAATTAAAAACTATTATTTGCTCACTTGACGGTATCATTCATGAA
Source organism: Xenopus laevis (assembly GCF_017654675.1). Lineage (NCBI taxonomy): Eukaryota > Metazoa > Chordata > Amphibia > Anura > Pipidae > Xenopus > Xenopus laevis. Next base: position 81,127,157 of record NC_054382.1, on the reverse strand, counting down.
AGCTCTTTGCGTTTTTTTGCGTTGCAGTAAGCGCCCGCGTTTTGTCTTTGCGTGTGAACAGGCTGTAACCTTTACACACTTGATTGGCATGTAGACGCCGGACGTTTTAAAGCAGTTTATTACACAAGTTTAGAAATGTAGTGTGATTTCTGCCCTTTACAGCACAAAACGCAGCGCTGTGTCAACAATGTATTTTTCAGATACATTTTTTCCCTTGATCCCCTCTGGCATGCCACTGTCCAGGTCGTTGGCAAACCCTTTAAACAACTTTAAAATCATTTTTCTGGCCAGAAATGTCTTTTCTAGCTTTAAAAATTCGCCTTCCCATTAAAGTCTATGGGGTTCGCGACGTTCGCGAACCGTTCGCATTTTTGACGCAAGTTCGCGAATATGTTCGCGAACATTTTTTCCGACGTTCGCTACATCCCTAATGCCCTACATGAACCTGTAGTCTGCAATAGCTAGATAGGAGCAAACTATATAAACATGTACATCCATTTATGTATAGACATCCTTTATGCGTAAGCATTTTGTGTTAAACGCAAAGAACAGAAATACCCTGAAATCATAATTTCAAACATCTTGCCACACATCAGAAATGTAACTGGCATGCACACATTGCTTTACTTTAAAACTCTCAGCGGATGTGTCTCCATCAACACGGCTGTGTAAACCTCACTTTTGGCTTGTAGTTGGGAAGGAGTCTTTTGGGAGCCGGGTTGATGTGGTTGGGGGGACGCAGACTGGGATAATTCAATGGGCCTAATGGCTAAATAGTAATTTAGTTCTGTTATAAGCTTTAGTGCTTCTTTAAAAAAGGTTGTCAAGTCAAATGATAAAGAAGTGTTTTTTGAAACAATTTTACATCTCTGATTTAATTTTCCAGGCATTTCACATTGGAGGTTTTTTTGTTTTGTTTTCCAGTCCCACCATTTCCTGGATTTTACACCATTTTTTTTCTGGTCCCTGAAAAACTAAAATGGGGGTTCTACTGTACATGAAAAGTACAGCAGATTCAGTTTCATATAAGCTAGCAAAGTGAAAAGGACACTAACATTATACAAAACTAACTATAGTCTTGTCATCTGCAATATACACTCATATAAAAGTAATTGTTTTTGTTTATTTTTTATCCTTGGCCAGGCCCAGTTGCACATCTCAAACCAGGGCTGGCAGGCATAGTTATGTAATGTACCATCATGCAGCGTGTACCCTGACAAATTGGAGGAATCCCAATGTCATGCAGATATTTCTACTGCACACTACTTTGCTCAGTCATCCTAGTGGGCATCTTGCTGGAAATCACCATAGCACTACAGAATAAAGACTACTGAATGGCATTGTATTTATCTGCACAAATATCAGCTCTAGACAAATCAGTGCTCCAGGAGTGGCCTCACATTTTGATGTTTTTGGCTCTTATACAATATTATTTATTATTATTAAATGTATTTTTAAAAGTGCCAACATATTGTGCAGTGCTGTAAAAATTATGTGCTTGTGAAAGAAATCACATGAATTATATACATATAACATACAGGGTTACCTACATAACAACCAGTACTGGTACAAAAGGTGAGAAAGGCTATGTGCAAGAGAGCTTACAATCTAAAGGGGAATGGAATGACACACAAGGTATTGAATTTGGTAGCTAAACAGTGATATAGGCATCTGTAAATAAGTGAGATCTTTTGAAAGCAGAAAAGTTGGGAGAAAGTCGGAAAAGACTGTGGGAGAGTATTTCAGAGGAGAGGTGCAGTCCTTGCAAAGTTCTTAAATGCAAAAGTGAGGAGTTAATGAGAGAAGAGTTGAGGAGCAGGTCAGTAGAGTCAGAGATGTAGGATTAGGTCCTTTTCACCTTTAAGGGACAAGGAAAGTTAAACTAAAGAAGTAGGTAGAAATGTTGTACATTATGTTTTGTGCTTCTGTACCAGACCAAGGCAACCACAGCCCTTTAGCAGTAAAGATCTGTGTATCCAAAGATGCCCCAGTAGCTCCTCATCTTCTTTTCTGCTGATTCACTGCACATGCTTCAGTGCTATCAGTTAATGAGCTTAGGAAATGACTCAAAATATACAGTAGCATATAGAATATAAATGTCACAGTATAAGGCTGATTTAGTAATTAATATAGATAATTACTACATGGCAGGACATAAAACCAGTGCAACTAGCATGATAATTTAATAATCAACCCTGTAGCATCAGTTTATATTACAGGCCAACCTCATTTTCTGCTGGATAATTTGTGATGACCCTAAACTTAGCTTCTCAATAGCTGCTTAGAGCCCACTGAGCATGTGAGTGTCACAGACACTTTCCAAGATGGTGACCCCCTTAGACAAGTTTGAAGTCCTGGATCATTTCTGCTATCAGGAGAAATAGCAGAAATTATTGCAGCTGAAAGACATAATTACTAGTTGCAATACAACTCCTTATCTTATAAACTGCATTAAACAAAAATTTATGTTGGATTTCCCTCTTGGTTTCCTATAAAGCTTTAAGCCACCTCTTTCCAATGTAACTATAGGTCTTCCTAAAAATATCCCTGCATAGTAGTAGACATGAAGTTCCCTGCTGCTCCGCACTAAACATTGCACTGGAGCATTAGTCTATACTTACATCTCTCTTCAGCGACAGGAATTCTTGTACCCAGGTATAAACTCACTGACCTCACTTTAGACTCCATTTCAAACACTCCCACAGCTTGGCAGAATTCCACAAACGATGCACCTGCTGTGGGCACTTATTTCAAAATGGAAGCGCTAATAACGCCTTTTAGATGTGGTTTTTGTGAGATATAAAAGCAAGAAAAAAAAAACAAGTCAGGGAAAAAAAATAGGAAGAAAAAAAAAGTTGCAGCAACAATGCTCCAAATAGGGGGCAGCTTGAAGTATACTGCTAAAATCAATCTCAAATTGTTGAGTGAAAAATACATCAAAAGCAAAATATCCTGGCAGTGAATTATGAAGAAAATTGGACATCAAACAAATTTGAGTCAAACTGCTCTAGGAATTGTGGAGGCACTAATGGATTTGTAATAGCAAGCAACATGCAATTTATAAAATAAGGACGAGAAGCAGCGGTGATAAACATTTTAGGGAAAATCTTTACGAAGAACAGGTAAGATTGGGAAAAACTGTTCTACAGTATAATTACAAGTACAAGGAAAGGCAATATTTTTGCCCCAGTCCATGCTACAGCTGGTCTGAAGCCATTCCATGCGACAAATACATTTTCAAAACAGAGCTGTAAATTCAGGAAACCCATCCTTTCCAAATGGAGATAACCCAAAGATGTCAAAGTGGGGGGCCCTTCCAGTTGTTGTATTGTTGTTGAAAAGTAATCATTTACAACAGAAAAGGACTTACTTTTTACAAACCCCAATAGAAAGGAAACCTCAGTGTCCTTCATCAACCTGTATGAAATAACACATGGCTGAACAGGATGTGTTTTCATCCAAAAATTTGTGTCAGTCATGGGGAGAGGACAATTAAAAATGGCTGCTGATTCTTTCTGCTAATGCTGCTAACATTTCTCTGAAAGTGCCTTTGTTATAAATCTCAATGTTTTACATCGTTCCCAGCAAATAACTGCATGTACAAATAACACTATTTCCTTGAATTCTTTTAAATAATTTCTCATATCAGTTAGTACTACAGAATAAAGTCTGGCTTCAATGTGATTGTGTTGTTAGAGGTAAGAGATTGCAAAATACTTCCTGGAAAAAGTTAGTCCCCTTGTGTATGATGAGGAGGGACTAACTGTTTGGCGTTTTCATGTTCTCTATATGTCTGCATGGGTTTTAAAAACTTACAGGCCTGTAAAGTGGTTTCTGAAAGAACAGAGCACGGTATCTTGGGTAAATGTGATAGGGAACTTAGATAGTAAGCTCTGTTGGGGCAGGGACTGATGAGAATGATATATACATTTTGTGCTGCATAAACATATTATGACAGAGTGTAATAGCAAGAGTGAATGTCCAGGGTAATGCAGGGGCAGTCATTCTTTTTAGGGACCCAGGCTATGCCCTACCCCCTCCCATCCCAACACTGTCCTGCTCTGCCATCACTCAACACCACACTTGCTCATATCCACCCTCATCCAATCACACTAGGCCCTCTAGGAAATATGGGACCTGATCAACTGCCCAGTTAGGCCTAATGAGGATTTGCCACTGTTTAGGGCAGTCATTTCTTTAAAACCTCAAGCCTTAGATAAGTCATGAGTAAAATTCAAATTTGATATTATTACAATGGAACAGTGTTAAATCTCTTATCTAAAAAGTGCCAAATCAGGAGCTTGAGGGTTAATTAGAAGGGCAGAGATGATTTAGAGTCTTTTTTCTTGTTTGACATTCTATTCTGACAAACTAGTTGGGTAAAAAGCATTAAATTCAGTCAAATTCAAAATGCCAGCCACCTATCTATAAGGTGCTTTCTCCTAGATTTTCTTCATGATGCAACAGAAATAAACCACCTTCCAAAACCAAAAAGAGAATTTGAGTATTTTTAACATGTTTTAAAAATGGGACACGCCAAAGCCATAAATGGTATTTTCCAGCAAGTTCAGCACAGCTTTGCTACAGACGCTATATAAGTCTAACCATTTAACTCAGTTGCTCAATAACATCCATTATGCAGGGAATATTATGCACACCCATTGTTTAAAAAATGACATTCAGAAGAACAAGATAAGAGCATGATACTGTAGGCGCCCATCAAGCCCAAATGGGTGGAGTCTTCAGCTTAAAGAGAATAGGAGCCATGTAATTGTGCACACTTACCTTGACAAATACTAAACATTCTGTGATTAGAACACAGTAATTAGCTACAAAAGGATTCACATGAATTTAATTACCCGTCAGTCTACATGTTTCTTAATTACTTTTATCTCATTTGCATCAGTAAAAATTTCCGCCTGAGGCGACTCATATGCTTACAGGGATTCTGGATTTTACAGTGAATACTTAGTAGTAAGGTAAATTATTTAACACCCGAACAACTGATTTCCTGATAAATCACACACACAAAACACATTTTAGCAACAACCTATGGATGACAACGTTTTGCAGCTCTAGCATTTGGAACATACTAATTGATAGAACTAGAGATACTTCTCATTACATACAATTTCGCAAAGAATATACCCGATATCCCATTCCGTTTCTGTACATGTATTATTTATAAAGCACAAAAATATTTGTCAGCCATCTGCAAAGAAGTAATCCTTTTTAACATTATGATCCACAGCTAGAGTTCATATTCAAGAACAAGACATTAGGAAGATGAAAAGCAGAAGGAAAAATAAAACTGTACACCGTAATACGTGAAAATAATGAAGCAATGTGCCAGAGTGCACATTTATTAACGTTGGTGCAACATTACCTCCGAAACCCAAACATATTTGCTTTTTCTTAGTCTAAGCATTAAAATGATCAAAGCTAATTGCTAAAGTTGCTAATGATTGCTGCCCTAGTGCCAATTGCAACAATGAGCCGAAGAATGTGTAGAAGAATTCAGTGGCACCTCTGGCCCAAATAGGCACAATCTAGGCCCAAAATCACAAACACACAACATATAAGTCACCAAAGAGGGTCTCCAATATGCAATTTTTTTGGAAATTGCTATTGAAAAGTTATCAGCCCCTTTCTGTATTGCTTGACACCAGCTCTCTTCCAACCAAGAATTCAATTCCCACAATGCCTTGTATGGATTTGAGGGTCAGAACCAACAGTGGAGAGAAAAGTAAGGGATAGATAATGCTTTTAAGATTAATTACTAGGGATGCACCGAATCCAGGATTCGGTTCGGGATTCGGCCAGGATTTGGCCTTTTTCAGCAGGATTCGGCCGAATCCTTCTGCCTGGCCGAACCGAATCCGAATCCTAATTTGCATATGCAAATTAGGGGCGGGAGGGAAATTGCGTGACTTTTTGTCAGAAAACAAGGAAGTAAAAAATGTTTTCCCCTTCCCACCCCTAATTTGCATATGCAAATTAGGGTTCGGATTCGGTTCGGTATTCGGCCGAATCTTTCGTGAAGGATTCGGGGGTTCGGCCGAATCCAAAAAAGTGGATTCGGTGCATCCCTATTAATTACATTTACAATTAAGTCTAAGGCTACCGGAACACAGGGATATTTAATTTGCCATCTGCATTTCAATCTTCCCTACTGTGGGCGGGGCTGGATTTGCTATCCAGGCCCCCATAGGCCGTCTCAGCTCACCCACCCCCCGGACTGCTTCTCCTACCCCATCTCCTTCTCCTCCCCATCCTCTTTCCCTTTTCCTCCTTGTCCTGTCTCTTCCCCTTCCCAGTCTCCTTCTCTTCCCCTTCCCAGTCTCCTTCTCTTCCCCTTCCCAGTCTCCTTCTCTTCCCCTTCCCAGTCTCCTTCTCTTCCCCTTCCCAGTCTCCTTCCCAGTCTCCTTCTCCTCCATTTCCCAGTATCCTTCTCCTCCCCTTCCCAGTCTCCTTCCCATCTCTTTTTCCTTGCCGTCTGCTCCCCAAATCTCCCTCACACAAGTATCCAGTGCTCGCATTAGGATGCGGCTGGGCTCTACGCCAGGGCCTTTGTGGCCTTGCCAAAAATCTGGGCCTGACTGTGTGAAAAAACTTTTGGGCGACTTTGGAAAATGAAACTCCTATGTTTACCACAAGCGATTATTGCCAGCAAGCAGTTGGAGAATCGTCACCTGCGTGGTGACATGGGCAACATATCTCCCTCTGTGCCATTAGCAGTATTTAATAAATGTAACATGAAAACTGTTAAGGATTCCATCTTCTCCAAAACAAATGTTGTTGGAGCTCCCTTTTAAAGGAATGGAAAATGTAAAGAAGCAAATAAAAAATAACAAGAAGGAAGGCAATACAAAAATAATGCTAAAACATTTCCAACGGTCTAATGTTTTTGAAACAATTCACTGGAAACCTATTGAGTTAACTCCAGATACCATAATATTCTATTGTCCACACTGCATAAGAGCCATAGATTCCATAACCCTCTGCTTAAATACGGCAGTTTTAGAATTTTGAAGTTTGCTAAGTGGGAGGATACCACAGCAGAAAGAAGAGAATGGTCTGCTTTAGCTATGGGCATAGCCATTATTTCCAGCTTTCTAACAAAAATACAGACTCTAAGGTCATAGGTAATCACTCTAACAATATATTCTAGTTCCTTTCCTAAGGCAGATTTCCAGACACATGAATTTCTAGGGAGACTTATGAAGAAAAAATAAATAAATAAAAATCAATGAAAGTAATGCAATCTTAATGTGAAAAAGATGTATACCGTGTGAATTATTAATGGCTAATACATCTGCACACATTTTTGCTAGATCTTCTCTGTGCAATTGCATACAATTTTCTTATAGGAGGTGCTGAAGCATGAACAGCCAGGAACTGTCCTGGGTTATTGGTATGAATGCCAAATTATGGCTGATATTTGGGCATATGACTCACAAGAGTGATGTACAAACCTTATCTGCCATTTTAGTGTTACCAGGCCCAGTGTAAAGTCCAGCCTAGGAAATGGAAAGCAGAAAGGCTACATGGCAAACATACTGACTGAATGAATAGCTTCTCCAACTTTTAAACATAGGTATTTCATGCCTTGAAGTTTTTTCCCCTACACTGCAATAGCTGGTTAAATACACATGTGCTTTTACAAAAAGAAAAATGAATTTCTATAGAGATTATAATTTTTCAATGGCTTCTGCCACTGATCCACTACATTCTAATGCATATCCGTCATTCCCGTTGTGTCTACAATCAAACTGCATTCTACGTGTTTTCTAACTTAATTTTTTAAAGTTAATTTTATTGAGTTGATGTCTTTAGTAGACTTAAAGTATAGTGATAAATATTATAGAAAAATCCTTTATGCAGAAATCCATAGGACCTGAACATTCTGGATTATATGTCCCAACCCTTTATTGTCAAATGTGTCCCTTGCTCACAAGTAATACACAGCTATATACCCTATCCCACCTACTTGAATACAGTCTAATTGGACTTGCCCTAACTCTCACCTGTCCCCACTGTAGTATGTTGTAAACTCTGATGCTAGAATCCTCCTCCTTTAACTTGTAAGAAAACAGCCACCTCAGATTTTAAAATCTTTACCATGGCTATTCATTGAGCAAATGAGAACGTATTTTATTCCTCTATACCTCAGCACATGTCATCCCTTATATATCCATACATTCCTGTTTCTCCTGTATCCATACTTCTATTTCTGTGTGAACACACCACCCACTTCCACTGCTGTTTTCCACCTTAAACCTTCTCTCTTTACCTCTGGATTTCCATCCGTTAATTCCACCATAGAAAATCCTCCTTCAATCTCTCCAGAATAAAACTTAAGACCTCTTGAAGCACTGGCAATATGTTCTGCAATATATTGTATATACTGTATAGTCTTATTTGCAGACACTAATGACTTGGTGTGCTCTGATGGCTGAATCTCTCAGTTGGCAGAACACTAATGTCTTTGCAAGAGAGTCGCCATTAAAAGAAACAGTTACACCAAAACTGAAAGTGTTTTAAAGGAATTATAGCATATTATAGTGTTACCCTGCAGTAGTAAAACGAGCATGCTTGCTTAAGAAACACTACTATAGTTTATATAAACAAGCTGTTGTGCAGCCATTCAAGCACAGGATACACAGTAGATAACAGATAAGCACTGCACAATCCCATTGCATACTATAGAGCTTATTTGTTGTCTGCTGTGTATCCTGTGCTGTGTATCCTGTGCCTTTTCTCCTTTACCAGCTTGAATGCCTGCCCCCATGGCTACACAGCAACTTATTTATATAAACCATAGCAGAGTGAAGCACAATTAGCATACTATATTTTACTATATTATATTATTTTAAGTATATTACTTTAATTAACTTTGAATTTTTGGTGTTACCGTTCCTTGACATCCCTTCTAATCAATGGAATTTAAACCATGGGTATTGCTGACACAGGTGCCAATACATTAATCAATGACATTCTTAACAATTCCATGCTACTTTGTGTCAACAACAGCTTGTAATAGGCCTTTTCCTATTTCAGCAGGGTAAGAACCCTCAACCCAACAAGCACCTGTGGAATGAACTGGAACGCTGATGCAAGGCAGGCCTGATCTTCAACACCTGCAAGTTTTTCAAACACCTTTCCTGTCCATAAAAGGATCATTAATATTTGATTCCTCACCCATATGAAAAAAATCACTACTAAAATGCCAATTAGGGTTAAAGCACTCCAGGTACTGCAATATAAATTATATTTCCAGCACAGAAAACTCTGCACCTGAAACAACTGAAATGCAATATTTTGTCAGTATATCTAAGATTAAGAAACATTGTGCAAGACTCTACGCTGCTATACACCACCATCCAAATACTTTCTTTTTCCATCAGTGTATTTCTGTTTTGTGATTGGTGGAACAAGAAAATACATTTGTTGGTAGTGGTGTTAGAATAAAAATTCTTCAGCAACTGAAAAATTAAACGAGATGGCATTCTACTTAATAGATAAAAAAAAAAACCTGAGTCAAAACAATGATGCTTTGTTTGTATTATGGCACAGGGCATCTCTACAGCATCCCACATCAAAAAGCCCTAAGCCTCTAAAGTTACAGAGCGTCCCTCACCACTTATTCTTCTATGTGGTTTTCCCCTGTAGAAACAGTGGGACTGGAATGTTAGAGGCTATCATAAGTCTCTTATAATACTTCACAAATGAGCAAAAGTTAAATTTTATTATGGATAACTTTGTGGGATTCCTTTAATAATTTTAAAAAAGAACATACATACCTTGTTTTGCAGTATCTTATTAGAATGAAGAGCTCAGCCTTTCATTTTCAATGTAACATAAGATGAAAGATTTACTGAGCTGATTCCTAAGCAAAGGCATGCACTGATCTAATAGAAAAGATAACAGTCTCAATGTTTCGCACACACAGCTATCTTCTGAAACATTATGAAGCTATTGGTCCATCTAAATACAGCAGATCTGGCTTCCAGCGTGCTTGGTTCCAAACAAATGTAGTGTGGACTCGCACACCCTACTTGAAAGCAGGTATAGATAAGCCTGGTGCACACGGGTGGAAGCTCGGCCACCTCCCAATGAAAGTCTGTAGAAAAAACCCAATGGCACCCAGGACTGCGTGAACAATTCTAGTGTTTATTAAAGCAGAGTGCAATGCAATCCACTTTAATAAACACTAGAAGTGTTCACGCAGTCCTGGGTGCCATCAGTTTTTTTCTACATTCCAGCGTGCTTGGGCAAGTGGAAGTAAACATTAAAAAGAATGAAAGTGTCTCAATGTTGATATTGTAATCATACAGCTTTTACCATCTGGAGCCCTTCTTAATGGAAAGAGATTAAATAAAAAGCAATGAACAATCTGGTCAAAAACTAAAATTGTTGCTAATAGATGCCCAACAAGTTTAAGATGGTAAATATTATGCAAAGCAAAATATGAGCTAAAATATTATAAACTGTGTTTTTACTCAGTAACATGGGTCCCGGGTGCCTGATGTACCTACCTATTTATTATGGGTGGGGGTGGCAAGATTGCTTCCTCTGCAAAAGAATCAATGGTATATCATCCTTGATGATATATCATTGATTCGGTGAGAAGAAATGGTGCGCCATTTCTTTTATAAGGAGGTGTGTTTCACACATTGTGTTAGCGTCCCACAGTTTCGCCCATTTGTCTCTCAATTGGATAGTAGTTGGTTTTAACAGTCTAAAGTTTTGATTGGCTGCACCAGTACACAAATTCAAAGTTAGAATAGATAGAATATTTGCTTAGATGGAGAATGTCATAATAGATAACTATGACATTTAAAAGAGAAGGAAAACTATATTAATCCACATTTGGCTTGGTTTAATATAACTAAGGAACTCTCTATTTTTGGGTACTGTTCACAGAAAATATATATATATATATATATATATATATATATTTTTTTTTTTTAATTTAAGGGTGCATTGCCCAAAAACTTCCTGTATGGTCCTTCACCTAAAAACTTTCTGTGCAGTGAAAAAGATATATGATACTAACAAGCTTTACAATTTGCATTTAAATATACAGTACATATAGAATTATTAATGGTTTTGAAGTGATTTGTAATTATAACTACAGGTATGGGACCTGGGAATGCTCAGGAGCTGTGGTTTTCTATAACTGGTATTTCTATACCTTAAGTCAACTAAAAGATATCCATATATATCCTGTTTGGACACAGGTAGAGTTGTTTTTAAACACAATAAAACTTCAAGACTTGCAAGCACACACCCACATTATCTGTTTCATCATCAGCAGTGGGCACTGAAGCGCTGCTGTTTGGGTACCAGAATGTCAGCAAGAAAGAGGATTTGCTTTGGTTGTCCTACATCACTGTCTGATTTTATGCTTTTCATGGGACTGTGTGAAATGAACGTAAAATCCATGAAAAAATAAATGTAGCTTATGAACGCTGCACTTCAAATAATCAGAGGAAACGTAAAATCTGAGCACGTAAAATTGGAATTATGTTGTATACTGTATACAGCCATTTCATTAAGGCAAAGGAGAAACACATATTTAAAAAAGAAATTAAACCTCGGACTGCTATCTTTTCCACTTGTTTCACTTCTCTACTGCATAACAATTATATTAATATTTGGTTATTCTCGTCTGGAGCCCTGCTACTTTATAACGGCCTGCCTGCTGGCACCGGATTGGTACAAGCTCTAATTGTAGCTGCGGGCTTCTCCTTCACTCTTCCAGGTGCAAATGAATATCAGTGGCTTTTGTGCCTGTCCTTTTCAACAGAAACCTAATTATTCAATGAAAGCAGTTTAAAAAATTTGTACAAAAAAACAGGAGGAGGTGCGTTTTTTTTTTTTTTTTGGAAGGGGCTATGTTACATAAAAAAAGAGGTAGTCCCTTTATAAAAAAAAAAGTAAAAAAGCAGCTGTGATTTCCATAAGGCATGCTGCTGCCTTAATGCAGAGTTTCCTCAGATCCCTGCCTGCTATCCTGTTCATTACTAGCCCCTCCATTTGCCACCTTTCACAGTGCTGTCATGGTAACTCCGATATTCAAAAAAAAACAGAGTTAGGCTTGGGTTTGGACGGCCCTAATTCAAGTTGGGGTCAGCAATATCAGCTGAGCCTCAGAAGTAGAGCAGATGGCAGCGCCTCTCCTCTGCGTGCACAAGTAGATAATTTAATCCTTTCAGAACCCGAGGGGCCTACAAAACATTGCAGGGCAATCTATACACATATGCAAAGAGAGAGAGAAATGAACAAGCTGAATTGTGTTTGTCTATATATCAACAAGCAAAGAAGAAAGAATGTGACAGTGGAAAGAAAGAGAACTGGGAAAGGAAGAAAGAAGCAGAGACAGGTTGATAAGTGCACCGTGCATTTGCTTTGCTGCAAGTTAATCATTCAGCACATTTGTTGGGGAGACTTATAATAAAATTTGTTCTGGCCATTATGCTCACTCTCTCTTCCTGGCAGCAGCCCCACTATCCTCATTATCGAGCTCAATTAAAGAAACAGGACGTTCCCAGATATACTAGTGTATTTACTAGTGTATGTACCTTACTGCCAAGCACTCACGTGGGTACCACTAATGCATTCATACTGGCCAGCTTCTCTAATTAACCCAGCAGCATGTGGATTATGCTATGTAAATGTTTGTATTGATACACAACTATATTATGTTTTAATCCAGATAAGCATAGGATCACACTTTGAGAACAATTTTTGTTCTTTTATATGAAAAAAAAATATAAAAAAAATATTTTTTCAGGGTGTATCAGATTTTCTTCTATTACTTTACTGTAGAGAAGGGGTAAAGGGGGGGACTAGGCAAGTGGAGAAAAGTTGGGTGTAACTAAAGAAGGTTCGGTAGGGAATCAGAGCAGGAGGGGATCCAGGGATTTATTTTCTAGAGAGACTTTTTTGTAAGAAAAGTGTGATCTTTTCAATTCACACACAGTGACAAATGGCAGGTGCATGGTTTGGCTCATTTGGAGTGCCTGCTGTGAGTTAATGAGAATGAATCCCTAAAAATGAATATGGCTAGAAATGCCATACATTATATACTGGACTTATTGAACCAACCTAAAGGTTCAGAATCTTTATAGTAGAAGTTGACACAGTGAGTTTCCCATCTTGGATTCTGTTAGGAGTGTCTGTGACATACACATGCTCAGTGTGATTTGAGTAGCTGGTGAGAAACTAAACTTAGGGGTCGTTGCAAATCATCAAGCAGAAAATGAGGTTGCCTTTAGTATGAGCTTACACTACTGGGTCAATGATTAAATTCTGATGCTGACTGCGCTGGTATCTGAGGTGCCACGTGCCAATAATTTTAATTTGATTTTATTTACTAATAAGCCTTTTATGACATTTACAGTATATATAGATATATATATTTCATTACTTGTGCGTCAGTCCCTAAGCTCAGTAAGTGACAGTAGCACACAGCAAGCACAGAGAAATCAGCAGAAAATGCGATGGAGTTATTGGGGCATCTTTGTTGGCACAGACAGTGGCATAACTAGATATTGCTGGCCCCACAGCAAATTATTTTTCAGGCCCCCAAAATGTTTTGATTTCAACTTGTTTTACGAATATTTATTGAAACTGTATATGAATTATGGCCTCATGGGGCCCTAAACCTCTAGGGCCCTCTGCAGTTGCAGTGTCTGCTTCCTCTATAGTTACACCCCTGGGCACAGATCTTTATTGCTAAACGGCTGTGTTGCCTTGGCTGGTAAAGAAGCCCAAAAGCTTTAGTTCTATTTTAAGTTGCACTTCAGAGACTCTGAAACTGGAAGAAGTTCTGTGTCTATTTCTAGCTTTGTTAAACTTTTAAAGGAAAGCTGAAGTTTGTGAAGAAACATACAGCAGTTTAGTCTCAGCTATACAGCATCATTATAACACTTGACTATAAAAACAATTAAATGAAGAAATGGCTCATGGAACCACAGAACTGCATCATGTTTGTTTTTTAATACCCTTTGCTGAGCGCAAGGTAACAAGCGGAGACTCGACTGTCATTGATTACCAAACGTCAGCTTTCCTTTCCTAGCCAGTGCGGTCATAGGTAGCCCCAAGAGATTATAGGGGTTATAGGGGAAGGGCAGATGTCCCAGATAAGATGGAATTTTTGACAAACCTCTCAGTCCCTTTAGTAGAATCTTAACAATGGTGTAACAAGATGTTACTGGGCCCCACAGCAAATTAATTTTAAGGTGGCCATACACGGGCAGATAAAGCTGCCGATATCGGTCGTTTGGACCGATTTGACAGTTTATCTGCACGTGTATGGGAGCTTCCGACAGGTCTTCCCGATCGATATCTGGCCACGATATCGATCGGGAAGGTTTGATTTTTGACCGACCTGTTGGAGCCCCTTGGCGCATCGTAATTCGATCGTTCGAATGCCGAACGTTCGAATTACCCCCAATATAGCCATGCCGTTAGTGGCATATCGGGGAAAGATCCGCTCGTTTGGCGACATCGCCAAACGAGCGGATCTTTGAGTCTATGGCCACCTTTAGGGCCCCCAACATATCCAGAGGTTGTCCTATTTTACCAATATATGTTGAAATTGTTCATTAGAGCCTCACGGGGCCCCCTGTACCTCCTGGGCCCCCTGCAGCTGCAGGGTCTTTTTCTTCTATAGTTACGCTCCTGGTCCTGAAAATAGGTGTTTTACACAACTTCCAATCCTTTCATGAATTTTGCCACTGTATTGGTCACTACTGTTGACAGGCATATGGACACACCAGATTCAAGGTATATTGACCTCCCCACCCTTACACTATCACACATCAACTGAGTTTACTCATCTTCCACTAAATGCCTGCTTGGAAAGGGGTTACCTCTGCTATATAAAGCTCATAACTGATCAGAGCCTAGAAAGTTAACTTTAAATCTTTTAACTAAATAATATAGAAGGATTTAAAAAAAAGTCAGTGTAAAACAGGTATGTTTATGTTATAGATAATTATTTATAAATGTATATTTTTAAATGTATTACAATCTAAAATTCTCTAGGACAGTAACAAGCAAAATGAACCAATTATCTATTTGTGGGGATTTAGTTCAAAAAGCTTTCACGATAAAAATAAATGGATTATGTTTAAATTATAAATAAGAAAAAATAAGAAAAGGTTATTTATATAAATTGCTAGCACTGTGACATAACTGAGGTCTAGTAAAGTGACATTTTGCAGGCCTTTCTGCCCCATTTATGTCTTATTCTGTATAGAAAGAAGGGGAATAAAAGCTCAAAGGGACATTTGACATAAAAAGTGAAGGTCATTTCATTATACACAGATTCAAATGGTGATTTCCTCTTAACTAACCTTAACAACAAGCCTACCCCACCAAATGACTTTCTTTCTTACATTTTTTATTTTAGTAATTATCAAGTTAGAGGAATAAATAGGAGTATATATATATATATATATATATATATATATATATATATATATATATATATATATATATATATATATATATATCTATATCTATATATATATTCTCCTATTTATTCCTCTAACTTGATAATTACTAAAATAAATAAATAAATAGAGAGAGAGAGAGAGAGAGAGAGAGAGAGAGAGAGAGAGAGAGAGAGAGAGAGAGAGAGAGAGAGAGAGAGAGAGAGAGAGAGAGAGAGAGAGAGAGAGATATATATAGAGATATATATATAGATATAGTGAATAAAGTATCCCCTCTTGTAAAATATAAGGATATTATAAATTACTGAGGAGTTTCATGACCATATAAAAACACGAGGTCGAAGGCAGAGTGTTTTTATACAGGTCATGGAACTCCGAGGTAACTTCTAATATCCTCATATTTTGCAACTGGGGATACTTTATTTATTATAATACACAAATTTCAGTGAATCATGTGATAGAAATGACATCAGAACTCAACGTTTATAACTGATATATATATAGTGAATAAAGTACCCCCTCTTGTAAAATATAAGGATATTATTAGTTACCAAGGAGTTTCATGACCATATAAAAACACAAGGCCGAAGGCCGAGTGTTTTTATACAGGTCATGGAACTCCGAGGTAACTTCTAAGATCCTCATATTTTACAACTGGGGGTACTTTATTATAATACACAAATTTTAGTGAGTCATGTGACAGAAATGACATCACTACTCACCGTTTATAACTGATGACATCAGAACTCACCGTTTATAAGGATATAATTTACAGGATATTCATGGCTTTTGTGTATTATATATATATATAACTCATGGTGTACCTAGCTTTAGTCATATTGAACTTTAGAACTCATGTTTTGTAGAGAAATTCAAGCATAGATAGTTAATAGTGCCAGTCATTCAAACAGAAAGCATCTGCCACACTCCTAAAAAAACGGGGAAATATATACATCAAAAATTTGGTTTAATCTCCTTTTTTATGCAAATATAATCTAGGGACAAGTTTAAATTCAACTGCCAACAAAGGGCAATGGGACTGAGCACTAACTGTGCATGGTTTTAAGTTGCACTCTTGGGCACAACTGTGAAAGGCTATTATCCTCCTGATACTTGTAGGTCTGAGCAGCCACTTTATCGTTGGCCTTCCGAAAGCAGTCAATCTGGGTTTCAGTTATTGCACAAAAGGCTGCATACTTGGGGCCATTCCAGACAAAAAGACAGGATAAGGTAAAGCTATTCTCCTGCCAACAGCTGTTTATATTTACCTAATGTGTGACAGGTGTCGGACAAAGAACTGAAAGGGCCTTGCACCTGCTTCCTAAAAACCTTACACAGGTATCTTACAGAAATGACCTTTGTTTGCCTGTCACCAGAGCAGATGTTCAATGGAGAGTTAAGCAGAGACACTCCCACCCCAGCTTGCTGTTTGTGCCTGGGTTATCCAACATGATTAGACAACAAACTGATCTGAGCGAGTAGAGCAGACCTCAGATATGTTGTCTTGTCAAAAGGTTCTGCGCTTCCCCATCTTATACATAAGCTGCCCTGTCAGTTTGTTACTGCCGGCTACACTGCCGTTCTCTAAAATCTCCTGAAAGTCAAGCACCTTCCACCACTCACTGTTTGGAGGTTACAGGAGTTTTAGTGACAAAGCCAGCTCACTAATATACTCAAGGGCATTCAACTTGAAAAATGTAAAACTTATCTGGGTTTTCTCAATTAATGCAGTATAGACAAGAGTCTGCCACACCAATATGGATTCATGCAACTTATTTTGGATGATTGGATCAAGTACAAAGGCATACCTCCCAACATTTTTAAATAGAAAGAGGGACAAAAATATTTGCCACGCTCATTTTGTGGCCACACCTCCTAATTACCATGTTCATTTTAAAAATTTTGGCAGGTTATTACAGTTTGAACACATTAACTGTGGTTTTTATGTCTTATTGCAGTTTTGCCCTTTAAAGGAGAAGCAAACCCAAAAGTTAGAAAACCCTACCTCCCATCTCTACATAAACCCCCCCTCCCTCCTCCCCCCAGCCTAAGTGCTACCCAGGGCAAATGCCCCTAAGTCTTTACTTATTCCTCCATGCAGATTCTGTCCAGCGGAGTTCACTGGTGCCATATTCTTCTCTTCGTTAATCCTCGGAATTAGACCAGCGGGTAGGTGCATGCGCAGTGGTACCAATTTTTTGTTTTGCAAAAATTGCCGAAGCGCCAGTCTCATTCTGAAAATTACCAAAGCAGCTGAAGATGGTGTCCGTGAACTCCGATGCCTGAATCTGCACGAGGGGTAAGTTAGGGGCATTTGCCCAGAGTAACACTTAGGCTGGGGGAGGAGGGGGTCTATGTAGGGTAGGGGGGGGGAGGGATTTTTTAACTTTGGGGGTTGCTTCTCCTTTAACATGAAAGATATTAATAAGAAAAAACGTTGAAACTAGTAATTGAGCATAACATGTCCACATTTTTTTCCATTAGTTAGTGGATGACAAACTGGTCCATCCTAAATGGAAGCTCAGTGATGCCAACAGAATTTCTTTACAGTCTCTGAGTCACAAGACTGGCTGGAGCCAACAGCACGCAAATGTGCAAAGGATATCGGTCTGCTCTGTGCATTCAGGAGATCGGTTATGTGTTTTTAACTGTTTAATTAAACATTATTTCCAGAATGTCAGAATTGTTAAAAGTCTTACGGGGGAATGTAATAAAAATCGCTAACGGAAAAACGAGTCGCAATGCGAAAAGTTATGCCTTTGTGCGAACAAATTTTGCTTTGTGCGAATTTAATATAGCTTTTGCGAGCCCGGAAACTGTTTAGCGACCACTTCCGACAGTGAAAGACCGTTTGCGAATTTTATAGTTTGCGCCAATGCGCAGTCAATGTAATAAAACTTCTTAATGAAAAAGTCGTTATGTTTGCTCCAAAAGATTACGACACCTTCAAGCACTTCTTATGAGTGCGCAATTAAATTTCGCAATGCGCAATTAAAATTCGCAATGCAATAACAGTTTAAGGAACAATATTACATTGCGAGATGTGGATTTTTAGTCTTATTGGTGCGAATTGTTTTGCTCTTTGCGACTTTTATTACATTCCCCTGTAGGGGTTAGGCTACACAGGGCGTTTTGGGGAGAATTGGTCGCCTGGTGACTAATCGCCTCGTTTTTGCGGCGACCAATCTCCCCAAACGCCTTCCCTGAATCTGCGCCGGCTAAAAAGAAAAAACGCCGGCGCTAATCACATGCGACAATTCGTTTTCCAAAGTCGACGGAAGTTTCCTTGTGAGGCAACTTCGGGTGAATTGGAAAACGAACTGCCGCGTGTGATTAACGCCAGTGTTTTTTCATTTTAGCCGGCGCAGATTCATGGAAACAGTCCTAATTTGAATATTCTCCACCTAAAACCTGCCGAGTTCATGTACAAGTCAGTGGCAGAGGTACGTTGAGCCATTTAAATTTTCAGGTCGAAACCATGCGTTCGAATATTAGACATTCAAAGTTTTTCTTAAATAACCTCCCAGTCGACCTGTGAGTATATTCGAATTAAAAAACTTCACATGATTCAAAATTCAACCTTTTGATAAATGGGCCTCCCCATGTGAGGTCACAAACACCAAACACAAATTTGAAATATATAGGCTCTGATGAACTGGTTACAGGGGCACTGGCTCACACTAGGGCAAAGCTTATTAGCTGCAGGATTAAACTGTGTGGGGACACTGAAATGTCGAAAAAAACAAAGTTCTTCTCATATGGTATCCAGCGTTAAAATCAGCTTTGCAAGATGAATGTAAATGAATTTTAATAAGCCATTCAGCAGAAGGATTTTATTTGTTTCTGATTTTAAAAGGGTGAAGCGATGACCCTATTTTCATGTACTAATAAATACTTTTGCTTGATGGTGCTGTGCAGTGGATTTTCATGCATTCCACTGCACCAGTCATGCAAGTGTTAATGGATTGCTGTATCCCCTGCTGGAATAAATAACAAATGCTCACCTATGGGGGCTGTTTTTTGTAAAGTACTCTATACGGAGACACTGAATGCTGATAAAACTGCAAGTCTAAACGCTATTGCAAACCATGGATTCATTGGGGGGAATTCACAAAAGTGGTGACATTGAGACAAAATAAAAGTGGAGATAAAAGTGTCAGATTTGACAAAAAATTCACAAATCTCTATCTCCATTTTTGTGAATTTGTCTTTTAAACAGACAGTTTTCAGATGTTGTCTTTTGCACAACATTTTATAAAAAAAAAAAAAATTCAGAATTTGTCTTTAGCCTTTACTACACCTGTCAGTCAGCCATCAGACTGGAATTTTTGGGGAAGGGGGTTTATTTTACCTAGGAAAATTATACATTATTTTTTTCAGGATAACCTGGGCTTTCTAAATCTGCCTACCTGTTTGTGTAATTCCACTTCTGAAACATGATATAAGGGTCTAAATACAAGAAATGCTATTTTGCACAATATAGGGATTTGTATCAAAAATGTTTTATTATCTTAGGCCAAATGTCTAATTGCTGCTAAAACTAAAAAAATGGCTGGGAAGCTTTACTTTTCCTTTAGATAATATATTCACTCAAATTGCTAATATTGCCTCATTCATTAAGCTAAAACTAGTAAAATAATGCATAAACTTTTTTGTTTAATCAGTTTTTTACTTGTTTGGTTAATGAGGCTTTTACACCTATAGGATTAGACACAAACTTGTGCACTGAGTTTAAAAGTGATTTTGCAATTTTTTAAAATGTCGGGAGAAAATGACGTTTAAAATGTCGTTTTTGCACCATTTTTTCATTCATAAAAGTGTGTGTAAACTGTCTTTCACTACAAAATTAAAAGTGGCGGTTGAGTCAGTATTTAGGTGGATTTCTGTTTGTGAATATGGAGAAAGTATTTTACACCAGTTTACCACCACTTTTACTCCAGAATTGGGCTCTCTCCACTTTTGTGAATTCTCCCCATTGTGTTTGCCCTCAAAATAATGGCCACTGGTATACTTTGATCCTGCAAAAACTATTTCCTTTTCCCCATTTCACTTGTCCTAAATACTGTATTTCTAAGGAGTGGAACCATGTTTTATCCTGCCCTCTTCTCTGTCCTGTGGTCTGCAATATACACGTGTGCATTACAAACCCAGCTTCATACTACATATGTGCATTGCCTTCCAGTCTCACTGAAGGGTGGGGGACAATGAGAAAGCTCACAGCATACATTTCCAGAGCTAACATATACTAAGCCCAAATCAGAAGGAGAATGTAATGTTTAATGGCTCTAAGATAAACCTCTTACCTGGCAATAATGCTATGGTAATGTTAATTTAAGTATTTCTCCTTTTTTTAACTAGCAACAGTGAGGCTATTCCAGTTCTAATAACTAACGTAAACCTGTATTCATTAAGGAAATACTGTGGACATTTTCAGTGCTACAAGATAAGTTACAGTTCAAACGCTTTTTATGAAGCTGCTCTGCTACCTTTTCTGGTGCCCCAAGCGCCAAAGATATATTGGCAATTACTGTCATGTTAATCACAAACCAGTTCTGCAAGTTTCTCAAACACAGCCAAGGCAAATCCTAAAGAAAAGAGGGAGTTAAGCTGAAGCAGCTGTCGAAACTGAAGTCCTGTTCATTACTGCCTGATAGAAAAGCAATTAACATATTAACCCTTGTACACAGCCATGCTTTAAATAAGAAAACAACAGCTGGAAAGCATGAGAGGAAGAAATACAGTCATAGTCTATTTTGATTTTTATAAAATATTACATTGATTTAATATTTAAGTCCTAATAGGATTTTGAAAAGCAGCTGTTAGGCAGTTGTAATGTTTGATTGCAAGTTTACCCTTGCATAAATGAGTAAGGCTGCACCTAGTAAAGGAGAAGTAAACCACAAAGTAAAAAACAAAGCTCCAAGCTACACAGGTGGCATTGCTCTAGAGACTCAATAACTTCGGAAAAGTGTCCCTAGGGGTAATGGGACATGGAACAGGTTCTAGTGATTTTCCGCTCTCTTTTGAGTATACTAAAAAACAACACATAGCCCAGTGTGCCAATGCTGAAGAAAATAAATGCCTGTCTGAAGCATCTAACATTAGCTGCGAGACTTACGCAAAGGCGTCATGCGGCTACAAAAGTTAGATTTTAGAGTTAGAGTCAAATTAGAGCACTTTCACACCAACCAATGGTTATGGAGTATCAAGAGGATGTCATATTTGCAATATTGGAAAACAGAGTTGCTCGTTCTTAGCCAAAGTATATTATTATCTCACCAGTCTACATGTGGGGTCCAGGAGCCCATACCCCAGACCTATAGCTCACAGTGGAGGTCTTTAACCATGGAAAAAGCTGCAGGCACTCATAGATCTCACGGCAGGCAAAGTAAAGGAACTGCAGATTTTATTTCAGGCAGGAAGTGAATAAAAAGACAGCCTTACACGTTTTGTGCACACAGGCTTAGTTAACCATTGGTTTTGGAGTATCTAAAGGATGTCATATTTTCCCCACCTAATCATAAATAGCTGTGCATTCCGCCATCTTTAAGCTGGCACACACGTCTTTATGCCACATGCCAGACTGACATAGCACAAAAATATTAATTGGGCTTCGATGCATTTACAAATACATACAATTACATTTTATGTCACTGCAATGGGCCCAACTTTGGCCCATGCTTTAAATTATTGACCCCCAAAAGGGATGGGGTATGCTGTAAAGTGAATGGTCTTTTTGGGCCATTGAATATGTGTCTTGACATAATTTGGAACTTTAAAACTGAATTAAGATAAAATTGGACTTGACCAATATTCTCCCTGGGGTGTAGACCCATGCAGGAGATTTAAAATAACAGCATTCCTGTTTAATAGAATGCAAGTAAAAATGCCAATGTTTAAGGACTATCCAGCCTTGCCTCTGAGGTTGTGTATACTATCTCAATTTGGGAAACTGGCTGGAACATCTGATAAGAGGCAAAGGGTTGCAAATTGACTGCCTCTACACTTCATTATACTATAGCTAATGAGCCTTATGTCAATGCTATAAGCACTTAGCTGTTTATTGAATCTGAGTCTACATGGCATGCCCTACACATTTACATCTGGATTACGGTAACCTCTTATTTCTTATCAAATCTCTTAATACTCTTCATAATGGATCAATGATCCGGCTTGCTATTTATTTCTCTACTTTGTTTAAAAATCCTTCTTTTGGATGTAGAATTGCTTTTTTACAGTGTGTTTGTTATCAGCTCTGTGTTCACACACTCAATCTGGCTGTGTCATACATGGTGTTTTCTCCACCGGTGTCACCTGTGTGTGGTATTGCCCTTAACACAGTGTCACATGAAATACATCCATTTAAAACATACCTCAAACTGACCTGAAGTATGCAAGCATTTTATGACCAGAACTTAGCCCAAGCCTTCCAGTGATGTCAGAAAAGGCAGTCTTAGGGAGGCCTACACAATGATATATTGTACCCTAACCTTTACTTTGTAAACTCTAATTTGTAGGGTCCTCTAATCCTATTGTACTCTGTAAACCTTTCTTTGTTATCCACCATTTATTCCCTGTTTGTTATAACTAAAGCAAAGCACTGAGTATCATGTAGGCGCTATAAATGAATGATAATGATGATATATTTGTATTAACCTGCTCATCATTAGTATGTGCAGATGTCACTGGTACATAGCCAGAAACAATAATAGTAGAGACAAATCCTTACTGCTAGAGAAAAGTTTCAAGGATACCCAGACATGCAACTCTACTAGGATAGTCAAATAAATCCCTCAAACTCTGCTCTAATACAACTGATAATCCTTATCTAAATTTCTAGCCCAACACATGTATCCTATGAATTCTTGAGTAATATGAAAATGTAACAACATTATTTGTTGGATAAAATTCCATTAAAGCACCCAGAGAATAAGGGTGAGATATAAAACCCATTTAAAAAGCTTATATGTCTTATTTATAATGGTAGCCAGAAATAAAACACATTGTATAAATAAAATAAAAAAGGAGCTAAGCTTTACAAAATGTCACAACTTGCTGTGTTTTTTCAAGTTTTTGCAAAGTGATGGAATAACTGGGTATTATAGTATGGAAGATTGCTCTAGGTATTGACTGCTACTTGCTTTGCAATTCTGTAGGGACATCATGTCCACGACAAAGAAAGTCTAGACACAGGGAAGATTTCAGATCAATACTGTTTACAAGTCAAACGTAGCAAGCTACAGTATATGAGATGGCAACAGAAAGAAAACAAGGACCACTGGAGAGAACATAAAACATGGATGCTGCAATGAAAACAAGCCCTGCACAGGAGGGGAAATATTTATACTCTGGGTTTATCTCCCATGGCAGGTAAGTCTGAGTGTAGTTAGTTGGGGAATGGAAAGAAGGGGACACCATGTCATCCTATTTGGTTCATGACGACCATGCATCTGTTGAAGTGATTAATATGGCAGCTTTCACTTTAATGCATTAATGAAAATTCATGAAAACAAAGGAAGGTTCTCAGATTATACAGAAAAAAATGTACCCTCTATTGTAAAACATAAGGATATGGCAAGTCACCAACAAGTTCCATGACCATGTAAAAACAAATACAAGGCTGATAGGCAAGTGTTTTTATAACAACACTAATAAAAAACACAAGTCTTAGATGTTTGGTGGCTGAATAAAAGGGGATAATCCCCGACTGCACTAATCGGTGTGTGTGCGGATCCGTTTCTTTTAAACATTAGTGAGTCATGTGACATATGACATCGTTATGCACAGATTATAATTGATGACATCACTAAGCACAGTTTATAAAGATTTATTTTAAAGGCTGTTCATGGCTGTAGTGTACAGTTATGGGATTTATTATCCAAAATGCTCGGGACCTGGGGTTTTCCAGATAACTGATCTATCTGTAATTATCTTCATGCCTTAAATCTACTAGAAAATCCCAAAAGGTTGGTTTTGCCTCCCATAAGGATTAATTAAATCTTAGTTTGTATCAAGTAAAAAATAGTTTTATTTTTACAGAGAAAAATAAATTAATTTTAAAAAATTTGGATATATATGGAGTCTATGGGAGACAGCATTTCTGTAATTTGGAGCTTTCTGGATAACGGGTTTCAGGATAACAGGTCCCATACCTGTATTATAATATTATTAATCAAGTGACCCAACTTGTAAAAAAAAAAAAAAAAAAAAAAAATATTTAGCCACATGTAGTTTGAATGGTTGGTATATTTTAAACGGGATACTGCAACAAACCATACTAACTTCAGATGTCCCATCCCTGTCTATATGTTCTACTTTCTTTGGACTCTACCGTATACTACAGTCTCATGACTGAGCATAAACTCAATGGTAAAGCTACAGGACAAGGAAGATGTTCTTACGTGGGTATTAGTCGACCTTTGCGCCCTCTGAGGCTTCAGATGGAGTTTTGAAAAGTTTGAACTTGATGTACGTATCTTTTTTCAACCTAACTTACTATGTTACTATGTCTAAAAGCAGAAAATAAAAAACAATAGAGAGACATTGTCTCAAAAAATACTGTTTGGAAAGTTGGAAAAAACTGCCTTCATCCACATGTTTTTGCAATAGATTGGTATCTTGTATTGTAATGGGATAAAAACAGATTCTACAAGTAAAGTGGTCCTTGTGTAATAAAATAAAGTTTTCAGCAGTATTTAAACAAAAATCAAAGGGAAAAGAGAGAGGTTGTTGTTTAACCCTCAGTATTCTGGGAGATATAATTCAGCAACTCATGTTGGATTTCATGCAGGAATGGGACAACAAGAAGATATACAACTGTGTGTATCCATAAACAACTGTGGGCAGGCATTGGATGTAAGAAGCTCTCTGTGCATCAGTAAATTCACCAGTACAGTAAAGGGCAGAAAAGCAAGCCTCTGCCATATCAGCTGTAAAAGAACAGAGCAGAAAGGTCATTACAGGGTGCTTCTATTTCTCTGCAGTGCACATAATGAACAGTCTGCAGTTGCTAAGAGGCTTTAAACATCATATTTCCTAAAGTCTGTCCAGGAAACACTGCAAAGCTATCTCACATGACTTATTGGCAGCGGATAAAACAGGAGCAAAACAGAAATTTACAGCTCTGCTGCCATCTAATGGCCCAACTGGCACCCCCTCCCCCAAGAACCCTGACAAAAAGTCAGCACAGACCTTCCATAGCCTTAACATCTCAGTTGCCAAAAGAGCAGAGCGTGTGCAATGCATGTTAACCTTTCCCTTGCTCTCTGTACAGGCAGATAAACCAATCTCAGCAGCCAGACTGAATTGCAAGCTCAACCCTCCCCATCACATAAACTGGAATACAGTTAAACACAATTACAGTGAATTGTACATTATTAGCATAGAACTAGAAAGAGAGAGGATAAAATACAGAAGTGCCTTAAGTTCAATGTCATGGTTAAGAGATTCATGTTGGCTACCAATAATATCTCTGCATATTAATGCATATCTGACGATATCAATGGGAGATTGTCACTATTTGTCAGACATAACTTTTGTACGATTGCGGTCTGTCAATTAAATTCAAAAACGTCTTCTGATTTGTTATTTTTCATACTTATTTAATCTGAAAGGTTAGTTGTAGATCAGCAGACTGACACAAATGAGTGTTAAGGCCCCAATACATGGGCTGATAATATCCGATGGGCATGCCTGATCAATATCTGTCCAACTTTCGGGCAGGTTAAATAATCCTCTCAAATCGCGGGTGCATCTTTTCGTTGATGTGGATGAGCACAATTTCGCCCACTTCAATGGGGCCATATCGGGGAGGGATCTGCTTGTTTAAAATCTCTCCATGTCTATAGCCAGCTTTACACTTGCACATGGAGGTTGTAATAAATTGCCTGCTACAGTTTCAGCTTGCAGGGATAAAAGCCCCATATTTCCCCCATTCTTCCTCTATACGGTTCCCAGCAGAGACAAAAACCTACAGCAGAGTATTTTCCAGCAGCAATCAGCTGACAAGTGCCACTGCTAATGGCTGACTGACATATACCTGTGGTGTTAGGTGGCAATTTTGAGCAGTGGTTTCCACAGTTTTGGAAAATATATACAATCTACCTTGCAGGAACTCTACTGGTGTCTTCTCCACCCAGACAAGAAAAATGGAACATCTTAAAATGGTTCATTTTTGCAGTGTGATTTGTAGGCTCTACACTGGATGATTGTCATGATTTTTATGATGTAGTTTTTATTTCTAAATTACACTGTTTGCACTGCAAATAATTCACTCTACAATATTAAATTGCATTCCTGAAAAAGCAAATGTATTTTTTTAGTTGTAATATTGGTGTGTAGGCAGCCATCTCAGGTCATTTTGCCTGGTCATGTGCTTTCAGATGGAACTGCTTTCTGGCAGGCTGTGTTTCTCATACTCAATGTAACTGAATGTGCCGCAGTGGGACCTGGATTTTACTATTGAGTGCTGTTCTTATATCTACCAGGCAGCTGTTAGCTTTTGTTAGGGAGCTGCTATCTGGTTACCTTCCCATTGTTCTGTTAGGCTGCTGGGGGGGAGGGGGATATCATCACTCCAACCTGCAGTACAGTAAAGAGTGACTGAAGTTTATCAGAGCAAAGGTCACATGACTGGGGCAGCTGGGAAACTGACAATATGTCCCCATGTCAGAAATCAAAATTAAATAATAAAAGCCGCTTGCTCTTTTGAGAAATGGATTTCAGTGCAGAATACTGCTGGAGCAGCACTATTAACTGATGCGTTCTGGAAAAAAAAAACTAATGTTCCCATGACAGTATCCCTTTAACGTTTATTAGATAACTATAGATAGAGAGCACCAATATGCAGAATAACGGCTTTAATTTGTTTATTGCCGACTACAACACAAAATATTCGGGACAGTTTGAGTCCTTTTTTCAAGGCTGTGTGATAGGCTGAAGTGATATTTTTACATTCATTTCAGCTGAATTGTGTTCGGTATTTTATAGCATGCGTTATATTGTGCGATATTTTAGGGCATTTGGTATTGTCACACGTTATTAGTGCAATTTATATTACCTAAGACATTCGGGATGCCACTGGCAGAGTAGAAGTCTCTTTTTACAGTGTTCTAGTCATTCCTTTCCCTGGGAAACTTAATATAATTCCATGACACAGAACGTAGTGCATTCTGGATCTGCCCAAGGAATCATGAAAATGGGTTAGTGGCTGTAGGTAAGGCTCTAGTTCCTCATAAAGGTCTTTAATTGCTGCCCTACAGCTCCTCACTACATCTTCTTCTATTAATCCATCTCATGTTGTTTAGTAACGCCTACTCCTGGGAGGTGTTAAATTTCACAGTGATTATCGCACTATTTTATGCTTTTATCGCTTAAAAGATGTTAGTGAATAATGCGTTAGGATTAATTCTATTCTATAAATATCTCAATGCGATTAGACTACCACTGTGCAGAAATGTAGAATTAACGCTTGCGATTTGTCTATTAACTCATGCGAAAATACTTTGATGAATCATTCCTTAAATAACGCGTCTTAAATAACACACAAAACTGTGCGTTAAGGAATAACAACCTCTAGTGAATCAGCCCCATAGAGTTTATTAGCTAAATGGCAAAAGTAGTAAAGAAATGCATGGAAAATAAAATGATAGAGGATACCACTACATAGTACAACTATTTTCTGTACATAGCATTGAATTTACAATTAGAGAGAGAAATGAAGACATTATGTTATACAAGTATCTCTCTGAGGCATCTTATACCACTGGAGTCAACAGAGCAAGACCTATACAAAGCGCCATGTTTGTAGAGACCCTAACAGCACAGGGCACACTGGAGGCATGGTCACTATATCTCTTAATAGGAGTTTGGGGGTAGTTTATACATGATCTATATGTTTGATGGGGCACTTGGAGATCTTTATCTCAATCAGCTGTGCTATAAAGGAAAAAGAAAAACCTGGGCTACTTTATTTCTTCCATCTCTTCTTAAACAAATCAGAGATACAGGCGGATTAAATAAATATGTGCTTGTCAGCAATAGGTTACCTCAGCAGCTATAGATTTTGACTTTTTTGAATTACAAACATTCTCTAAAGCTTTTTCCATCCTGACATATTTATTGCTGAAACGGTAATGATACTGGGAAAAAAGCATCAATAAATGTCCAATCAATGCAGCTGCTGGCAAATAAGTAAAGATAATAAGCCTGTGTAGATATCAAGGAAGAAACTGGATTATTTAACTGGATGTTTGTAAGCAGATTTCATCTATTTATTCACTGACGATTTTATAAAAAAATAGTTTTCTTTATAGACAATAGTTTGTTTTAAATCCCATTGATGGAAATGTGTTTTTTAAAGGTATCTGCTTTTTTTTCTCACCTTTCCTCACTGCAGAACTAGCCCTGAACATGATTTATGATAAAGTTTTGATCCCATTAGACCCCTACCTGTCTCACCTGCAGATTGGTGCAAACACAGAGCAGTTTGTTTGTTTTTTAACTAACAACCCATTCAACAAGCAGAGATGAACTCCATTCCTCCTGCTCATGTGTTGACGGGTGCTTGAATAGAATGTGTGGGGTCTCACCTCATCTTGCACATCTTTGCCAGTTCACACATAAACCTACACAAAAATTGATCTCCAGGATTATCAAAACAATTATAATGACACTTCCAAACAAGGAATGCTGTTCTGAGTATACAGCCAGTTTCATAGGCAAGGCCATTAATGATTAGACACAGTGTATTTGTTCTAAATAGAGCTGCCTGCTCCTGGTTTTGCTCAGTGCAAATATAATGCATAAATAACTTCCTACATAAGACTTCTTCTTAAGTACATGCCAAGTCTTACGTGAAGATATTGGGACACTAACACTCTCCTTTGATCTTATCATGACATAGCTGTGTGATATTGTGCATCAAAGAAAGACTTCTGTTCATACCCAACAAAGACTGGAGAAGGAACTGATATCACTTGAAGGTGGTCCTAACTCCACAAACACCACAATGTTTTCGTCTATGGGCCATTATTGCTAAAGTCTGGAAAAAACATGAACAGCAATAAGATGGATGATTCCTACATTTCTGCATATATAACTTCCTTAATAAAGGCCCCAACAAGGGCCAAAATGTTGGATGCACAAGTGATGGATTAATAAAAATTCTTTGACACAAGATTCCGGAGTGCGGGTCCCTCTATAAGCATTAACATCTATAATATATATTTCATATATGTTCAGTTGGCTTTCTAAAACAGTTATATTAATGTTGGGCACAACTTTCCCTTTTGATAGATCTTCTTGTAGCCACTTATATATAAACTTTCTAAGAATATATATATTTTTATTTATTGCAAAATGAAAATGTATTGAAAGTTATT
Source organism: Xenopus laevis (assembly GCF_017654675.1). NCBI lineage: Eukaryota > Metazoa > Chordata > Amphibia > Anura > Pipidae > Xenopus > Xenopus laevis. Next base: position 81,097,309 of record NC_054382.1, on the reverse strand, counting down.
ACAGGTGGTTCAGGATGAGCCTGCATAAATAAACAACAAAATCTGACCCCTAAACTTCACAGCCTACTAGCTATTCTGAACTACAAGTCCAAGCACCAAAAGGCAGCTAACGTCTAGAGGTTGCAGAGTTTTAATAACCCGATTCTACAACACAGTTTGCGCAAGTGCTTTTACAAGTTCTTCTCTGGAGGGAAATGTACAAAACGTTCCCCCTAAAGCCACTGTTCACCTTGCAAAAACTTATTTAAGTTCAGCTGTGATACTACATCATAACCAGACTTTTCAAGCTGTTTTTTACTTTTTATAATTGACTATTCTATAATTTTATAATTTTCCACCTTAAGTGTCTGTAGCGAAGCCATGGGGGGGGGGGTAGTCACTGACTCCATGAACTGTTTTGACACATTAGGGGGCAGATTTATCAAGGGTTGAATTGAAAATTCAAATTTACGAGTTTTTTGGTCAAAACTGTCAAAATCTGCTTTTTCAGAATTAGATTTTTGAGATTTATTATACTCTGGCGCTTTAAGAACTCAAATTCAACTATTTGACAACTATAACCTGCCCAGTTGCTGTTTAAGTCTATGGAAGAGGTCCCGGGATCAATCCTGAGTTGTTTGATGGCTTACTGACATTCGAGTTTTTTTCAGAGAAAAAAACTTGAATCAAGTTTTTTGAATTTGATTCGAGCTTTTGGGTCAATTCTATTCAACTGAGTTTTAAATTTTTTTTTTATTAATACATTTTCGATTGGTCAAATTTCAAGTTTCATTAAAGCCAGCTGTTATTACTGATACAATAGATGCTAATGTATCAACTAACATAGCAAATTGAAACAGTTTAGAAACTGCACCTGGATTACTGAGCTGCCAGGCAGGGAACACCAGAGACAGGATTAAAGATTTAAGATTAAAGTTTAGAAAAAGTCAAAAAAAAAAAAAAAAAAAAGAAAATAGAAAGCCAGTGAAAATTTTTTTATTTCTGGTTAATTACCAGAATGCACGTTAACTGAAGAAAGGTGAACAACCCCTTTAATTTATAAATAATCATTTCATAAACTTACCAAACTGGGCTCATGTCTTATACTAGAATTCAGAACTAAAGAATGAAATAAATAGCTAGCTTGGGGAGGTATTCTTCATATAAAAAAAGTTTAAAAAGTTACACAAAACTGGAGTCTCTTCAAAGGAAAAGGGTGGGTGCCAGTCGCCCTCTGGCTAAGGGCCATCAGAGAATCATCTGTTCTGTATATTGCATTGATAATTATATGCATGGTTGTTCTGATTCTAGGTGGTGCAGGGGCAAAAGGGACAGTCAACAAGCCAAGCGTTCCACACATTTCGCACATATACATGCATCATTTATTTCCCTTAAATGCTGGCTCGCTGTATTCCTGAGCTAAATACGTAGTTTTGCACTATGTTTAATATCCGTGTATTGCTGTGTGTGCATTATGCTCCTCCTCAACAATAAAAGTTCCATGACCAGAGGATCACACAACAGCATAAACCCTGAGGCCCAGCACTCCTGTACAGTTTTCCAACATCTGGAGAGACATACATTTCTATGCATTTAACTAAACTAATACTTTATATAGCAGCAGCATGTAATTCATATACAGCCCCCTCTTTGAACTTCAGCACATTCATTTCTACACAAATTTGCTACTCACACCAGTCAAGCTTGAACATGTAAGGCACCTACAGTAGTTATTCTGCATCATAGATAAAAGTCAACTTTTTCCCTGACAAAGTGGGAAAAGTGACCTGCTTAGCTGCAGATGAGTGAATCTGGGTAGCCACTGTGTAACAATAAGCAAACTGCTGTACAGCATATGGTGGACACACAAACGCTATATTTTACTATCAATTCTGTGAGTTCTTCCTCCCACGGCAATGTCAGTGTTTTTGCATCACAATCAGTGGCCGAATGGGTAGAGCTTTGCTTGTGAGCAGATGAAATACTGCTGAAAGTCAATGTGCTAGCTGGCTTCAGGGACAGAAGAATTAATGAGAAAACAAGAAAGTAGCAGATGGTGTAGTCGTACTCATCACTGCACACGTCCTCCTCTTGAAGCAGTTTCTAAAGATACAAAGCTCCAGGGCCCCACCTGGTAGTAGTATAATTACCCTAAATGTGCACTTATGTTTCATTACACCTTACCTATTACTATACGTGCTGATTACAAGTAGCAATCCTTTCATTTCCATTCACCCCTCTGAGGTCCTACAGCAGACAACAGAGACGGCTCAGTGTTGCCTTCCCCTGTGGATCACAGCTCATGCTGAGAAGGAGCAGCCACTAAATGATTTGTCACTCAGCAGGAGTCCTATTGGGCACTGATAAGGATGACATCATCCTTCTTTTACCAATAACAATGGTGCTAACAAGAAGGCACAATCTCCAAACCTCCTTTCTCGCTCTTGACTGAAGCCGTGGCAGGTGCAGTACTTGCAGAAACAAACCCAGCCTTCGCTTCCAGCTCCAATCGGCTCCTTTTTGATGGCAAAGCAAAGCCCAAGTTGGCTTCTTCCATAAGGCTGTGCAGCTGCTGCTTCTCCCACTGCAGATGCTTTCATTAATTTTATCAAGGGCACGCTGAAATAAGTGCTTATTCAGTTATTTGGTAGCAGCTGGAGGCATAAAACAAAAAATCTGAATAAGAGCGTACCAACTCATCATGTAAATTAAAAGGGGCTGCTGGTTCCCCCAGAGAATGTGCCACGGGCACAGTCGTTATATTTTCTGGGAAATGGTCTGATCTGCAGCTTGAATTCAGGCTGTGGAATACAAGGGAGAATAACCTTGAACACATTAAAGGTGCTGCAACATAACAGGCAGGATCATGCACTGTGGGTACAAGTGTAATCCATGCTTTTATTAATGAGTTACTCCTAAAAAAGATATTTACTCATTTACTGCTAATCATATGCCAGCCATTCTGAATAAAAGAAATGTGTCTCATGCACCTGTTTCATCATTAGGGATAAAGTAATTCATTGCCTACTTTCCAACATTAATTTATAGGACCCTTTAAATAGCAAAAAGCATTTGAGACATGCAACACCCTCCTAATGTTACACATTTGTTTTTAAAACAGCATGAACTGCAAATCTTAGGCAAATACAAACATAAGAGATGGCAAATACAAGAGTGATAGATAGTCCTTCTTCAGGCCATATTCATTTACAGGTATGGGCTCCAAAAAGGTCTGGAAGATTAGGGCACCTGCCATTTGCAGAGCTTTTAGTAATGGAATTAAAAACCTCAAAACAAAGTTAGGTTTATCGTTAAAATACACTAATGTCAACTGTACAGCAAAATAAAAGTTTAAAAACTTGAAAAAATAAATATTTATATATATTTAAACATACCAATGTCTATACTACGCCTAAAACCATAAGAAAACTGCTAAAATGCTAAGTAACTGATGGCCCTGCCACAAAATGTTTATAACTCAATACAATGCAGATCTCTATAAAATATCATCTAAATAAACAATTTTCATAAAAAAAATATACTTTTTAAGTATGTGCCATTGGGTAATCCTAGTATTCATCTGTTGTGGAGTGCTCAAACCCTAGTTATACAACCAAGAGGGTGTCAGGTGCTTAAACTGGATGGCCTTTGCCTGCCCTTCAGGTCTTGCATTCAATACAAAGTAAAACCAGTAGCACATTTATTTATCCCATGTGCATACAAATTAAGTTGTTCTTAATTTTTATGCACATGGGCTAAATAAATTATGGATTCACTTTCACCAACTTTATCAGAGTGCTACTGGTTTTACTTAAGGGCAGGGGCTTAGAAAGCTACTGGGGGAGATTAGTCGCCCAGCGACAAATCGCTTCTTCTTCTTCGGGTGACTAATCTCCCCAGATTGCCTCCTGCGGCATGAATTGAAATCGCCGGTACTCGGATCACTTAGTTTTCTGAAGTTGCCCGAGGTTTCCTCGTGAGGCAACTTCGGGCGACTTCAAAAAACGAATCGATCCGAGTGCCATCCTGCCAGCGGTCTTGCTTTTAGCCAGCGGGGAGGCAGTTCGGGGAGATTAGTCGCCCGAAGAAGAATAGATTTGTCCCTGGGCGACAAATCTTCCCCAGTGTGTGCCCCTGCCCCTATATTGGTTAAACCTAAGAGTAAATTGCCATTTTACTTACCAAGAGCCGCCCCCTGGGATTATACAATTTACGGTGCACACAAACATGTTAGGTCACACAAGCCAATTAACAGACAAAGTTCTGTTCATTAAGTATTAATTTTATGGGTATAATTTTCCTTTAATCTTTCTCTCTCTGTTTACAAAGATGACTCAAAGCATGCACGAAGCACTGCAAAATGACCAGGGCACAGAGTCATTTGGGGGGGGATTTCACACTCATTGTTGTGTTGGTGTTTACTTGGGCCATTGAAATTTTTGGGTAGTAATGCTAAGCCTTAAATCATTCAACACAATTCACAGTTTAGTTCATTGGTAAATGAGTATATTGTAGATCAATAATTTTCAAGACTATTTCAGTATAAGCTACCCTCAGAAGGTCCAATATTTGATCAGGGCCCCATTGGCTCATAACATGGTTAGAGTTCAAGGAAAACATTGCTGTATCAGTCCTTTAGCTACTTAGTTCCATTAATACTTAGAAAACCAAATAAGTTTTCACCCTAGTTGACTGTCATCCTTTTTGTATGTATGTAAGAGAGCAACTATCTAACTAACTGGTCTTGAGGCGGAGCGACCCCCCCCCATGTCACTGCTCCAATTCACCCTCAGTGGAGCCAGATTCACAGTTTAGTAACCACTACTAAGAAACATATAACTATACAAGAGCCATTTGTCTCACCTGATTCACTAAAACATGTGTATTTAAAAAAATAAAAAAAAAGAAGCTATACCCTCCTGGCATAAATATTAAGACCTGTATAAAATCACTTGGCCAAAGGTAGTACATTATATCCTGTATGTATTTACCTTATCAAACCCTTCTGAAAAACGAACTCTGATTCTCCATTTTGCCACTTGTTAGTATTTATGGTTGAGCTATTACTTGCCACTTTCCCTGGAAGTCACTGGACTTTAAAGGGAAAACTATACCCCCCAAAATGCAACAGATAGTTTATAGCAAATTAAATGGCATATTAAAGAATCTTATCAAACTGGTATATATATTTAAGTAAATATTGCCCTTTTACATCTCTTGCCTTGAACCACCATTTTGTGATGGTCTCTGTGCTGCCTCAGAGATCCCCTGACCAGAAATACTAGCAAATGCTAGATAGATTCACTAGGATGAATTGCAGTCAAAATATCTTTCACCAGTCTGTAATGCATATGAAAAAAACACTCTGTTCTGCTTAACCATAAATTGGATTTATAAAATATAACGATTGCTTTCCTTAATAACATCATATTTTCCAGTAAAGCCTGGTAACTACAGCTGTGTTTTGAGTCCTAAAGAAGGAAAGAAATAAGGATATAATTATGCACTATTTCAGTTTATAGTCTGTTCTGCATGGAATTTACAATTTTGATTCAAAAGAATAAAAATACTCTTAACACTGCAACTGCATTTGAACATACAGTAATAACCAATTGGAAAAGAATATTGTGTATTCTATATTGTACCTATAAAGAAAATTTATTTTAGTGCCTGTACAACCTTCTGGTTTATTATTGGTCTAAATTAACAAGGATATTAATATAGAAATATGTGCACTACTGTACTTGGGGAACTAAGCAAAGTAATGTTCTTTCGGTTTGTGGTATTTGTCACTTAACGGCTTGAGAAACTTTATACGTGGTTTTGGCTTCTCACTCACCCCCCAATACACACAATTTATTAAAAGTCAGTATTCTCTCACATGATATTTATGCATGCCCTGAAATACAGCACAAAGTATCAAGGGAAATAAAAAAAACACAGGACTTTCTCATGAAACACTTTGAATTTATGGTTTATGGGACACAGTGACACTTTAATGAACTTTAGGTATTTCAGACTAAACCTAGATTTTGAGTTTATTACATAAGACGCCACCAAAATTGCTAAAGAAGCAAAGAGTGGGTGAGACTGTCTACATTTCAGCCAGCAGGAGACCACGGCAAAAATAATGCAGTCTTACTCGACTGTCAATAACCTGATACATGTTTGTCTTCTAGCTGGATATTTTACTTTTAATCTTGAGTCAGCTGCACAATTATGCATTGCTTGCTTTGGGATTAAAAGCAGTAAACTTTTCTTGTGTCTGTGCATTTTGGATGTGTCAAAGTTCAGCTCAGGCTCCAGCTGAGAGCTAATCAGGGCATCTGACCTGCTCTGCCAATAAACCAAGAACAAAAGGCACTTATTTTCCTCCTCTGTCCTTTGGGGCATTAATTCTTCCAATGAAAAGCAACATATCCAACGGCTAGGTCAGAAATATAATTACCTTCAATTGAAAGCAGGCCCAGCCTGCAGCCCTAGATAAACTAGGCCTTGTTTTCTGTAATTTGGAAATGTCCTGGACTTTATAATCTATTTGAATCTGTTAGAGGCCTGGTTTATATAAGTGCACGTCCAATTAAAATTTACAACTCACTCAGTGCCAGACCAAGGAACTTGGAAGACTCATAAATCCAGAGAAGCCATACAGGGGAACACAAAAAGGGGTTGAGGGACTTAAAAACTGCACAGAAGCAGATTATAAAGTACTCAAAGTACCCTGTACTACCCCGCTTTATCTGTAAAATATTCTGTAAGCTCTTTCACCAGAAAAAGAAAAAAATGCAGCATGAAGGGGTGAAAGGAAATCCAAATGCAACATGCATGGGACTATAGGGGAAAAAACAGAGGAAGAGAACTGGAAGGACAAGTCTGGCACAAAGTAATATGGCTTTCAGTTATTTTACTGCATGATATTATGCAAACTCATCATATGGTACAAATGCCCTACTGTTAACATTTCAACTGGTCTTTTTATTTTTTCTTAAATAGTTTTGAACTATTTGTCGTTGTCTTCTGCCTCTATGCAGCCGTCCGATGGGGATCACTGACCCCAGCAGCCAAAAAACAATTGGTCCGTGAGATTACTATATAAATATTTTCATTTATTACTTATCTTTCTATTATACATGGGATCTGCTATCAGGAAACCCATCCAGAAAGCTCCAAATGAGGGGAAGTACCTTTACAACATTAATACAGCAAGGACCATCCTATGTGCAAGAGATGCCTGCAATACTGAGAGTTGCTGGTAGCTGCCTGTCACCTGGCTCGGTTGAGGGTAGGTAAAAATACAGTGTGCCCCCTTGTCTGAAGGTAGCAGAATACAGCACTGCATTTACCCCTAGTGTTACATTAGTGAAAACAAATAGCATTTCTGAATGGAAAAAAATGCAGAATATCAATAAGACATGTTAAGAGGAAACAAAAACATCTTATCTATTAAACAATATTGACAACTCTATGTTCTGAATTTCAAGATGCCCTTTTAACACACATGAAAGCAACAGAAACAGAATTATAAAAACCTTTCAATCAAGGTAAAAATGCAGGCTCTGAATAATGTAAAAATGCTATTAACCAGCATTTATGCCTGGCCACAACAACTGTATCTAAAAACACAAGAACTAGAATCATTGTATAGCACATGAAAGTGCATTCATAACTTAATGAGAAGGAAGAGAATAGAGAATGCACCAAATACATGTGCTTCCAAGAGCAATTTTGCTGAGGCATTCTATTATGCATTGTATTATTGTTTCACACATGTCTCTGCAAAAGGAACACTATTTTGAAGTCAGGTGCAGAGAACTATTCCTTTAAAATCTTCAAGTTCCATTTTGAGAGTTCAAGGCGGGTTGTGATGGCAACGATCCATAAACATCTTGAGGCAAAATTTTTTTATTGAGACACAGTAAATAGCAACTGCCACAAATGAAGCAACTAAACCCGAGTGATGATTTCTTTATCTACAGAGTACGATTTATATAAATCAAGGTAAACCACAATAAAGAAAATCATGAATATCTAATATCTAAATATAATACTGCTGAAACCAAAGAGGTTTATAATCTAAAGATGGTGCCATGAGAACAGAGAGGCTCCTTTTAGCCTGAATATGAAGCTGAATGAGTAGCTCTGTCTGCATGGCAATGATAGAACAACAAACCAGTGAGCTTTTCAAGTTTGTGCTCATTGAGTCTGGGGGAACTGATTACGGTGCCCATGTCCAATACCCCTATGGGGGGTTTGATTTGGTTTTTTTTTTGGTTTTTTTTGCAGACCTGTAGAGAGAGGACCATATGCACAGTCTCATTGATTGAACCCTGACCGTTATTACTCAGGGATGCCACCATTTGGGTCCCAAACCAGAAGCTGCTGTTTCTTATATATGCAGCCAAAATGGCAGAATCTACAATCATCATCAATTATTTTTTTTACATATACAAACATGGCACCTGTCTACTGAATGTCTTTCAGTGGGAAACCATAACTGTCCTCTTCTGTGTATGTTTATTAATATTTAAGAGACTGAATATTTTTTTCTCTGCATGAAAACACCCAGAGATGCTAGTGAAACGATGGCTCCGTGGGTTTGGGTATGTTAGGAAAAATAGCAAAATGTTAGTTTGGCATTATAATATGAATATATGTTTTGGGAAGGATGGTGATCAAAGGGATAAGTGGAACTGCCAGAGGAGAAAAAGCTTTCTACAACTGATAAAATGTATGAATATACATGTTATCTTCCAGTGGAATAAATTAGACATCCCCTTAACATAATAAATATTAAGCTGTTTTGTTTTTTTAAGTTTAATCCGTTTGCTTCTATGCCCAAATGTGCCTTCCCCCTCCATAGTAAGTAATATTGGTCCATGTCTATTTGGCATTCCTATAAAGGTGAATTCTCTGCCTACCTGTACTTGTGCACAAGGAGAATAGATACAAAGTAAATATTTGGACAGACAAAAATTTAATTTTGGCAATGCAGCAATAGATGCCTACAATATGTCTAGATAGATGCATATAAACACATTATTCTGCAATTACATAACACAATCAAATATTCCTTCAGTGGAAATGCAAAGTAGAAAGGAAGAATTGCCTAGATGGCAATAATTAGTCATTACGGCCCAATTCATAGTAGAAATGAAGAGCTCTTTTTTATCTGTATGTTATCAATTAGCAGTTTTAAGTCTCTTCAGTAGATGTGTTAGCATAATTCAGAATACACTGTGGGTTCCAGTTTAAATTAGAGAATGCTTATTGATTCAATTTGCAATTCTACATTATATCACCCCTCAAATAAAACATTCTTCATCACAGATATCCCTGGAGAATGTTTCTCCATGTTGACGAAGACTGGGTTTTAGGTCACCTTTTGTACATTAATATTGGACTACTGGGAAGTATAGATTTACTCAGACTATATATATATATATATATATATATATATATATATATATATATATATATATATATATATATATATATATATATATATATATATATATATATATATATATATATATATATATATGCGTGCATGTTAGAAGCACCGTTCCCAGGCATATGATATATTCTCCTTTTAAAATCATAACTTAACAGAAGAAATCACAACCACAAAATTATGAGCACGTTGCCAAAGTAATTCCAAAAGTAAAAATATAATAAAAATAATAAATGAGCCTGAAATACCCAAATTACATCTCCATAACGTTCATGGTAAAAGAAAGTTCTGATAATCATCAACGGTCAGAAAAAGCAAGAGATTCTGGCCAATATGCAATTTGTTATTATAGTTATAGACTGGAATCAAAAGTCCAGTTTTTCTCCATTATACACAGTATATAAGTGGAAATAAAATGTGGTAAATAAAGATTTACCAACAAATACACTCTTTCAGGAATGCAGTGGATTTTCTCCGCCTCTGGAACTTCATAAAATTATCCGGCATAAATCCGATAGCTTTGCCAAATTGCATCTAACTTTAGGGACTTGTTTAATGCATTCCATTTTGTGCCAAAATGGCAGAGTTTCCAAATACAAACATCTGTTTCACATGAGCAGGCTAACATATAAGACCTGCGTCTGAATAACTGACAAGGGTGTAAGGTAGACTGTATGCACATGTTGCTAAAAACAATTACTTGTAAACTTGACAGAGATACACTCATTAACATTCCTCTAAGGGATTAGTGTATGCATTTGGCCGCAAGAAAAAAAAACATTTGAAGATATATGCTTTATTTGTGCACACAAGGACTTCTTGTTTACTGGATAGGGAATGGTAAATAACAGTATCAGCAGCTACTACTGACAAGCTCAAGCACTAGGAACAGCTACCAATAAATTGCAAGCTTGAGGCACACAGGGCATTTTCTGGAGTTAGGATTTGGCAAGTTTTCAGTCAGCAAAATATACTGCATGAAAAAAATGTCAGAGTTGCCTCTCTTGCGCATTGCCATAGTTCTGCTTCATGGTAGGGATTATCATCTCGGTTCTGCATTTGGATGATTTCCTGCATGTGCCATAAGCAAGGTACTGCTATTCTCTACTCTCATCTGGGCAATATGTTTCAGCAGCCTTCTCATCTGTCCAGACAATGCCATAAAATGCTCTGTTATACCGTAAGCTAAAATTCATGAAGCCACTTTTCTAGCTCATGTATCACAGTAATGGAACATTAAATAATAGATAGATGGAATAGATAATATTTTTCATCTATCTGCACTGCTGAATAAAGTTGGATCTGAAGCATTTATGTTTGTTTCTCCACCGTTTATGCACATAGGCCATAGAAACAATCTAGTTCATTACAGCCTCAAAGATACAGCAAATAAGAGTTGGAAGAGGATTTCAAAATAATAGATACTGATAGCTGCAAAACCCTAAGAGGAAGCCTAGTCTTAAAAACTCAGGAGTGAGTGGCCCAGGCCTCTCTTACAGTGCCACAGACTGAATTAACCAATTGAAATCCCAGACATCTGGAAACTGGCTGCATTAACACTGAATGTTTTTGTATTGTACACCACTAAACCACTTTGCCTGCATATCTCGTATAATACACTTCGTAGAATATTTCTCACCAGTGACTGATCATAGGCAACTTAGGCTGCATTAATTAGTACAATGTCTATGCATTACTAAGAGCAACAAAAAACACAAACTTTCCATGTTTGTCCCTTTTAATTCTCTATATATCTCCTCTTAAAGGAGAAGGAAAGGCTAAAATTAAGTAAACTTTATCAGAAAGGTCTATATAAATACACCAGTAAATCCTCAAAATAATGGTGCTCCGAGTTCTCGGTCAAAAGAAATACAGCATTTCTTTCCTTCTATTGTGTACACATGGGCTTCTGCATCAGACTTCCTGTTTTCAGCATAAACCTCCAGGGCTAGGGCTTGAGCATGCTCAGTTTGCACCTCTACCCTCCCTTTTCCCCCTCCCTGCTGTAATCTGAGCCAAGAGCTATGAGTGAGCAGGGAGAGACTCAGGCAGGAAGTGATGTCACACTGAGCTCATATGGCAGCTGCTATTTGGGTTGCCATCTGGCCGGTATTTTATTGGCCTGGCTGGTTGATCCCAATGTTATTAATAGGGAAATGAGATAAATAAGCCGGTATTTTTTTCCAGAAAAGGTGGCAACCTTAGCTGCTATCCTAAACAAACAGAGAGAGCTTCTAGAGCTGTTTACTCAGGTATGGTAAAGCACTCTGCAGAATAAATATAGTCTTATAGCTTGCACTATTGAGGCTAATCTATTGGCAATAAACTGCTTTGGTAGCTTTCTTTCTCCTTTAAGTATTTACGTCATTTTTTTAACTTAATTTTAAATTAAAACCTATGATTTTGCATCAAGGTTCAGAATGCATACACTTTCTATACAAGTCTATAGTATGTGAACTTACAGTTAATATATCGGTTATGAAAAGTGGATATTTCATGTAAAAAAAATGCTTACAACAGAGTTATGAAACCGTAATACTACGACTTGATCCCCTAGCTGAAACATTCTTATTACAAGAGCTGAAAACAGTCTGCCTGGTCAGAGAAATATAAATCACTTAAGGAAAACAACTTGACATGTCTGATACAAAACCTATTATATAATGGAACTGTGTGCAAGTAGCCTGTATTATGAAGCAGACATTCTGAGGTAAGGAAGCTTATAAGAGCCTTCAGACTGTCTGATACGAGCTGTTACTTATACATTTCAATTTAAATGGCACAGTCGAGGTAATAATGGTTGCTTTAAAGTACATTTCTGAACCGTGTTATCAATACCATGAGTATATTTCTGTTGCCAAGGCCTTTTCACAACACATAGTTATCATTTCTTACTACAGTCTCATAGTTTTAGAGCACATAAGTTGCAAGATTCATAACTAGCACTCGGAGTTCAGTTTTTGCAAATGTTCAGCATTTACAGTTTCTAGTGACAATGAAGCATTTCTTTTTATCCCATAAGAAGCAAGACAGCAAGGCTTTTTTCAGTCTAAAGGTGGCCATACACATATTGATCCCGCTCGTTTGGCGATTTCCCCAAACGAGCGGCTCGCTCCCGATATGCCCACCTTGAGGTAGGCGTTATCGGGCTGATCCGATTGTGGGCCCTAGGGTCCAAAGAACAGATCATAATGTATGGCATACGGGCAGTCGGATCAACAAAGAGATGCGGTTCGCAATCCAATGGGATTTTTACCCCTGCCCGATCGACATCTGGCTAACTTTCAGCCAAGTATCAGCCGGGGAACCCCCTCAGAGGGCCCCACACACAGGCCAATGAGCTGCCGACTCGGCCCGTGTATGGCCAGCTTAAGGTTATTGTTTTGATTCTGATCGCACAACTTGAAAACAGCTTAGCATCATTTAAAGAAGAAATCACAAAGCTGCAGTCATCTGGCATTGTACATTATATGAGCCCAACAACAAAAGACTGACAATTTCTTAACTTGTATTATTTTACAGTCCTACAAAAACATGCACTGCACAAGTGATTATAAAGTAATAGAAGAAATATAGCAACTGACAAATAGAAGTATAATATGTGATCCAAAGTCATTTGCAAGATAGTTTAAAAGCCTCAGCTTTGGCTTTCATAAACGGTTTTTCTTAATTGTTGGCTTTACAATGTTGCAAAAGCAACATTCTAGAACATTTTGTTCTAGACTGGAGGCTTTACAGCAATCTTCCATTGAATCAGCAAACTTCCTCATCTGCTAAATTTAAAATGATTATATAGCATAACTGTCATATTTCACTGCTAAAAATTTTTCTTTAATGATTGGCGAATCAAACAGCAAAAAAATGGCCAAATGAATTTAAGTCTATGGGCAACAAATTTTTTGACTCGCAACAATTTTTTTTGACACACAATTTTTTTTCACCCATTGGAGTCTATGGGTTTTTTTTTTGTGGGGAAACCTGGCGAAAAATTTTGCTCATCACTACTGGTCTTACTCTTTTTGACATCCAGTGGATATCTGAAAATAGGCTCGTGTTTATTCACTCCCCATGAAGTGCCAGTGCTTTATAGAGGAGTGTTTGCCATACATACAAATAGTGTTTCTGTGTTGTATTGATATTATTTTTAGAAATGAGCACCCATAAGGAAGAATCAAATGTGTTTAGTCCTGTACTCCCCTGCGGCTGAGTGGATTAAAACACAACACAGGACTAAACAGCCATGTGTAAGAGCCCTTATTATATACACAAGCAAACCTATGGACTTCCAGTAGCCATTGAATAATATCTTCAACCAACTTTTCAAATTGGGGCATGAGTCTTGATATAATGGAAGAGCCCCAATTGTAACTATGGCCTTAGGTTATTGTATTCAGAGTATGAAAAGTAGATCTAGGAGAGAACATTTTGTGGGATCAGCTAATACATGAGGAGTGAGAACCAGTCCATGAATGCTAAAAAGGTTAGACAAGCAATGATATGCATAGAAGTGCATAATTTTCAAGATCAACAAGACAACTACACAAATTAAAATTTTTATTTTACAGGAACAAATTTATTTAACACTCAGATGGATAACATATAATGTGGGAGGGGGCAAACTCCTTATTGGTCCTATTTGTTAACATCATAACCAGTCCTTTCAGATTGTACAAATCTTGAAGTTAGTGGCAGTGCCCCTATTCTCTACACTTGCACATGTTTCTGATTAAATATATATTTGTATGGCATTAACAGGAGAAATAGCATCCCTGCCAGGGACAAGAAACAGTTCAGCTAAGGTAGTTTTTTCGACATTGAATCCTTAATGTTTCTGTGGGATCATTTTAGTTTGAATAGAATTTCAATAGCCATAGAATATGAAACTGATATTGCTACCTGGTGGTTTGCAATCATAACCATGTGCAAGATGTTAGTTGGGCACAGATCTAGCATTGTAAAGCCAACAATCTTCTGTTGAATCAGCAAACCTCCTTCTTTGCTAAAATTAAAACTATTACATAAGATATTGTCATTTGCTACTGCTGAAAACTGCAGATCTGGTCTTTTTTTGTGGACTCTGCAAATGCTTTCTTATGTTAAAAACATCCGAGCAATTTAACAAAAAGGACTATGCACTGGATGTTTGAATAAAAAGCTGCAGTTAAGGTCACTCCGTGTAATTCTGAAAGCAGTGCTTTTTAGGGGGAGAAAAGTAACCTGTAACTTACTAACTAAGAATTAAACGGGCATGCCAAAAATTATTTGCATGTGTAACAAAGCAGATGGGCTAGTTGAATATATATTGCTTTCAGGTTGTTATATAATATAACACCTTGGAACATGGAATTATTAATCACATGCCCAGCCCTTTAATACAGATTCGAGCTGCAAGGTAATTGCTGAAGTACCTGACAACTTTTAGGAGGGGCTCTCCCATTTCAAAGAGGTGGAGAAAGGAGCTGCACTTCAGGAGAACAGTGAGAAGGAGCTACATATCAGTGATTGTAATAACTTTCTTTTTTTTTGCAGTCAAGTTGGAGTTGGGGAAGCCACCCAACTGTAGTTAGGCTGCCAACTATGTTTAGCCAGTGCTCCGGTGCAAGGGTTTATTTTTCCTTGATTTTTGTTTCTGAATATATGTGCTTGTTACTTAAGACTGAAACTGTGAAACGGAACAAATGGCAGATACTTGCCTTTAATAGAGCAACTTCCGTGACTGTTCTTTTTACCCTAAAAGACTGTGGCCACAACACTGACCCAGGCCCCCCTACTGGTCTAAGTGTCACACCATAATAAAAATAAAATCTATTTTTCCAATGTACATTCCTAAAAATACAGACAAAAGAATGCGATGTGGCTGATGGCGGAGCGCTTCCCTTGCACGCCAGCTCCTGCTAAGCCGCAGCTCTCGCGATATATCGGCTCCTTCTAGCCGGCTTCCACTTCACGCTTCTGTTACCGTTACAGAGCGCTGTTCAAAGCATTCACGGAGTCTGGTAAGTTAGTATCAATATGTTGGCTTTATTGAGCGCTTTAAAATTGCTAGGGAGGGGGATTCACATCTAACGCGTTTCGTGTCAGAAGACCTGACACTTCATCAGATGTTCAGTGATTCAAATGTTATCTGTAAATGAAATTTCATCTGAAAGCATTTTGCTACTGCCATCTGCTACTTGCCATACTATGTAAGAATGCATCAGTAATGAACTCTCCTCCAACCAAGACTTAAATTCCCACAATGCCTTGTACAACTGTACTCCCTTAGTTGCAGATGTCATGTCAACATAAGGTGGCCATACACAGGCCAATAAAAGCTGCTGAAAGACAATGGATAGCTTATTGGCCCTTGTATGAAGCCTTTCAATAGGCTCCCACCGATCAATATCTGCCCAAAAATTGGGTAGATATCAATCGGACTGGTTTACAAACTTTGACAGAGAAGGGCTGCATTGGCTTGTCGATGTGGTCGTCAGTCCAGTGGGCATATCAGGGAAAAGCTCATTTGGTGACCTTGCCAAACAAGTGGAACCTCTTGCCAGCTTTATAGCTTTACTTTTCTTCTCAAGAGGAAAGACTGCCTTAACTAGGAACAATGTTTGCAGGAACAATATTCAAGCTGTGAGTGCTGCAATAAAATGTTAATAAACTCTTCTTGGGGTACCAGCTCAATTGGAGCAGATGATCGCATATCCCAATATGTGAATAACAGAACCTAGTTTTTATGGAGGGGGGGGCAGACAATGAGCAGTGTTTCATTTAACACTGCAATATCTATTTATTTTATCTTGTTTATTGTTCTGTTGTATGTATCCTCAGATTATTTGTAATGGACACTGGAGGCTGCAGTAACATGGCACTGAAAGCAAATAAATCATCTCTGTATGCCGCTTACCTGAGGGAATGCTGCTGGAAAGAAGACGAGAAGTAATAAGAACTGGATTAGCTTCAAAGATAGTTTGGCAAGGTACTAGGTACAAAGGTAAGATCCAAAGTTGTTATGGCCTTGAGACCTAACAGCCAGCAGAATTATACAATCCTGCTGACTCAAAAATAATGTCATAAAAGCTACAAAACAGCTATAGAACTAAAATAAAAAAGACATAAAAACAAAATAGTGGGTAAATGTTTAAATAGGAAAGTGTTACATCTACAAGTCAAATCAACTGAAGAGATTTATTGTTAAAAAAAAGAAAATGCTTTTGCATAATGTACTTTCAGCATCAGAGCAGATAAATCACTACAGCAAACAGTCACGAGAAAAGACACCTGCAAAGGAGCCTGGACACAGCCACACAAAGATTAATGGGCCATTTTACTCCACTGCTAAGGGATGTGACTGCTTCCGGGCATTCCACTGAAGCTAAAGTTAAACACATGCTTAAAATGCATAAAAAGCGGACATGATTTAATATACAGAACGCTTATCATTTTACCACTTATAAATAATTGGTCACACCACAGAGATAGAAGTCCAGAGACCAGAGAGAAAGACCCCAGAGATGAAGTTTTTTACCCCATCTAAAATAGTTTTAGGCACTTTGGTACCTCAAAGATGACAATCAACAAATTATAAATATATACAGTATGGGATCTCATATCCAGAATCCTTGGATACCCAATCCTGATACCCTACTCTAGCGCCTGTTAGCAGAGCATAATGGAATGATTGTCTTTTTGGTCCTTCCTTCTTTTATGCAGATGCACATGCGACACAAGAGAAAATAAGTTGAACTTTAATGGCCTTTTTACTATGCTGTGCAATCTGCAGAAAAGAATAAGCGGAAAAAGAAAATTGCTTCATGGTGCTCTAAGAGAAGTACTTCTAACTGGGGTATCAGGTACGTTATTATAATCTGGGGGGGTGCCTAACTTTGTATGCCTTTGTGCCTAACTAAGTAAACCCAATAGGACTGTTTTGCCACCAATAAAGATTTATGCAGCACAGTAAGTTTCAAGTACAAGGTACTGTTATAGGATTACAGAGAAAAGATCTTTTTTAAAAAATAGAATTATTTGCTTGAAATGGACTCCATGGGGAATGGCCTTCCTGTAATTCAGAGATTTCTTGATAATGGGCTTCCATCTAAGTTCTCAAACCACTAATAGGTCAGTGCAAAAAATGTGTCCTCAGAACTTTTCATCACTAAAAAATAGGCAACACAGATAAAGAAACTGGGACACAGACAAGAAAAACATGCTTATAATGAATTCTCTGAACTGCAGATTTCGGCCAAATCCAGAGTTCCTGGCTGAAATTAATCTGAACCCTTTACGAAATATGAATTTGGACCACTGAAAGTGACATTTCCCCCCTCAAATATGCAGATTAGGGTTTGGATTCGGTATTTGGCCAAATCCTTAGTGGAAGATTTGGTGATGGATTTGTGACTCTAGTATACACCCTTCTTTTACGGCGCTGTGGATTATGTTGGAACTTTGTGTGGAATGATTAAAACAGCATTTATTACATCTTTTCAAGCACTGCATTATAAATTGTGCTACATTGGGGTTCAAGAATTCTCCCATAAAAAAAAATATTTTAAAAACGTTAACATTTTTACATTGTGCTGCGCTTTTATGTGACTTGGTACAATTAATTCTTTCCCATGTTCTCAGATGGGGGTATTCACTGGCTTCAACCATGAGTAGAAACAAATTATGTCAAAAATATTGTAAAATGGTTTTAATTTATTTAATACATGATATATATCCACAAACAATAGGATATTTTTGCAGATCATTTTTGTTGTTGTGGTCAATGGGTCTATGACGAGCTACAAATAAACACTAACTACATGAGCCAGAAATCATTTTTGGCAAATTTTGTCCCTTGTTTAATTTGTTTCAGATGCATATGGCGAATCAAAGATAAATTATACCATATTAAATAATATGAAGGTTATTCAATCACTAGAAATTGCTTTGCAAAATGTACCAGCACAAGATAACCAGGCCTGGTAATTTAAATTAATTGCAGTTTTTTCTGTTTGAGTCTAAGTTGCTATATTGTAAGGAATTAGGAAAGCTCGTCCAAACAGCATAATGAAATTGTGAACAGAAGCCAAATTGTATTAAAATCGGTTTTTAATTGCTTGTTTTTATATTCTGAAGCATCTCTCAGACAGGGTAGCACTATATTTTACCTGAACCTGTATCATATATGTTATTTTCTATCATTTTAACCAGTAATAGACATCTCTAAAGCTCTGTGTTTTCAAGCGGCCTTCCAGGCTTCCAGTGAGACCTAACTAAAACATACATCTGACAAGGATTTCCCTGTATTTTACATATCTTCATTTAGATCCTTAGAATACATTTTGGATCTGATACATTTTTGGAACAATAGATCTAAAGCTTTCTTTCTATCCAAAATGCTAAATTAAAATGAGACAAAACAATGTAGGAAACCTTATTTTAACACTTTTATCAATAACCTAAATCTGAAATATGCCCAATGTGTGGTATATAAATTATCTTTAAACCTTTTTCTTTTCTGTTTGAACTTCAGAACAGTTTTTGAACTTTTGTACTGAAATATTCATGTCATGTATTTCCCCCAAAAAATGCACAAGTTTAATAGCAATATACATGTATAGGACCTGTAATCCAGATCTTGGGTTTTCAGGTAAAGGGATCCTTCTGTAATTTGGATCACCATCCTTTATGTCTACTAAACTAATTTAAACATGAATTTAACCACAATAGGATTGTTTTAACTCTACTAAGTATTAATTATAATTACAAGGTAATACTATTGTATTAGAGAAAAAGGAAATCATTTTTAAAATATTTGATTAAAACAGTTTATGAGAGATGGTCTTCTGGAGAACAAATTCTAATTTATGCTAAACTTAATTTCATGGACAGTGTTAGCTTCACTGTATTTAATATAAAAAAAAGTCTAAAGTCTGAAATTTATTTAGATAAAGAAAAACAAGTTGATGTTTTTTTAAAGCCTTTAATGTTAAGTTGATTGGTATGCTATGGTATGCTATGGAAATTGGTTTTCTGTTGTTCCCATATTAAAGCCTCCTTATTCTGTATAAATTCAAGCTTATTATTTTAATTTATGAGTCTGAAAACAATGTACTTTCTCCACATTATGAACATCTTCAAAATGGAGTCACACAATAGAATATCTGAGCCTTGATTGTAAATTCAGTTACATCTAGGTGTCAGAATTCTGCAAATGTACTTGACAGCATGAAAAAAAGCCCTAGATAGTCTACATGGATGTGAAGTTGGACATGTTTAGCAATTCATCATATTGCAAATAGATGAGACTACACCAGCAAATCAAACCCTGAGCACCATATGTTCCCATTACAGAAAAATTTTATCCTGCATAAATTGATAAAAGCCATGCCAACTGACAGTTGTTCTTTGTGCTTTTTTAATTATTTACTGAGACTGCATTACATTATCTTGGCCGGCAATTTCATGCTTCAGTGTATGAGAAATTTTGCAGCCACCAAAAAAAACATATCCTGAAAGTGGGAGCAGATGCTTTAGCATTTTGTGCACGTAGCAGGTGACAGTTTTTCTGTGAAGCGATCACATACAGATGAATTGCTGAGCGCATATTTAATCAAATATACCTTAGTGCACACTGGGTACAAGACAAAATATTGGAAGATGACATACATTTAAATACATTAAGTGACTCGACAAAGTGCAGAGCGGGTTTTTGCCGTGAAATTGTACCCTCAAAGGCTGGAAGGTAGAAAATGCAGAAAGTGCTGAATACTCGCAATAAAACTGCAACCAAAGGTGGAAGCAACTAACTTTAAAATAGCTTAGGATAAACATTTGGTTATAGGAATAAATAAAAAGCCAGAAAAACTGAAGCAGAAAATAAATGGCTAGACGAGATATTGGGCATTCTGCACTGCAGCTCTTGTGTGTTGGCATTTATGCAACAATTATTTGTACTAATGTAAAGGAAGGAAAATAGCTGCTCAAAAAAGCAACTATAAATTGCTTGTCTAAGGGCTTATATTTTTTTTTTAAAGACTGTATTATTATTATTGATGTATATTTATTATTGATTTAAAGGCAAGCAAAAAAAAAACTGGAATTGTAAACTAATTTAGAATTTAATTTCCAGAGAGGCGCGCACACTGGATAAAGAAAACGTACTCTGAACATGCAGTGCAACAAGCATCGAATATCTAGCTATTCTACAGCATCATACCTCCCAACATTTTGGAAATAAAAAGAGGGACAAAAAAGTTGCCACGTGCAGTGCAGCGATTTTTTTTTGAGCACGCCCATTTTGTGGTCACACCCCCTAATTACCATGTTAATTTTACAAAATTTGGCAGGTTATGAAAGTTTGAACATATTTCTGTTATTGTTACAAAAGTATCTTAGCTGCTGCTGTGGCTGTTCTGTGTCAAAAGCCAATAAAGTTAGAAACATTGTTCCTTTTTCTGGCTGTTCAGTGCAGAGAAAATTGGGACTTTCCAGTACAAACGAGGGACTGCGAGGTTGAGTTGTCAAAAGAGGGACTGTCCCTCTAAAAACAGGACAGTTGGGAGGTATGCTCAGTAGCAAATGCAGCGAATGAGAATTACCATTTCAGGCACCTGACAGCAACTGCATTACCACAGCTGTAAGAAACAGAGTAACATTTTCTAGAAAACAGCCTATAAATGAAGGTTTGCAGGTAATGCATTCAGGAAACATAGGGAAACCAGACATGACCTATTATACATATGCCCGGTTAAAGGACCATATACAGTCAAAAATAGTCAGCACAACCTTGCTAAATCTTCTTACTTTCTTTAGATGGGTGCAGGTGCTCCAGTGGCCACTTTCCACCAGCAAATGCAGTCAGAGTACGATATGAACAGCACCACAATTCTTATTGAAGTTAAAATGCCTTTATTGCTCAAGTGACGGGCATTACCGCTCAAGCTTGAAAAAGGGCCAAATGAGGCCTGAAACGTTGCGGTAATGCCCGTCACTTGAGCAATAAAGGCATTTTAACTTCAATAAGAATTGTGGTGCTGTTCATATCGTACTCCGGTTAAAGGACCAGTTCAGTGTAAAAACAAAAACTGGCTAAATAGATAGCCCATGCACAGATTCAGATTTTGATAAATAAGGAGGTAAGTCTACTAAAAAATAATTTACACATTAAATAAACCCAATAAGATTGATTTCTCTCCAACAAGAATTCATTATATCTTAGTTAGGATCAAGTACGGGTATGGGATATGTTATCCGGAAAACCGTTATCCAGAAAGCTCCAAATTAGAAAAGGGCCATCTCCCATAGGGGCAAATGTACTAAAGGGCAAGTGAATTACGCGAGCGAAAATTCGCCAGCGTGGCGTCATTTCGGTACTTTGCTGATTTACTAACAGTCGCTGCCGTAACTCCGCTATCGAAGGAGATCGACTCTAGCGGTACTCCCTAACGCCTGGCGAATTTGCGATCTGGCAAATGGACGTAACTAGGCAAATTCACTAAGATGTGTATTTTACTGAACGTTACCTCTTGCGCCAGACTTGCCTTCGCCATCTCAGACCAGGTGTGCAATAGAGTAGACAGAAGTTCCTCAAAAAATGGTTGAAAATTTTTCTAAGTCCCAAAAAACGCTAGCGTCTTTTCCTTTTTCAGGGTGATGAGCGTAATTTTTTTTGGGGGTAACTGGCTTCCCCCCTACATTTCCTAACATATGCCACATAAACTATACACTGGGCTCATGCGTAGGGCAATCTAACAACTTTATTTTATTAAGGTTTCCCGGGCTTCTGTAGTGTATTTGCTGCAACATATACATCCATTAAAACTAACTTACCACTGTATGCAAATTAGGCAACGCTAGCAAAACTTTGCTTAGCTTGGCGCAGTAAAGCTAGCCCAACTTTGCCAGCATTCGGCGCCCTGGACGCAACTTCGGATTTTAGTGAATTAATGTAGTCCTGGCGAATCTACGTCTGGCTAAGTGTTGCGCTGCGGGCGAAGCCATCGCTGGCGGAGGTTAGTGAATTTGCCCCATAGACTCTATCAGGGTCGGACTGGGGAGCCCGGGGCCCACCGGGACCTACTGTCCAGGGCCCCCCTCCGACCGACCGTGAAGCTCAACCCCCTACAGTGACGCAGAGGGCGCATGCATAAAGGCGCCGCTCAGCGCACCTGCGTCATGACGCTCCTTAATGAACGGTGCCTCGTGCATGCGCAGATGTCGCTGCGTGGCGGCTTCAAAAAAAACTTTTTTTTTTTTTTTTAGATCGGGAGAGGGGACTGGCCCGGCGGGGGCCCATTAAGGGTCGGGGCCCACCGGGTTTTTTCCCGGTGTCCCGCCGGGCCAGTCCGACACTGGACTCTATGAAAAATGGGTTTTTGGATAAGGGATCCCATACCTGTATAAATAGTAGAAAGGTTCAGTAGAATGGTGATGCTAATGCTAATAAAGACGCATTTTAGCTAGCTTCAGATGGTAACATGTAAAGGGATCTACTCAGACTGCCAATTCTTCAAGACACACAGGCAGTGGGTACATACACATGTTTGTCTTTACATGTACTTTACAAGTCATTTGGGGCAATTGGATAACTAGTGCATGCTCTATACTGTAGAAGAAATTGAGTTGTTATTTAAAGACATTATAGCACTAACAGTCCGTGGTATTTTCATGAACACCTGTACCTATTTAAGTTTCTTTTAACTTTCCTTTAACTCCCTAGGTAATTTCATTGTAGGTTGTAGACAACTTATTGTTTAATATCAACATATCATAAAAACAGAGAGGACGGTTGATTGTTGAAGACAATGTAAGTATTTCGCATGCGATGTTTAAATGTGACTGCTTATTTTCTATCATACCTTGGAAAGACTGCGCGGCTCTGTCAACCAATTCTTCAACTGGGTAACTGGCAAGTTCTCCTCTTGCATGTTTGGTTTTACAGTATGTACAAGCATTCAAACACCTGCCAAAAGGAAAGCAAAACACTCAGAAACAGAATGTACTTTTGTCCAGTTCAATTTCTATGTATTCCTGTTAGGGTGTAAAAACATCAAGATGGTTTTTTTTTTTGACAACAATAAATTAAGTCTTCAGTTTTTCAGTATATGTTTTTGTTGGGACTGGGCTGACAGCACATAATACATTTGTAAACATTTTTTGTTCATTAAATGTTTCATTCTCTCTGCTGGCACAAAAATGCTGGAGAAAAGGACAGCGCTGATTAGCACTCAAGTGTGCAGATAAGATCCACGTGAGCACTGACAGACGGATAGCATGCCTGTCGGTGCCAAATTAACCTTGGCTGCAAACCTAGGTGCTGCGCCAACCCCCAATCCATTTCACCCTGATCCACCCCAGCTCTGCCTGCAACCGACCCCAATTCAGCGATTTGCTGTTCTATTCACTAGTAGGCTAAATCAATTTTTCATAAAGTAAGACTGGGTTAAACATGATGCTGTGGTCAGAAAGATGTGACGCTGGAGGCAATCATCCTACACAAGTAGGAGACCTGTTATCCAGAAATCTTGGGAGCTGGTGTTTTCCAGATAACAGATCTTCCCGTAATTTGGATCTCCATACGTTAAGTCTGCTGGAAAATCATGTAAACATTAAATAAACCCAATGGGTTGGTTTTACTTCAAATAAGTATCAACTATATGTAAGCTGGATCAAGTGCAAGGTACTGTTTTAATATTAAAATTAAAATACAAATTGTTATTATTTGGATCAAATGGGGTCTATGGGAGACGGCCTTTCTGTAATTTGAAGCTTTCTGGATGACTGGTTTCCGGATAATGGATCCTTTCCCTGTATTGCATTATCAATGTGGTCAAGTACATAAGAATGGTCCCAGTGTGGTCTGTGCTCTGTTTAAAATCGGCTGCAAGTTAATTTTCACGTTTGCTAAACTGCTGATTTAACAGAAAAGTGGTGAATATTATAAAAACCTGTTCTGCAGTTTACTTTCGAGCCAGCAAAAGGCAGTTTGAAAAATGTTAACTTTGCTAAAAATGGGGCAAGGGAAAGGATTTGCAATTTTACATAGTTCATGCATCAGAGAATCCTCTAAGCCACGGTGCTGTAGTTTTCAGGGCAACAGATACTGAGGAATATATCTGCTGAACAGCACAGAAATCTGAAATAATTTCAATACTTCTATACTTTCAAAGCTAAAGGATCAACGGAGGCAAACATTTATTTCGGAACAATGCAGAGCCCACTCACACCATTCTGTGCAGCCTGACATAAAAACCTGGGTGGAAAATGAGTTGTTCAAATAACTGATACAGATTTGCTAAAGAGAATGTCCAGGGAAAGAGACTACATACCTTATACAGTGCCTAAAAAAATTTTTTCACCCACTTGGAAGATTTTGGGGGGAACGAAACAGAAAAACTATTTGAACAAATAAGAATAAATATTCACATTTTGCAATGCAATATTCCTCCATAAACTGTTAATACATTGTGGATGTTAATTGTACACATTTAAGAAGTGCTTGAAGGTGTTTTAATCTTTTGGAGCAAAAATACCTTTCAGTTATTCATTTTTAATACATTCACTGCGCATTGGCGCAAACTATAAAATTTGAAAACCTTATTCCACTGTTCAAAGAAGTCACTAAACAGTTTCCAGGTTCACAAAAGCTTTATTAAATTTTGTGCAAAGGCATAATTTTTCTAATTTGGAATATTTTTCCAATTTATTTTATTTTTATTTTATATATTTATTTATTACATTCCCCCATTTGTGATTTATTGTGAAAGAACATGGAATCACGGTGGATTTAATTTATATGAAAAAACACAAAGCAACTCATTGCAGGAGTATACACCCCCTTGAGGTCAGTATTTAATAGATGCAATTCCAGCATTGGGTCTGTATGGATAGGTCTGAATCAGCTTTGCACATCTGGACACTGTAATTTTCCCCCATTCCAACAATTCAAGCTCTGTCAGGTTACACAGAGATCATAGGGAAGATCATAGTGAAGAGCCTTTTTCAAGTCAAGCAACAAATCCTTTATTGGACTGAAATCTGGACAAAAGCTTGCAGTTCCAGTACATTGTTTTGAAGCCTTTCCTGTAGTTTTTGGCTTTATGCTTAGGCTCATTGTCTTGCTGGAAGACAAATCTTCTCTCAAGACTCAGGTTTCATGCAAACTGCATCAGCTTTTTTTCTCCAGGGTTTTAATGTATAAAGCTGTTTTCATTTTACCCTCACAAGAATTCCAGGACCTGCAGCAGAGAAGTGTCCCCCTAAGCTTCAGGCTGCCACCACACTGCTCCACAATGGAAATAAAATGTTTGATGATGATGTTCAGTGTTGGTCTTTCACCAAACATGGTGTGTTGTGTGATGGACAAATAACTCCGTTTGAGTTCTGAGTCAACCTTATTCCGTCTGGAAAACAATGAGCAAAGATGCCATGTGAGTTTTAGTTAGTAGTGGCTTTCTTTCTGACACTCTCCAATAACACGGGGACTGGTGAGGAATCCAGGCAACAGTTCATGTAGGCATAGTCTCTATCAGGAGTGGACTGAGATTCAAAATAGGCCCTGGCATTTCAGGTACACAGAGGCCCAAACAGGCCAGACAACAGCCCAAACAGCCCCCCACCAGTCCAATATGTAGTGACATATTGGCATCTTACAGCAGCCCTTCTGGCATTTGCCAGAAGCCACAGATTGCCAGTCCAGGCCTGGTCTCTATAATATCAGACAGTTAGGCCTGTAACACCATCAGTGTTGTCATACATCTACTGGTGGCCTCCCTTACTACTTTCCTTCTTGTACGGTCACATACCTCCCCAACTGTTCTGCGGGACACTCCCGATTTTGACAGCTCAGTCTGCAGTCCCTGGTTGTTACTGAAATGTTCTGACTTTCTCTTTGATTTCCTGCACTGACTTGAGAAAAAGATACAAAGTTTGTGAAACTTTGAGAAGAGCCTTGTTGACAGGGAGTCCAGAACCGTCAGCAGCTGCACTTGGATACTTTTGTAGCAATTTAAGATAAGCAACAAAACAATTGTAACTATTTAAGACAAGCAGGTCTCTTGGGATAACTGAGACTCACAGCTTAAAGGACAATTCACTTTCATTAGGAAAACTGCTCTAACACATAAAACATGGGACTAAAACTCCCAGAAATGTATTCAAACTTTCATAACCTGCCAAATTTTGCAAAATGGACATAGTAATTAATTAGAGGGCGTCGCCATAAAATGGGCATGGCCAAAAAATAAATTGTCGCACTACTCTGAACATTTTCAAAATGTTGGGAGGTATGTGGTCACTATGTTTTGGTGAAAGGCTTGTTCTTAGCAGATTTACAGTTGTGCTACCTGCTATTCATTTCATAAGGAGACATTTTACTAGTTGTTTTGTGTCCATCCCGTGTTTTTCAATCACATTTTCAAGGAATTGTTTGGAGTGTATTTTTTAAGCTACTATACTGCTTCACCAGATGCTGGACATTACAGATGCAAGTTATTGTATAAAATACACACGTAAAGTCTTTGACCACATGCAGGTGATGTCAATTTAACCAATTATATAATTCTGGAAAAAAACTGATTGCACCAGTGACAATTTAGGGAAGTCATATTAATGGAGGTTTATAGTTGCAATCAGTTATTTTGTGTTTTCAGTTGAAACTAATTTAACTTAATTTCCATGATCTGTTTTTACTTTAACTTAAGAGTCTCAGTTGATCAGTAAAAAGAAAATTAAATTCACTGTTATTCGATGTTCTATGTCAAAGCATGGAAAATTCCAAGTGTATTAATACATTGACAAACATGAATTGTATTCCAATGTAATATATAGTGTTAAATAATAAAAAACAGAAAGGGAAGGAGAGAGCTTAGCAACAAGCCATTGTCTGAATATCAGACAAAGGGAGAAGTAATGAAAAACAACAATATAAGTAATGCCTGTGGTTTAGCCTCTGACCCTTACAACTAAAATTTTAAATCTCACTTTGGAGAGAGGTGGAAAAGAAAGTAAAATAATGACACAACAATAACATAAAATCTAAAGACCAAATACAGTGATGCAGGGTTACATTTGCAAATTACTATACATTAACTTAATATTTAATTGGTTGAAAAAGAGGAAACAAATATAGAAACTAATCATGAATACAAGCCTGTGTTACTTTTAACTTTTAAACACAGGCAGCTACTGGATGTGGCTTGTACAAAAATGCAGTGATGCCATAGAGCAAGTGACCTTATTAAATCTCCCCTGATCCATTACACTCAGCAAAGACCCGACCTCTAACCCCAGTGACCTGACTTAAATATGCAATTCAGTCCTAACACTGCTGACTAATTTGTTACAGATTTATGCTCCTATGCTGTGAAGGATTTCATGTCTTTTATCAGGTAAATCCCCAGCAGCTCTCTAGAGAGTTAAAACTATGATCCCTAGGACTTGTTGATCAATTTATATAATGACAGAGATAGGGCACATATTAAGCAGCTAGTACATTTATGGATCTTAACTGTGATTTACAAGCAGATTATAAATCTAATAGCAAATGTTGGAAAGCCAACAAGCTCACCTACATGCCTAGGAGAACAAAACTTTATATTATTGGATATACTTGATCAAATGACTGGTTAAAGAACGGTTGTCTGGAATGGTACATACTAGATGCCACCGTTCTTAACAGTTTGCATGCTTAAAGGAGATATTTAGTATAAGTCAAATGCCTCATAAGTTAAAATTACCTTTAAAAGAAGACCACCTTATTGGGGCTCTCCATAGATCTGCTCTAGTCCCTGTCCATGCTTCAAATGAGGGGAGGGAGTGTCCTAAAGGTCCCTGTCAGAAGCACAGTAGGATGGGGATCACTACCCTGCAGTCACACAGGCTTCAGTTCCCTATTAGGTCAGACTAGCTGCTTGGATCATAACCTAGAGTGCAGCGTGCAGAGTCCTGCTGGCTCCTCTGTACAGTCTGGGAAATGAGGCAGCAGAAAGTGGAACAGATGGACAGGACTTTTAGGGTTGTTGCTGAAATCTTCAATAAATCAGCCTGAAATACTAGTTTAAGCACATTTACTTCTATATTTAGAGGATTATAATGCACTGTATAATGAAGGAAAGAGAGGGAATGCATTGGTTGCTTCTATGAGAAGTTAAAAGAACACAATTGGTTCCACTCAAACTGAAGTGACCAGCTGTGGCCAGATGAGAGAGTCTATTAAAGAACACAGAGAGCTGTGAAATAGCACATTGCTGTCTAATGCTACAAAATCTGCTGTATTAATAAGATTTTACTGTATGTGGCAGAAGAGTCAGGCTAAATCAGCTACTGTTCTTGACTGTGTTGCAGTTGGGGGGGTATATAGGTGGTGCACAGGGATACTGTACCACTGACTTGGGGGGTATCTAGGTGGTGCACAAGGATACTGTACCAGTGACCTGGGGGGTATATAGGTGGTGCACAAGGATACTTTTTTTTTTAACTCAGGTGAGATTTTTATTTGGTACAGTTAAAAGAAATTACACACATAGTTATGTTAAACCTTCCAGAATCATACAATGTTGACAAGTCATAAAGAGCAGCAATGACACATCAATACAGAAAAACAAGTTCTCCATGTCTCGGAACATACAGTAAGCATAAGAATTTATACATTCTCCAGGATCCACAGCTGCCATATTTGCATACATTTGTCAGAAGTATTGTTACGCCTAGCAATTAGTTGTTCTACATTACACATGTTTTGAACCGATTTTTCCCAGTCTGTATATAGAGGGGGGAGCTGAGCTTTCCAAACTTGCGCTATGAGTCTACGCGCTTGAAATAGAATTTTATGAAGTATATTTTTTGCAGGGCGAGTCAGCTGGTTAGGGGGGTCCATACCTAAGATATACCACTTGGGGTCAAGTGGGATCTCAAAGCCTAGGATAGTGGTAATACGTTTTTGTATCCTGGCCCAATAATCCTGTAATACAGGGCAGGACCAGAACTTGTGTAGTAAAGTTCCCTCCGCCACATTGCACCTAACACAAGTATCCGGAATATCTGGATTGATCTTATGCAACCGAGATCTGGTATAATACGCCCCATGTATCAAGTACAGTTGCAAAATTCTATATTTATATATGGGTGAAATAGACAGAGGGGTTAACAACACCTGGGCCCACTGATCGTCAGTAAAATAGTCAATGGAGCGCTCCCATTGCACCCTTGCTTTTATAGAGGTTTTCCGCAAAACCAAATTTTGTAGTTCTTTGTAGAAAAGGGTGATAGAGTGCCGGGAGTTCTCAGAAATCAATAGTTCCATTATGGAAGAGGTACCAAATTGCAGACGCTTGGGTTTATTCAGTCTATAAAGCGCAGCTCTCACTTTGTGGTATATTAGCCATTGAGAATTGGGCAAAGAATAGGACTGCCTTAACTCACCAAAGGGAACCATGCCATTGTCGGACCAAACCTGTCCTACAGACCATATCCCCGCCTGGATCCACTCTTTTGGAGAGGACAGCTTGTCTAGAGGAGCAAGTTTACTATTATACCATAAAGGGGTTTGCAGTTCTAGTACTACTGGATGGACCAGTTGGAGAGATCGTTGCAAACAGAATTTTTGGGATTCTACCAGAGAGCAGTTACTCACCAACTGCTTTGTCTTATACAGGTTCAGGGCCAGAATGGCATAGAAAGGAGGGAGATCAGACTTCAATAAACATTGCCATAGCTGAAATAGGGCGTCCTCAGGCAGAGCACTTTTCAGAGTACGGATTTGTGAGAGTTGGGCCGCGAGGTAATACAGATACATGTCTGGGAGGGCCATGCCCCCGTCATTTTTGGGTCGCTGCAGTGTTGTAACGGACAGTCTGTTGTTCCCCCAAATAAAGTGCCGGAAGAGGGACGTTAAGTGGGCAAAAAAGGGGGCTTGAATCTTAATAGGTGCATGCCACAGTACATAAAGAATTTTCGGGGCAATCACCATCTTTATAAGTTGTATGCGCCCAGTCGGACCCAAAGGGAGAAGTTCCCATGCCTGAAATTTAGCTTGAGCCCAGCAGAGTAAAGGCGCAACATTAAGAGTATAATAGGACGATATAGGGGTAGCAATGTGAATTCCCAAATATGTAAATTTATCAACCAAATGTAGTTTTGCGCAATCCGGGTTCAGGAGACCATTTAAGGGGTCTATTGGAAAAAGTGTAGATTTAGAGGGGTTGATTGTAAGGCCCGAAATACGTCCAAAGTCTGCAGTTAACGTCAGAAGTTCCGTCAGTGATTCGTGTGTGTCTCCCAAATACACTAAAGTGTCATCTGCATACATTTGCACCTTCTCCTCTCTGTTTGCCAGACGTAGGCCAATAATACGCGGATTTTGTTTAATTGCTAAAGCTAGAGGCTCGATGGCCATGGCGAACAACAAGGGGGACAGGGGACACCCCTGGCGTGTACCCCTAGCTAAGGTAAAGTTCTCAGTTTGTGAGGCATTGAGTCTTAGGGATGCCACCGGGGACTTAGAGAAGTTGAACTAGCGAAGTGAAATGAGGGCCAACACCAAATGCTTTAAGGACACGCCACAAGTACACCCATTCAACTGTATCAAAAGCTTTGGCAATGTCCAAAGCAGCAATTGCTCTCTGACCCATATTACAGTGGTCTACAGACAAATTAAGCATCAGCCTTCTAATATTGTGCGCGGTGGTTTTGTGGGGGATAAAACCGGTTTGGTCCTCAGTAATTATGTGGGTTATAACTTTGTTCAGTCTTCTGGCAAGGACCTTCGCCAGGATTTTAACATCTGTCGTCAAAAGCGATATTGGCCTATAGGCGTCAGGTGAGGTTAAATCTTTGCCAGGTTTGGGCAAAAGAACAATCGTTGCCTCATACATGGAGGCAGGAAGCCTTTGGACGGTAAGGGAGTTATTGAAGGATTCTAAAAGTTTTGGTGCTAGTAAAGGGGCATGTTTTTTATAAAATTCAATCGGAATGCCGTCTGAGCCCGCAGCTTTACCTGCAGGGAAAGAGTCAATGGCCTCCTGTATTTCAATTAGTGACAAAGGCTGGTCTAAGAACAGTTGAAATTCTTCAGTAAGGGTAGGAAACCTCAAACCATCGAGAAATTGGTCCAGCCCCTCTTCCCCGCGTTCCAGTTTAGAACTATAGAGATCTGTGTAAAAAGTCGTCATGATTTGATTAATTTCAGTGGGGTCTGTGGTGATCACTGAGTCAGCACGTTGAAGTTTAGCTATTGTGGGGGGAGTAGTCTGCGCTCTACTGAGTAGGGCCAGTATCCTACCTACCTGCCCGCTCACCTTGTTCTAAGATACGGGCTTTGGCAAACAAATGCTTGTATTGGGATTTTTCCCACATTGCCTTTGCATAGTTGCCCTGGGCCAGCTTCAATCGGGCTACCAAAGCTGGGGAAGGGTTATCTGAGAGAGCGTTGTCTAAGCGCTGGACTTCACCCTCCAATGCCTGCTGGGCTTGTCTGGATTGTTTTTTGTAGGAGGAGATTTCTTTGTTCAAGTACCCCCTAAGGTAAGCTTTAAACGAGTCCCAAACAATGTTAATGTCAGCGGAACCCTGATTTAACTGAAAAAATTCTTGCATAGTGGCCGCATGCTCTTTGTCATTATTAAGGATTGAGAGCCACAGAGGGTGTAAAGACCAGCGAGGTCTAATCTGGGTACTTGGTAGAGTAAGTTGTATCTCTAGGGGGGCATGGTCAGTGATACCCCTAGGAAGGTACTCCACTAAATGTAAGTTAGAGAGGGCCTTGTCATTGACAAATGCCAAGTCTATCCTGGAGAGCACTGAATGGGACAACGAGAAGCAGGAGAACTGTCTAAGACCAGGGTGGAGGAATCTCCAGGCTTCGACAAGGCCCACATTACTAGTAAGTGAGGCTAGATTGGATTGAGGGTCTGTAATGTCACTAGGACGGATACGCAATCTATCCAAGGACGGGTCCATCAGGGAGTTGAAGTCCCCAGCAGCTATCACCTTGGCATGGGGGAATTGAGCAAGTTGGGAAATACATGATGAGTCATATGGCGGAGGGATGTACAAATTAGCAATCACAAATTCTTTATGATGAATATTTGCATGTACAAAAAGAAATCTACCCCTAGGATCTGATTTTAATGATAGGAGTTGGAAGGGTACCTGCTTGGAAATTAGGGTAGCAACACCAGATGAGAAGGAGCTGTATGTAGCGTGATAATGCCAACCAACCCAGGGCTTTTTGAGTCCGAGTATTCTCCTACCCTCCAAGTGGGTCTCCTGCAAAAGAATGATATCCGCCCCCCTCTGTTTAACGTAGTTGAGCACTAACCTACGCTTAATAGGGTTATTAAGGCCACGGACATTCCAGCTTAACAATTTAAGCGTCATGGGGGATTCCAAAACCATTGGGTAAGCGTGTGCAATTGGCCAGTCAACATATTGAAAAATAAACACCTGAGTTGAACAAATAAAGCATCAAACCTGATAAACATTCCCAACCCACACCCACCCCTTCTACTTTGGTGCCCAACTGTAAGTAGAAATGAACCCATAACAGATAACAATAGATTTATGGGGGTGTTAGCACAACCGCTCAATCAGAGCTGTGAGAAAGTCGCACAAATGAGGCCCGTTTCTGCGACCTCGCTCCGTCCCTCAACACATAGTGTATAGATAACAGGTTCTTCACAGACGATAGACATAAGAATAACATTGCAATCAAAGTAACATAAGTCCCGTGCAATAGGAAGTTCTTACCCACATGAACTTGGCAGGCGCCAAAACACAGCCGTGCCTGCTGTGCACAGTAAAAAGGAAAAATAGCAAGGAATAGTAGGACGGTCATCATGGTGAGGAAGAAAAACACAAAAAAAACAAAACAAAAAAAAAAAAACCCCCACCCCCCCTTCCTGGAATAGAATTAGGAATATGCAGTACCTGACAGGTAAACCGAGCAGAGTCCCAGGGCAGCAGGAGTATGTCAAGCAAGGAAAGGAAATGTCCACAGGAGCAAAAATCCCTGAAGCAATGCAGAAACCTACTTGTACAGCATGAGGTAATGATCCAACGCGTATCGCGTATGAAAGACAGAGAAGGTAACCAGTATCCAGTGGTAGATAGTGAATAATTGAACGGGGAAACTTGGCTTGCCGAATGCAACTAGGGAAAACAAGCACCTTCTGCAGGAGGATGTGTTCACCAGCAACTGGCCTGGTGTAGCATAGGGGGAGAGAGAAAAAAAAAAAAAAAACCCCACCAATCTTGCGAATATCAGGAATATGCCGATCCAGGAAATAAAATGGCATCAGGAGCAAATATCATGTAGGCAGGATAGGAAGCCGAAGTAGAAATCTTTCTGTTCCCTTTGTGGCCGATCCGGGCCCTCCTCGCCCCCAAGATTGGGCCTACGGTCCAGCCAGTCTCCCAAATCCTTGGGGGAAGTAAAGAAGTGAGTGGAGCCGTCAGAAATCACTCTCATCCTGGCGGGGTATAGCATTGCGTATTGTATATTCTTCTGTCGCATGCGTTTCTTGCAGTCGATGAACTGTGCCCTTTGTTTTTGTACTTCGGCCGAGAAGTCGGCATAGAGAGAAATTGTACTGTCCTGGAATGTGATCGAACCTTTCTGCCTAGCCAGCTTCAACAAACCATCACGGTCACGGGCATTCAAGAGTCGGGCAATGAGTGGCCTAGCAGGAGTTCCAGGAGGACCACGTCTAGTGGGAACTCTATGAGCTCTTTCAATCGTGAAGGCCTGAGAGAGGGATTGCGGCCCAAAGGTAGCACGCAGCCAGTCTTCCAGGAAAAGTTCAGGGGCATCACCCTCCACATTCTCAGGAAAACCTACAAACCGTAGGTTGTTCCTGCGGATCCGATTTTCCAAATCATCTGCTTTTTGTTGGGCCAGTAGCAGGGATTTCTGTAAATCTTGTACGTTACCTTGTAGGGGAAGACAGGAGTCCTCTAGAGTACTGATCCGCTGCTCTGCCGCCATTGCTCGCTCACGCATTTTCTGCATATCGTGTCTTATAATGGAGAGGTCGACTTTAATTTCGTCAGTTTTAGCACTGATGAGTGAGGCACAGGTGTCTCTAGTCGAGCGAATTTCCTCCAGAACATCTCTTAACGATGGTTCGGCCAGCTCCTGGGAGTTCTGATCCGATGCGGTAGTCGGAGAGCTAGGCCCTGAGGAGGAGGCGCCATTTTGTTGTTCACGGCCTTCCCGGGCAAACTTCCCCAGCTTCGCGGCTGCTTCCGATGCCCTTTTTTGCGCTCGATTTTGCCCCATTAAGTGGCGTGGTGGAAGGGGATCCCAAATGTGATCCACGATGCAGGGAAATAAAAGGTCTACCGACCTGTATCAGGATAGTTACGCCGTCAAGGGACGGAGCTCGCCAGATATGTGACTGCTCACATCAGGTAGGTAACCACGCCCCCGCACAAGGATACTTTACCAGTGACCAGGGGGTATATAGATGGTGCACAAGGATTCTGTACCAGTGACCTGGGGGGTATATAGGTGGTGCACAAGGATACTGTACCAGTGACCTGGGGGGTATATAGGTGGTGCACAGGGATTCTGTACCAGTGACCTGGGGGGTATATAGGTGGTGCACAAGGATACTGTACCAGTGACCTGGGGGGTATATAGGTGGTGCACAGGGATTCTGTACCAGGGACCTGGGGGGTATATAGGTGGTGCACAATACTTTACCAGTGACTTGGGGGGTATATAGGTGGTGCACAGGGATACTGTACCGGTGACCAAGACTGGGCTTTACTTTGACACTAAACTGTAATAATACACAACTACAACTTCAAATGTATTTCCTTTCACTACACCCTACTGTATATACACAGACACATGCAGTATATAAAGTTGCACACCACCATTTTATATTGGGGCAGCTTTGTTCCAAAAACATAATAATGGAAAGTAATAAGAGCTTGAAACTCTACAAAATACATTCAAAGGAAAGAGACAACTTGCCAGGGGCCCTTACAACTGAGGATCTCTAGAAATCTGTACGTCTGATTGACATTTCTCTTGTGGGCAATCCCCAATGTCTTCTTTAGCAAATACATTTACCCATAGAAAGGGAATGTTTGTGATGAAAATGGAGATGTTCAGATTACCAATTTAAGTTGTGTAAATACGGTGCACAAGACACATATGTATACTATTACCCCTATCATATTCTATAAAAGAAGCCCAGATTCTAAGTAAATAGTTTTTAGCCCCACACCCTGCGGGGCATAAGGTTACACCAGTGCTTTGTGATTGACACTGCTGGGAATCTGACCCACTGCAGCTCTATTGAAATAAAAGACCTTCCAGTGACCTTGGAAGAATTCCAACTGACTTACCAATTTCAGCTCGATTACACAGCATCAATATAATAATATTTCCCTTTATAGTATCTATAACAGACATATATGTTCACAGACAGATACACAGATAGTATATTGTCACAAGCAATTTAAATTTAAAAAACAACTGACTTGGTTATTGTTACTAAAGGGTAGTCAGTCCAGATATGCTGTGCAACTGGGCATGAAGTAATCAGAATGGCACTTAATCCACTTCTATGTCATTAGTGTTTGTTGTTATCTTTCTTTTATAGGTGCCATTGCTTCCAGCACATATTACCCAATTAAGCCACTGGCACTGTTCTCAATACAGATTAGCCCAGTGACAATGCCCATACACATAACAGCCCTATGGCACTGGTAACAGCTCACAGTAGCCCAGCGACAATATGACAACACAAACTACTCATTTTATACAGATATATTGATATTGACAGTGATGCACACTGATCCAGTGAGATTGATTCTGACAAGTACCAGATACATTACATAATGTACATCACACCAAATACTGGTAGGGTGACTAAGAGTAAGTGCCCCCTAAAGCATGAAATGCTTGTTGAGCAAAATAAACTTTAGTTACACTATATATATATATATATATATATATATATATATATATATATATATATATATATATATATATCTAAATCTATATCTATATCTATATCTATATCTATATATTTGTATTTATATAAATTGTATATACGTACGTACGTACGTACGTACATAAATACATAAATGTATGTAAATTGTATGTATTTATATAAATATATATATATATATATATATATATATATATATATATATATATATATATATATATATATAACAAACAAGGGAAAGTTGTGCTCACCACTATTCTTTAAAACCATTAGGCGGGGGTGCAATAAGGGTGTGACCACAAAATACATATAGTCAACTACAAGAGGTCCTCTGCACTCAGCCCATTATCAATATATTTAAGACAGCGACATTTTGTGCATACTGCTACTGAAAAATGCCTTACCCTTTAAACAAAACAGGGATTGTTTGTCCATATATTGCAATATATTTAAGCTGGCCAACTACGTCAAAGTCATCCCATATCTGGCCAGTCCTATGCTCAATTTTCATCTGATTCATTAAGAATTCTATTGCTTCATTATACATTTTACAAAGGGACTAAGTTTTACCTGCAACTTACTAGCTGCTTTCAAAGTAAAACTCCCAAACTTGGCTGCCCTTTTATTAGACACCAGTGGGATCACCTGACTATAGCTGGGAGGGGTGGGAGCTACAACATGGAGCTGGTCACTGCTCCTGTATAACTATAACAAACAAGGGAAAGTTGTGCTCACCACTATTTTTTAAAACCATTAGGTGGGGGTGCAATGAGGGTGTGACCACAAAATACATATAGTCAACTACAAGAGGTCCTCTGCACTCAACCCATTATCAATATATATCTATATCTATATCTATATATATATATATATCTATATCTATATCTATATCTATATCTATATCTATATCTATATCTATATCTATATCTATATCTATATCTATATCTATATCTATATCTATATCTATATATATATATATATATATATATATATATATATATATATATATTTGTGTTTGATTCTGTCTTGGAATTATGCAATCACAGCAAGCAGGCAGCTGCCATTTTTGAGGACATTAAGGCAATTTTTGCATTACCACAAAACCGTGTTAATGTGCCAGGATGGGGGACCTGTAGGGTTGCCATCTGTCCAGTTTTGACCCGGACAATCCATCATTTTTTTGAAGGGCTGCCCGGGTCAAAACTAACTGCCCAGTTTTCCAAATTAGGAAAATCTCTATGACCGACGTGGCAACAGGCCAATCTCCGATCACAAAGTCATAGCCCCGCCCCTGAGATTACAACCCACCCCCGCAGCATCCCAGCACCACCCCCATTGCATCACTGCCCCTCCCCCTGCCCGATTCAAACGGTCATCAAGTCATGATGGTGCAGTTTGTGCCAGCCTGCCAATAACGAAGCAAAATGTTTTCTTACCAGATACTGCCCCAGTGACATTTAATATAACAGATACATGCATTCTGCTCTGCTGATACGTACAGTATCTCAGAATATATTGGTCCAGTTATAGCCACAAAGGATAAACATCTAGTTGCTATTTAACTAAAAGCTGGCCATGCACAAAGATTTTAAATATGCTGGGCTGACAACCCATTTATAGGACTTTTAGTATCCAATGCATCATATGTGCCAGTGTGTAGGGAAGCAGCAGATGACAAAGTGAAAGGTTTCATACTGTTCACAGCCACTCATATGTAAACTGTCTGTCTGGTCAATGGTTCAGTCAGTCACATACTGAACAGTAAAGCCCAATGAATGGTCACCTGAACTCCTAGCATCCCCCAACACTTAAATATGCGGAGAGCTGCAGCTGTTTAACTGCATACCTCCCAACATTTTGGAAACCGAAAAAACGCACAAAAAGATTTGCTGCACTAAGCGCAGCAAAAATTGTTGACCATGACCATTTTTGTGGCCACACCCCTTTATTACCATGTCCATTTTACAAAATTTGGCAGGTTATGAAAGTTTGAACACACTTCTGTGGTTTTTATGCGTTATTACAGTTTTGCTAATGAAGAGGAAATGCCCTTTAAGCTGTGAGTCTAAGTTCTCCCAAGAGACCTGCTTATCTTAAATTGTTACAAAAGTATCTAAGTATCTATTCTGGGGTCTCTGCCAAAAGCCAATAAAGTTAGAAACTGTATATTTTTCTGGCTGTTCAGTGCAGGAGATCAAAGAGAATGTCGGGACATTTCAGTAACAAACCGTTGACTGCGGGTTGAGCTGTCAAAATCAGGCATGTCCTGTGAAAAACGGGACAGTTGGGAGGTATGTCACCGTATAGACACAAAAGGTGCATATTACTAACTGGGCATTTACTTACCCGAAGGAAAAAACAGCAGGATAACAACTGACAGTGACTGTCAATGCTAACTCCCAATGAGAGCACGGATGATATAAACAGACCAAGTAGTACCTGACCTTCCCCCTTTTCAGCCCCATGTAATCAGAGATGCACCGAATCCAGGATTCAGCCTTTTTCAGCAGGACTCGACTGAATACAAATATTGAATTTGGTGCATCCCTACATGTAATAGAGGCCTTTAGGCGACTGCAGGATATAGAAAATGTAGATGAACACATGAAGATGAATACTTTATAATGATGCCATTTTACCAATCTATAAACCATAAAGCTCAATTGCAAACGATCATGCCACTAAAGAAAAGTATAAAGATCAAGGCCTCCAGATGAAACACTAAATAATTATATAAGTACCTGTACTGGGTTTTGTGTGTAAATCATAGAGATCGGTCTAAGATTTTACATCTAGGATTCCTATGTGACACAATAACGCTGTAACAGATTATTTGTCTATGTAGATGTTTAGAGAAATTACTTTTATATGACATATTTCTCCCATGGGACTCAAATCGCTAGCAAGGCAGCCATTGTAAGTGATATGTCCAGGGTCACAAGGAGTTGCCAAAGGGATTTAAACCAGGGTCTGTAGCATGAGCCCATGCCACATAAGAAATAGTTATTTATTTCTTAGAAAAATACATAAAATCATAACTTGGAAACAGTTTTTAAAAGAAAAGCTGAAGAGGCTCTTTTGGAACTGATTGATAGAAGTGGATGTGGCTTTGAAAAACCTTTATGCAGCCCGGCAAGCCTGAAAGCTTTACAGAATGTTTTACACAAAACTGTACTTCCCTTTCATATGCTTCAGACAGCAAAATAAATACTTGAGGCCATATATATAAAAAATGTTGAGATCTGCAATAGGAAATTTTTAAGTTAGAATGGATTGGACAGAAAAAAAAAGAGTAAGAATTTTAAGCAAATTTTGCAGAAACCAATATCTATAATAAATTGTTCTTCACACTTGAATTAGAATAAGAGAAAAAGGAAATGTGATCTTATGCTCCCCACAAAACTGAACAGGGATGTTGTTAAATATACAATGGACAGGCATTTCATAAAGAGAATGGATCGATTATACTTATATTTATAGAGTTACTGTTAATAAAATGAAGGGGCATAGCTTGTGGTAGCTATCAAGCCAGAAGGTTTCTTCCTGATTAACCTGATCTTACTGCTCTCGAGAATAAGTTTAACAAACCCCAGAAATTGGTGGGGTGGAGGGTCCAGGTGCACACCCAGGAACTAATTACATTACTGCTTATTGGTCTGCAACCAATCATCACTAGGGTAAGTGATGTTACCTCTAAGCTGTGCGCTCGTGGGGCCAGCAGTATGTTTTTCTACAAAGTGCGCACACAAGTCTAAAAAGTGTGCACAAGAAATTTCTTTACACACATTGCCAAGGAAAAATTAGAGGAATCGTTGACCCAAATTGCAGCAAGTATAATTCCAGTCTGGCTTGGATTAACACATGGGGGCTCATTTATAAACACAGGGCAAATTTGCACCTGGGCAGTAACCCATAGCAACCAATGAAATGTTTGCTTTTATTGTTCAAAGTGCAGGTGGCTGAAAAAAGCTAACCACTGATTAGTTGCTACCGGTTACTGTCTAGGTGCAAATTTTCCCAGTGTTTTTAAATGAGCCAATTGTGTTAATTCAAGTGTAAAGACAACAATATACTTTATAAAAATGCCACTTACCCACTTTTGACATCATGTTTTGGGGCAGAACATGTAAAACACTTAAAATTATGCTTTTTCGTAATATGTATGGTATTGCATAGCCAACAAAGGGAGCAATGTGCTCCCTGGAAATAAAAATGTAGATAAGAAAGAAAGAACACTATAACACAAAGAAACAAACGCACACATGTTTCCTAATATACATAAATATACATAATACAACACAGATTCCCTGAACTGAAAGAATTCTCAAATGTCAGGACACAGTAATTCATACAGGGACACGGGGGGGCTTAATGTTGCTTTAGTGTGTGTCTAACTTTGCTTCGGGCCAAATTATTACCTTCAAAGGGACATTAAAAAAGCCAGGCAGAAAACTTTGATGGGTTCAGTCATATTCTAAGCAAACAGGTCTGCACATCTGAAATGCATCCCAGCAAGGGTGCTACATTGTCTGCGAGAGAGAGAGGTTAAACTGGCACCGGGAGGGAAACACTCTTATTTTTTGTAAAAGTAGGCTGTGTGACCAGACAACACAGAGGCTACATAATGGTGATGTAAGACAATCTTCATAGATCTCACGAGACAAAAGCTACACAAACCATCTTTTTCGATGTTGTGTCAGTTACAGGACTTATGTCTCATTACATATCGAGCAGAGATAAAGAACAACTTCTGCAGCACTCCCTGCTGTTGCTTTCTAGGCTACAAGAAGTGACACATCTAATGAAAACACACCTTTAAGAACAGCTGCCTTAATACCGCAAGATCTGACATAATTCTGCCAGTGAACCCTTTCCTCATTTGGGAGACCTGAAGAAACACTGTTGAAAGATTTATGAACTGGAATAAGATTAGCATGAGCTAGTAAAACACACTTTTGACTGTAAAAGCATAAATTTGTCGCCAAAAAATCCGCCTGAAGGTTGATTACCAAGAGAAAATGGGGCGTAAATGTGATTCTGATGCACTGCATGGTTGAACACAGAGGGTTACTTGGCGCAGAATGCCACATACAGTATCCCCCAATAACGGAACAACGCATG
The DNA here is from genome assembly GCF_017654675.1 of Xenopus laevis. Lineage (NCBI taxonomy): Eukaryota > Metazoa > Chordata > Amphibia > Anura > Pipidae > Xenopus > Xenopus laevis. The sequence continues at coordinate 81,055,819 of NC_054382.1, read as the reverse complement.
CAACATACAAATGGAAGACCCTTAAAGCAAATAATACACAGAGGAATTAAATATACAGTATTTTTGTTTCTTTGTGCCAAATCTGCTCCTTACATATAAAAAGTGACATTAAATATATTGCAACAGGATTAACATGAAAATGACTTGGTGCTTCCAGTTATTTAATTAATATCAAATCGAATTCTCAATACAAATGTAGTGGGTGTGGATGCCCATATCAACTGTGTAACCGAACATCTGGGTTCATGACTATCAAACCAACCAGCTCAGGCAGCCAATACATTATTTCAACTATTATTAGTATAGATTAAACTGACATGGTAGCTTTTGTAGCATTACAACACAAATATCCTCTGGGGAAAGGCAGAATCTTCAAGAATATTTAGAAGTATTGCATGCTATTTCTGTCTCCAGGTTAAACACACATTTCAAACGCAGTTCCCCACCAGGTCTGTAAAACTCAAAGAAATGACATAAGAAGTGTATGTATTTCACGGCAGTCTGCAAAAACCACTGTCACTTTACTATACACTTGTTCCCTGTGTAAAGTGAAACAAAAATTGCATAGGGGCATTCCAGGTTTAGAGGATGAAGAAAGATGGTCTTTAGAAAGTCTGAGACTTGAAAGCATAAGAAATCAATTAATGCAAATTAAATTCTTTAACAGGGTGGAGAAACTATACCCATCACCCTCAGACTGTTGCCCCCAAATGCAAGTTTGAAGTTGGATTCTTTCTTCATGTATTCTGTAACTTCACTAAAAACTGGGTAAATAGATAAATAAATAAATAACATAGTTTTCAATATAGTTAGTTAGCCAAAAATGTAATGTATAACAGGTGGAGTGACTGGATGTCTAATACAATAGCCAGAACACTTCTTCCTGCTTTGCAGCTCTCTTGGTTTCCATTGATTAGTTACCAGGCAGTAACTCTGACTAACTCAGAGTTAGAGAGCTTATTAATGAATCTTATCAAATTGGAATATGAGCCACCATTTCCTGATGGTCTTTGTGCTGCCTCAGAGATCACCTGACCAGAAATACTACAGCTCTAACTGTAACAGGAAGCAAAAGAGCAAAAAAGTGCGGAAGCAAAAGACATGACTGTCTGTTAATTGGCTGATGTGACCTAACATGTAAGGTTTGTTTGGTATGTTATGTGTGCACCGCGAATCGTATTTTTCTAAAATGGCAATTTTCTATTTATGATTGCCCAATGGCACATACTACTAAAAAAGTATATTATTATAAAAATGGTTCGTTTACACAAAGCAAGGTTTTACATATGAGTTGTTTTATGCAATATATTTTTATTGAGACCTACACTGTTTCAGGGATATAGTTTTCCTTTAACTACATTTGTGAGTCAATTCCAACACTTACCTGGGTGAGAGTGTTTTCAGACAACAAAACACCCTGTGCCTTTCGAGCCAGTCTTGTACTGACCAAAAATAGGACTAAAAATAAAACAAAAAAACCAACACACAAAAAGGAACTTGTGGCCAGTAAAAGAACCTTCAAGTGCAACTGCCCTATTTTCTGTGCCTGATAACATTTTTTATTGAAATCATCACTAGAACCTCAGTAGTTTTTACATTCAACATTGTTAGGTATAAATAACATTCTTAATAATGTGCACTGTATTTGCTGGTGCATTTGCCCTTTTACTTTTCTAATTCTTTATCACAAATTTGTGAACGTGTATTGCTATAGCAGACTTGAAAATATTACATTTTCCAGTTTGATTTACAAACCAGATAGTATCTAATATATATATTGTGACAGGGTGTTTGGAAAACACCACTTAGAGAAAAAGGCACATAAGAGTGCATTTAAACTGCATTGTATGTGCTGCAAAGGAATAATTGGTTCAGGTAGGGTTAATATTCCCTCTCAGCCAGGTAATTAAGTGGCAGCTGAGAGAGGATCTACCTGACAATGTAAAAGGGCTGTGTGAGCACAACTCAGGGCTCTCCAGGGAAGTGAGGGGCTGTGAGAGACAGAGCTGGGCAGAAGGAGCTTTTCTGCCAGCAAGAGAGAGTTCCAGAGCTTGGAGCCTAAATCCCTTGTGGGGAAAGAAAGAGAAAAGGACTGGCAGAGGCTAGTGAGTCTGAGTCTCAGGAGGGTAAGCCAGCAGGGCTGAGTGTGAAGCACAAATACTTCAAGGTGCAAGAGGGCAAGAGTTTCCCTTGATGGTGAGCGACCAGAGGGGGGGGGGGACCCTGAATGTTTTGCAGTGTATTTACTGAACTGTACCCTGCATGTTCTACAGTGAAGTTGAACTGTAACCTGATTTTTCTGTTGCCTTTTTTTCGGGAAGGTCCAGTGCTTAATAAACCTGTGTTTTTGTCCTAAACCTTGGTGTCCCTGTCTCTAAGCTCCAAAATCCTACGCTATCTGCCTACCAAACGCTAATTCCCCCCCATAAAAGTGCATGTGCAGGCCAGTGGCATGGGATATTCATATTTTTGTGTGTCAAATGAGTTTTCACATTAGGGGTAGTAAATATCTTGAGCTAAACCTTATAGGAATCTATTGCAGGGTGGTCTCTATATATAAATATAATCAGGCAGAAAGCAAAATTATTAGAGAGCTACGTTCTTCTAACTTGCACATGGTGGTTTACTGAAGTAATGTCATTGCTCTCCAGTGCATTGCATTCATTCGGTTTTTGCACCTTTTTTAACTACATACTGTATACTAGTCAATTTCATGGCCCGATTCTGGCTTTACCCTCTAAAACCAGAAAAGAAGAGTCACTGATGGCAACAATGATGATCCTAAGAACCTACAGTTTATTGGACATTTATAATTTACAGAGTACCAAAACATAGCTCAGTTCTTTACACAAGAACAAAGAGCATCAAGCGAAATACAAACACAAGAGCCAAAAGGTTGCCAGGACCTTGCCCGCAAGGGCTTACAAAAAGTGATTGACAAAACACTCAGCATAAAAACTGCTTATTGTGGTTCTTTTCATTTGGTGTGCAAGCCATATTTATTACTGTGGTTACCACATTTACTGTGGTTTCTACTTGTATGGTTCTTCAATAGAATAATTACAGGACCTGGTTTGATGTCATATGTTTGGCGGTTACACCAATATGGTGTCTCATCATATTACTTGATGGCTTTGTTATAAACAACCTGCTCCGTATGCATTGGGATGCACTGTGCATCAACATAATCAATGCTACCTTTAATAAAAAAAAATACATTTACATCTTGCAAACTAGATGATATTCAATCACTTCTTCTTATTTGCACATGTGCAAGGAGCCAAGACTTATGACCATTGAATCTGGGGGTAGTGGCAAGAGTATCATCACAACTCCAGCCCCGTTGCTTCTGGATATATTACCATCATTATATTTCATCATTATATGTTTACAAGTGACTTCTTGTAAACACATTTTGCATGTATTTTAAGATCTTCACCTATATACTGCAGGATTATCTTATGGTCAAATCTGATATAAAGCATAATGCCAAAAGTTGGTGGGCTAGTACAAGGACATATACTAACGCCATCTAAATTAATCATGTTTAAAGGAACAGTAACATCAAAAAATGGAAGTGTTTTAAAGTAATAAAAATATAATGCAGTGTTGTCCTGCTCCGTTAAAATTGCTGTGTTTGCTTCAGAAACACTACTATTGTTTATATAAATAAGATACTGCGTAGCAATGGGGACAGACAAGTAGAAAAGGCTCCAATTACACAGTAGTAGTAGCAGATAATCTCTGTAAAACATACTGGTATCTTTAATCCACAATTTAACCTGTGCGATATTGACTTTTTTCAATATCCGCCATTGCTACAAAGCAGCTTGTTTATATGAACTATAGTAGTATTTCAGAAGCAAACACTGCAGTCTTACCAGTGCAGGGCAAGAGTACATGATATTTTCATTACTTTAAAACAATTACTGTACCTTTTACTAATATTTAGGTTGTGTTTCTGTCCTTTAACTGTTCTATAGAGCTATTATAAGTATTGACACATACACAAAAAAAGAATTATTTTCATACACAAATTCCACATAATCTCCAAGTATGACTATAATGTTATAATAAAAGCAAGTTGGAGACTGGTAACTTTCACGCATTTGTGCTTAAATTAATATTACACCTATTTCAAAGGAACCTGGGACACAAAACAAACACAGCATTATGTAAGACTAAATTAGTTATCAAGTTTCATGGGAGACTGATAAACAGTATATGTCCTTTTTCAACTTGGTGTTTTAAATATAGTGTTTTTATATATACAGTATATGCTCCTTTTCAACTGGTGTTTTAAATCTTTAAACATTAACTTAAGTAAAAATTAAAAAAGGCTTTCTAGAGGACCTGATTAAATAAGCTAAACACAAAAGCTTGCACTTCACAAAGCAGTCACTTTCTGTAAACTGTTGAATTCCCAGCCATCTGGATTTCCATGTTGAGAGATTGTTAATTTATATACAGAGTATATATATGTGACAACTTTTTCCACCCATTTGAGTCTTTTTCTATAGGTATATAAAAGATAGGTTTATTTATATATCAGAAACTAATATTTGATTATTAAACAGGTTAAAAAGCAGAACCTAGCATGTGTGCTTCGATCAATTCCACAAACAAAACCTTGCTAAATTTCCCACACGTGCCTGGTTCTGTTGTTATAAAAAAAGTGGAAACCCTTTCAGATTCCACTGCTATGTTCCTCAAATTCTGTCTTGATGTTAAATCTCTGCATTTCATATGTGTTTAAGACTTTGGCAAGAAAAAATTAAACAAAATGATTTGCATAACAAAATGAGGTAGGTTAGAATATTGTTTACAGGCTTTGCACAAAAAAAATCTGGTCAAAGTATTTTAAATAAATGTTACAAATAAATTATATGCTTAATAACCAAGAACTGAATTTCAAAGAAGTCTGTATGCTTTTGGTTACTGTGCTGCTCCTATTCTTGGAATAGAGAGGCTAACAGCTGACAAAGCCTGGACAAGTGCCGTAATTGCTTACCATTATTTAAATAAATCATCCCGCTTGATACTGTGGGAGCAGCCAAGCATTGTTTTCTAAACAAACCCTGTGGTGAGAACATGAAAGAGCAGAAACAAGCATGAAATTTAAAAAAATAAAATAAATAAGCAATGCAAGAAGGCAAAAAGAAAGAGCTAAGTTCTTGGGATTTGCAGGGAATTTTGAGCTTACCACTATGACCTTTTGTCATCGGCTGCAGAAAATGGTACCCCTGGTGAATTTTATTATTAAATAATGAAATCATTTTTTAAAAATTATTTCAACCACAAAGCAGACATATAAGTCAGAATTAACATGCTATTCTTAGCATTAAAGTTTCACAAGGGTCGGTCTACATACATTCTTTCACCTTTCCAATAGCTTGAATACAATTGTGGTGTGTCCAAAATGTGTAGGAAAGGTGAAAATGACTATGGGTGCCCATCATACCAGGCTCTCATGGTAGTATATATAGCTTTTTATTTAGCAGCTCTACAGTTTGCAATTTCAGCAATCTGGTTGCTAGGGTCCAAATTACCCTAGCAACCATGCATTGCTTTGAATAAGAGACTAATATGAATAAGAGAGGGCCTGAATAGAGTAGTAAAAACTATATAAAAAATGAAGACCAAATTGAAAGTTTGCTTAGAATTGTCCATTCTATAACATACTGAAAGTTAACAATGGTGAACCACCCCTTTAATGAAGCTTGGGGATCCTGCTGAAGATAACAAATGTATCAACTAAATTTATCAATTTAGAATAGTTAAAGAGTCGATGACCCCCCTCCCAAAGCTGCTTTAGAAAAATGTAACTTTACACTCCAATTTTGGAAAAATAGTCACAAAAAGAAAGTAGAAAGTAATTGGAAAGTGTCTTTATTTCTGGTTAACTGAAACTAACTGACCAACCCCTTTAATAGGTAGATTTGCCCATGCATTGATCTCCTGACGTGATCTGTAGGAATTTTAGGCAATATAACGCATTGATTTGTGAGGAGATCTGAATTCCTTAAAATTGTATTGCCTTTATAGCGCATGAATAAAAAGGGGTCCCTTCCATAATTCTTTTAAATGTAATAAAGGGCCATGGCAAGGGGTTAGGTATACTTGGACTCCTGACACCTTACCACAAGTGTCAACATGAGCTAAATGGCCTCTTGAGGATTAGTTTCCATCTGAGATTGTGGGTTCCAATTTGTATTCATTGGAAGCATGGGGAAGCTAACAGGTTTTTTTTTTTTTTCAAAAAATGGGTCAACTTCTAAATTAAATAGTAATGGGGGAAGTGGGTAACTTGAGCAACTTTCTGTGATAAGGTTTACATTCTACCTTGTTGTCAAAAGCTGGGGAGAGCAGTCTGCCAGCATTGTATTTAAGCTAAGTGTGAAACAGCTTATTCTGTAGTGCAGAGGCTGAACACAGTTTGTGCCAATGTTCAAGCCGAAAGTTCCTTTCTGATTTCTGACACAGAAATTTCAAAAATATAAGTATTATTTGCCAATTGTATCAGCAATGCCTGAACCCATCCAAAAGCTGCTTTAAACAGATCTTCACTTAAAGTGTTTATACCATTTAATTCCTAACTCATAATCGAACTTTTGGAAGGTATTTTTCACTTATAATTCAGAAACATGAATATATCACATTCTGTTCTGATTTCACAGCAAACTGTAATTTAATCAAGAATAGGATTATTATGACTAACCCTTTAGCAGGTAAGACCAAGCAGAACTTTACCTTTAAAGGAGAAGGAAAGCTACAGAGGCATTTTATTACCAATAGATTAGCTGCAATAGTGCAAGCTAGAATGCTATATTTATTCTGTAGAATGTTTTACCATACCTGAGTAAAAAGCTCTAGAAACTCTGTTTTTTAGAATAGGAGCTGCAGTATTAATGTGGTGTGACATCACTTCCTGCCTGAGTCTCTCCCTGCTCTGGGCTCAGATTACAGTAGAGAAGGGAGAAGTGGGCGGAGAGGAGCAAACTGAGCATGCTCTTGCCCAGGGCAATGAGGTTTAAGCTGAAGGCAGGAAGTCTGATACAGAAGTCCATGTGTACACAATAGAAGGAAAGAAATGCAGTATTTCTTTTGACAGGGGACTCAGAGCAACATTACTTTGGGGGTTTACTGGTATATTTAGATGGACCTTTCTGATAAGGCTTACTTAGTTTTAACCTTTCCTTCTCCTTTAACTCCCTAAACTTCTACTAATAAGAGTCCCAGGGGCTCATTGATCAACACTGGGCAAAGTTGTCAGTGCGTAATAACCCATAGCATTCAATCAGTGATTGCGGTTTTTCAGGTAGCTGCAAGTTGATCAATGAATGCAAAAATTTGATTTGATACCATGGGTTACCGCTTACAGGCAAATTTGTCCAGTGTTGATAAATAAGCCCCACAGAATTGCCCAGCACTGAATACAAGAAGATATTGGACATTGAACTAATAGTCTTTAAGGAGAAGGAAAGTCTTCTGCTGATAGGAGCACCAGCCCGGGGTTTCAGGTAAGTAAATACAATCACTTGGGGGTGCCTAACATTTGGAAGAAGACGTTCCTTCTCCTTTAACCCATATATACAAGTTAAGGATTTTGCAGTTGTATTGGAATCTATCGATACTTAAGATCATATAAAGACAGCTTACGACGGTTCTTCAGAGGACAAATGGGGTGATCCCAACTTTATTACATGATGCTTATGACACTTCACATACAATCATAATGTGATCATGTATGAAGTGTCATGGACACCATTTAATAAAGTTGGGTTCACCCCATTTACTGCATCAGCTCTGATAATTTCTAATAATTACACTACTGGCATGTGGCTAGGCCAGTGCAAAAATGTTCAACCCTGCTTTTCATACTTGAATTGTGTAACACATCTTTCCATTCACTTACTCACGTACAGGCTTTTAACAATTTTGGCAAATCCTTTAGCAAATATGCTAGTCAGTCTACCTGCTAGTGATAACTTTTAAGATGGCTTTATAGACACTGTCATTTATGAAAAGATCAATCTTTTTAGCATACAGTTTAATACACCACTATCATATCTTGGAGAAGTGATTGTTTGTAGAAAATATTAGTCCTTAAAGAGGCCACGCATGCAAGACAGCAATCAGATGGTTGGTTAGGAAAACATCAAGTGAAATGGTCACATTACTATGATAGCAAGATTGGGGGCACACATACAGGAGACATTACTGTCAGCCTGTCAGATCCCAATGATAAATATTCATTTGTCAAGATCATTTGCTCAGACTTAAATTTGTAATTATACAAAAGCCTGAATCCGACAAAAATCTCTAAGTTTACTCCCATCAATGACTCCAACACAAGCACACATGGAACATGAATTCGTATCTACTGAGAAAACACATTTGTATTTGGTAGACTCCCCAGATAAAAAAAATATATAAAGAGCCCCCTATCTTCTGCCCCGGAAGCTACAGCAAATGCAGATACAAAAATACAAAAAGAGGGCCGATATGGCATTACAGGAGGAAGTTGCTATTAGACTCATGGTAGTGCATCCATTCTGCCTCCTCCTTTCCTATAATATTCTGAGGATTAGTAGTAAATGTACAGGTATTAGACCTATTATCCAGAATCCTTGGGATTTCCAGATAACGGATCTTTTCGTAATTTGGATCTTTATACCTTAAGTCTACTAGAAAATCCCGTAAACATGAAATAAACCCAATAGGCTGGTTTTGTTTCAATAAGGTCTACTTATATCATAGTTTGGATAAAGTACAAGGTACGGTTTTATTATTACACAGAAAAAGGCAATCCTTTTTTAAACTTTAGATTATTTGATTATAATGGAGTCTATGGGAGATGGCCTTTCGGTAATTCTGAGCTTTCTGGATATGAGCTTTCCGGATAATGGATCACATACAACTAGGGTCCAAATTCCCCTAGCAACCATGCATTGATTTGAATATCAGATTGTAATATGAATAGAAGAGGGCCTGGATAGAAGGATCAGTAATAAAAAGTAACAATAACAATACATTTGTTGCCAGAGCATTTGTTTTTTAAGAATGGACTCTGTGACACTGATTTGAAAGCTGCAAAGAGTCAAAAGAAAAAGGTAAATAACTATAAAACTTAAAGAAAAAAAAAATAATGAAAACCAATTGAAAGGTTGCTAAGAATTGGCTGTTCTATAACATACTAAACGTTACCTTAAAGGTGAACCACCTTTAAAGGAATGGTTCAGTATAAAAACTGGGTAAATAGATAGGCTGTGCAAAATAAAAAATGTTTCTAATATAGTTAGTTAGCCAAAAATGTAATGTATAAAGGCTGGAGTGACTGGATGTCTAACATATTAACCAGAAAACTACTTCCTGCTTTGTAACTCTCTTGGTTTACACCAGTGATCCCCAACCAGTAGCTCGTGAGCAACATGTTGCTCTCCAATGCCTTGGATGTTGCTCCCAGTGGCCTCAAAGCAGGTGCCTAGTTTGTAATTCCTGGCTTTGAGGCAAGTTTTGGTTGCATAAAAAACAGGTGTACTGCTATATAGAGCCTCCTGTAGGCTGCCAGTCCACATAGGGGCCACAAATAGTCAATAACAGTCCTTATTTGGCACCCCAGGAACGTTTTGCATGCCTGTGTTGCTCTCCAACTCTTTTTATTTTTGAATGTGGCTCACGTGTAAAAAAGGTTGGAGACCCCTGGTTTACACTGACTGGATACCCTGGTTCCTTGAGTGACTTGAGGGGGGGGGGCACCTGGGTCATATCTGTTGCTTTTGAATCTGAACTGAATGCTGAGGATCAATTGCAAACTCACTGAACATTTACTGAACATATTTACCCAGTTTTTATTTGAGTCCAACTCTAGAGAAAGAAATACAAGAACCAAATAATACAGAGAACCACAAATTCTAGAGAAAGTCCATAGACTGAAGGGTGTGGAAGAATGAAACCTACAGAATTAGCAGACTTCACGCTTGCATCTGCTCTGCTTTCTATAAACCAGGCTACTGCTGAAAATGCAGTAAACATCCAAGCATAATGCTCACCTCTGGCAAAGAAAAGGGTTATTGTTTCTTAAATAGCTTTTGGGAGAAAACGATTTAGAGTGGTGAAATCTCACAGGAAACGTTAGTCTGTGGTTAATTCTGAAAAGTACTGTATGACAGGTACTTTAGTCTGATTTGCTGGATAATGGTGTATTGTTGTACAGTTGCTCAAAACATCCTGGGGTGTGGGGAAGGAGCAAGTGTTTATGAAGTGTCACAGTAGGCCACAGCCTGTAGGCGCTCTCAAGATAGCCATCAGTCTCAATCCAGAGAAGTATTTAAACAGTCTGTGGGAAAGCAGTCTTGGATTGTTTAGATCCAATAATAGGCTGTGTTGTTACATAATAAGGGTGTAAGCGCAGCCATTATTGTTTTTTGTTAGATGTGGAGTAGATTTATTAAATGGGCTAAACATAAGAAATCAAAAATTCCTATCTGCAAATGAAGGAGAAAATGCTGTTAACTGTCAAACAAGGTGAGGAGCCTTATCAAAAGACACAAAACAGGTTGAGGGTTATGTTAAGGTGCACAGAAGTTACACTAAAACAGCTTCAACTACCAATCGAAATTTATTAATAAAATCTAATTGCCACAGCTCGGACTAATTGAACCTCGAAAACGCTAATCGAATTTGATTTGAGTTAGGAAAACTCAAATCGAATTAAAAAAAACTAAATTCGAGAAAAAAACTAGAATATCAGGAAGGCTGCAAATATCACCAAATTGATCCCTGGACCTCTCCCACTGACTTATACAGCAATTTGGCAGTTTTAAGGTGGCGAATAGTCGAATTCGAGTTCTTAAAGGGACAGAGTATGATAAATCTCGAAATTCGAATTAAAACTCGAATCGAGTTTGAATAATTCACAATTCAAATTTGAGAGTTTTGACCAAAAAAATTTGAATTCCAATATTCACTTTGACCCTTAAAAATCTGTTCAGCAATGTTAAATTCAGATGTTTGAAAGCAAACAACTTTGATTTAGCATAGGCATTTACTTTGCCATTTCTGGCCTTCTTGGCTCTTTATAAACCTCAATAAAGGGTGAGTGAAGGCACAAATATTACTTTTTACTATTTATTACTTTTTTTTTCCCTATCATTTTGAAACGAGTATCAAGCACTGGTGAAGGGCAAACATAAAATGTGTGTTGCCTAGTAAAATACCCTAATATGTAACTCTAAATAACGAGAATATAGACCAAATCAAGCACTTATATAATTGATGCCTACATGAAGTTTTCTTGATCTCTAAAGCCTTATTGAAACAAAAGTTTTTGTTTTTTTTAAATGTGTCCTTAAGGTCATTAAATTACTTCAGATAACTTTTTTTTCTGTAACTTGCATTCATATTTACTAAACTGTTTCTGGCCTAGGCAACCCAGGCTGGTGCGTCGCTCCCACATCGCTCGTGGCCGCGTGTACACAAAAAAAGAGCATGTACGTGCATGATAGAGCTTGCGGGTATGATATGGCGCGCATATGAGCGAGACTGGAACTGCTTAGTAAGGCGAAACTGGCTGGACTTGTGGTAGGCGAGGTGACAGAGAAGGTACGTGCTTGGTGCCCCCCAAGCTTCTGCCTAAGTTTCAGAAAACAGATCCCAGACCTGTAATAGATACTAGTATTTACATACAGGAATTATTAGAAATTTTTTTTTCTATAGGTCACTTTATCTATAGGAACAGTTCAGTGTAAAAAAATAAAAACCGAGTAAAGAGTAAAAAAAACTAAAACGTTTCTAATATAGTTAGTTAGCCAAAAATGTAATCTATAAGTCTGGAGTGACTAGATGGATGGATGTCTAACATAACAGAACAGAACCCAACTTCCTTCTTTTCAGCTCTCTAACTCTGAGTTAGTCAGCGAATTAAAGGAGGGCAACATGGGACATAACTGTTCAGTGAGTTTGCAATCGATGCTTAGCAGGCAGGTCAGATTCAAAAGCAAACATTTATGACCCATGTGCTCCCCCCCCTCAAGTCACCGACTGGTTACTGTCTGGTAACCAATCAGTGGAAACCAAGAGAGCTGCAAAGCAGGGGGCTGAGTTCAGGATATTATGTTAGATATCCAGTTACTCCAGCCTTTATAAATTACATTTTTGACTTACTAACTATACAAGAAACATTCTTTTATTTTGCACAGCCTAGTTACTCAGTTACTCAGAAAATGAGGCCAACCTCATTTTCTGCTTGATAATTTGCAATGAACCCTAAGCTTAGCTTCTCAACAGCTGCTCAGAGTCCACTGAGCATGTGAGTCTCACAGACACTTTCCAAGATGATGACCCCCTGTGACAAGTTTGAAGTCCTGGATCATTGCTGCTATTGACAAGCTGAAACTTTAGGCTGGTGCAATAAGTTCAGTATATAAAATGAGGTTTTTAGCCATATTCATTTATTGGGTTTAGTTCTCCTTTAAGAGTTAAAGCTAAAATTCTAGGCAAGGCTATACCTTTATATGAAGAATGGATTATGCACATCCCCAGTTGCTTTGCAGTACAAGAACAAAGATGCGTTTAGTTTACTAAAGAAATCAGTTAAAATTTGAAGCATCTCTCTAATGTCACACAGCTAATATGAACAGAAAGTCCAAAAACTTGGAGATTTTAATAGAAAAAGAAAGTACAGGGAAAAAGAATATAAAGCTGATGAATAATCCGAGGATAAAATTAGCTTTCAGGCATCTTATTTCATACTTTGAAGATTCCATTTTTAACAAAGAGGGTCTTATGCTTTCCAGATAAAAAAGGTCAACAATGATGCCGTTTTATACGTCAATGGGCCAATGTCATATTCTAATTCACTGGACGACTTGAAATGCCATGGCAATATAAACTTGGTCTTAAAGAGTCATCTCATTGTATCCAAAACAAAGTTGGCAAAAGTGAAAAGCAATAATCTGATATATTATATATGACATAAGAACACTATTCTTGTGCATTTAATTGTCCAAGCATTTATTTTTGTTGTTGGTTTATGTAAAACAAGCATAGAGTTCAGCAATGGGTACATTATATACGACATATCACATGCTTAGAATAATCATCTTTACATTACTCATGAACTTAGATTTCTTAAGAGTTCTTCAGGGGTTCACATGTGATTATATTCAGTATTAAAAAATGCCAGCCAATACCACAATACAGATTAATAACAATGCAAGTGTCTGAAAAAAAAAAAAGACACCTTTAAAAATGGACTCAGATATTGTACTTACCCTTTGTTAACATGGCCAATCTAGAATGAAGGGCAGGCAACAAAGTCTACATTCTAGCATAACACAAAATATATATCCAGGCCATGTTTACAGATTGCTATGCATTGACTGCATGTAATGCTGAGTTACTGAGGAGGTTATCCCAAATAAGTGCACACCAAACAGATAATGAAATACAATGACTATACCCACACAAGCCAGTTCAACCAGCAGGGTCAGCTCAAGCTGCAGATAACAGATAGCATTTATAATATGTATTACAAGAACTACATAATATAAAAATAAAACACAAAAAATATGCTCGAATTAATAAAATAAAGAAATGAGAAATTCGATCTGCAGTCATCAGGCGGTTACTAAACTGCACATGGTGCATAGGGTGCTCCTGGGGATAATCATAAGCAAACAAAAATGGATAATTGGATATGGGTACACCCCGTGCTGGAATTGGGACGGGATGCCATTCCTCCATTTATGTATTTTTTTTACACCAAATTGCATCCTGTCGAGCATACCGGAGTTTTTATTTGCATGTCGTTGATACCACACCTACATCTTTTTACAGCACCACAAATGACCACTTTCTTTATTGTACCCTGTTTTTTCCTTCACGCTCAAGGCCTGCAGTGATTGGATAATGTAAGAACCTTGAACCCACTCCTCTTCCAATCGCTGCACACCTGGAGTCTGCCCACCAGCATATATTAGAGCTGAATTTGAGCCTCCTACAATTGTGCTCCTGCTTAACACTTTAAATACTATTAAATCAAGGAGAGCACTAAGAGCACTAGAAAAAAAATACAAGTATAAGCAGAGAAGAGTGGAAACAAAAGGGAAGAAAACCTAAACAGGGAAGTAGAGTAGAAAATGGAAGGGCTAGAGAGGCAGAAAATCAGAAGAAAATTCAAAGCTCAAAAAGGAGAAGGATTCTAAAAGGAATAGACGAAAATAGTATAGACTACAAAAACAACCTAGGAAAAAGTGATTAGAATGCTGAGCAGTTTATTTACACTTATTTTTTATACATTTGTGGCCCTAGTTTGCTTTGTGCCTGCTGTTTTTGGTATTACACTAGAAGCGCCATTTGTGAAATTGAGATTTCACTGTATAAAGTGCATGGAATTAATATGTATAAAAATAATTTTTGGTCTATACACATGAGCCATAAAGAGTACCAATACAGCAAAACCAGCAAGTGTTGGTGGGCAAGGCTTCTTATAATAGTGGGTGTGGCTTAAATTTCTTAGCATCTACCTACCCTTTTTGTCTGAATTCAAGCACTGGGTACACACAGATTGTTGGACATATGAAGTTGTAGGGTTACTAGAGCAATGGGTTAAAACAACGTTTTATCAGACCAAGACCTGATGACAGATCTCATTTATAGTGGAAGCCAAGGCTGAAATGTGTCAAACTTGTCTGTGTTACACAACGCACAGCTGTGTTTAGCTGCTAAACTCTGAGCACTTTGTTTGAGGGCACATAGATGCAGGTCCGAAAGTCTGCTTCATGGAAAGTCAGATAGAATAGGTTTCAGAAACATTGAATATTTGCTCAACAAGTTAAAAAAGGTAGACAAGCTAGTGTGTTGTTATTGTGTCTTGTGACTTTAAATTACTGTGCTACTCAAAAACAGCCTTTTAATATGAAAACTTTAGCACACACTTTATGGCCACTAATTTCATCCAGGCATTGGTAGAAAGGAACTCGGCACTGGAAAAAAAATGTAAATATTGACCTTTGCCATAGGATAAGTGTAACCAACAGTACTATGCCTGGACCGTTACATCTACAATGACAAATGTCGTCTTTCCTTTCGTACACCTCTATATACAATGGAGTAAAATCCTAAGGTTACTTCAGTGTGTGTATATATCCCCTGCTGTATATTGTAAATGTCAGTTGAATGAAAGATGTTTGACTAAAAACAAACAACATAATGTCTGATGGAAGCTTGAATAAAAGCAAGCTGAAAATTCTACATTTTGCATTTTTAGAATTCAGAGGTTAACTTATTTATTAACTATTGTATATTTTACTATTAAATGTTTTCATACACTACTATTAAGTATAAAAAATTATTATTCACTTAAATTCTATATCAAATGATGTTGGGATCTTAGGAGTCATCACCTAATTGCAGTGAACTGGCAAAGCAGTAAGAGCATTTCCATCGGGAGTCCTGACCCGGATCAGAAGAATGCATGCCAAATGTTTTTTAGCAGCAAGACGTCCTTCCAAAACTTCTTGTGTAATGTCATTAAGCACAGCTGCATGCAAATCATTTTGTGTTTAGTGAAGCTGAAGGCAGAATGGCAGCAACCCACATGTCTAGCAATGAGAAGATGATTAAGCTGTCCAAAAGGAAAAACCACCAGCACACCATGGCCTCTCAAAGGATATTGGTCCGGTGCTCAGTAAAAAAGGGTCGGCACCCTCAAATAGACTTGGGTAAGGAAGAAAATTACCGGCACTCAGGGCCAGGCCCTTAGTGTTTATTACAGAGTACGTTTCAGTGGCACGTTTCAGTCTGTTTGTAACTAAAGGAATCATCAAATGGAAGAATTAGAGGGTGAAAAGAGGAGCCAAAACTTCCTTTCACCAAAGGAATGAATTTGCATTGGCAATGTTTGTGACTACTGGTATCTAACACAGTTTTGGCCCACCAGGGTGCAGCTCTCAAAGTCCTATATGTATATATTATATGTTCCCAGGCATGCTTTGAGTCATTGTTTCTCTGCAGAGCCACAAATCCAGGGCAAAACACAGTAAGATAAGCTTTACACATGGAGAATGAAGGCTACAAACCAACATCTTATTTGAGTGCCCTTTAAGTTAAAAAAGGGACAGTGTTAATTTGTTTAATTTGAAGAAACTAGACATGGATTACTCCCCCAAGTAATGCCAGTGGAAAGGCAGTAACATGTATATAATAGGAGTGAAATAGAAGCCATAATAGACAAATGTCCTGTTAAATATCTTGCAAGAGCCTTGATTTCAAGTGTATGGCTTGATTTTACAGCAACAAGTTTACAGGTATTTAATACTGATGGAGATTCCCATGTCAAAATGGTAAGATATAGGGGATCCTGTGTTTATATTTCTAGCTTAATCATTATAGTTGAGTTCCGTAGGCAGGCATCTGCTAGTTAGAGCACATTATTCACATGGCATTGAACTTTTGCTATTCTAAAAATATTACCTAATGTAAGTGTTGAAAAACACTGCAGCCATATGCAACTATAAGAAGTAATATGTTGGGTGCATGCATTATATCTGCCTTTTATTATTAGGGTACCAATCAACATTATTCTTCAGAATCAAACCAAAAAAACATTTCAACTGAGCTTGACAAGGTTCATACAAAAAAATCTGTGCAGGCTACAGATTTTGAAATTTAGCCACTATAAAAGCAATGATGAAGCTTCTAAATTATTAAATAGCTTAAGTATAATTAATCATCCTTCAACTCCATTAAATAAAAATGGAAGTACTCATGATTCACTAAAACAGGACTGGACCAAATCCTTTTGTTTAGTCTAAACCAAGGGTCCCCAACCTTTTCTCCCACATTCAAATGAATACAGTGTTGTAGAGCTGTACGGGCATGAGAAAGACTTCTGTAAGTTATCATTAAAGTTTTGCGATTGGCAGCAGGCTGTGTTTGGAAGCAATCATTTTTTATTCCATATAATTCTATATTCCATATATTCCATATTATTCTATAAGCCAGGAATTTCAAAATGAGCGCTTGCTTTGAGGCCAATGAGAGCAGCAGTGGGGGCAAAGGGGTTGCTCACAAGCCACAGATTGGGAACCCAATTGTCTAAACAAATCAAAACCCATAACACCACATTACATATATAAAGACCACAGTTTTTTCTTCACAGATTCTGATAATTTTATGATATTCATCATTTTAAAGTTGTTTGTTTTTAGTTTTGTACTAGGCTGAAACTTAGAGGATATTTGTAACCTCACTGCATAAAACAATTGTAATATAACAACTAGCTAATGCTCACATTTCACTGGTAACATGTATTTCCAAGATTTAATTGCACTCTGTGTTGCTTAACTACTTGTGAGCATGTGATTTTACCAAACTACTCTGACCTTAAGGACAAGGACACACAAATGGTTCTTTTTCTCACAGCACATAAAACAATCAAACCAAGTAATCATGCAAGAATACTCGAAGGCATATACGCATAGTTACACAATTAGTTACACAATTTGAGTGTTTTACCCATGGCAATTCTCAGTCCTCACACCCCTAACAGAGCTATGAAATGAGACCCTAAAGTCAGGAAAAGAGGGAGTGATAGGAGAGGTCACGGAGTACTACAGCACTGTTTATGCTAAAAAAGACATAAATGAGACACCAGCTGTTGCCGGTCAGGTATCACCATCACTGTATATCCCGTAGGTCTGTCAATTCTCAACACTCCCTTGGCACAATGCTCTGCACTCTTCTGCCGGATTCTTTAAATGAGACAGGGCAGTGACAGTCTCCCAGCAGAGTTCTATGTTGCTCTGAAAAACCTAATTTGCCAGGACCTGATCAAGCTGTATGATAAGATGGCAGTGGAAATAGAATGTTCCAGTTGCCAGAGGAAGGAATTATCACAATCTTATAAAAGCAGAAAATAAGATTATTTCCCAAAGTAATAGAGAAAATGGACTACATACAGATCAATGAACTGCTCAAGTACCAAATGGACAAATCACATGGAACCAGCACTTGGATACTCAATAAAAAAAAAAGGAGTCTCCATCTTATAAAAACCAATGTCTAGGACTAGCAATGTTATAATTAACTATAAGGTAACTGTAAGTGTACAATAAAGCAGCCTTAATATCCACCTTTTGTCTCAGCACAAAGCGTGCATTGTTCTTTACCATTATCCCCAAACCCTTTTCCCTATTTTTCCACCCTCCCCCTTTGTTCTCCTCATATATGACTACAATATAGTTGTGATATCTTCTTGCTCTTACTATCTGCTATGATGAAAAAAAATTTGAGGTAGAGGACCTTAACAGACTGAAGACTGTCATTGGGCAGATCATCCACCTGGACCAGTTGCATGTGCATCAGACAGACTCCAGAGATTAGAGGGATCACCACACCAAGACCAACTAGATCTTAGATTAAGTGCTGGATGAATATGGATGATGTGATGATCTGCTTTTGAGATAGTGGAACCTACGGTGGCCATGTCTAGGTCATATATACCGCAGGATGGAAAGAATCTTATTCTTGCCATTGTTGGGGCTGAAAATCAAATCACTTGATCAATCCCTTAGATTGTGTGAGATCTCAGAGAACCCAAAGACCATCCTTCCTTCCCAGCTCTTCAAGGCATTTCCCCATTGACATTTAACCAAACCCGATGGAAAAGGGGACTGTGTCAGGTTCCACTTACTGTTCCACTTATTGCCTCTTTCCTGGCTTTTAAGATGATGTGAATCCATCTTTTTTTTCTTTATCAGCTACATCTGTTAAATAGCATGTATTTGTATGTGTTTGTTTTTAGGCATGATTGATTTTATATTAATATACCATATATTAAATAGTATATTATTGTGAGGGTGAAAAATAATCCCCTACTTACCCTCACAGAGATGCTCTGCAGAACTAGGAGTAATGAAGATAAACAAAGTCTTCATCAACGTGCACTGATTTTTAAATTATTGTTATTTTTTAAATGCAGTGCCATCCTCATTTAACAGGTGCACAATGGATATCTAGATTCCGCTCACAATTAATAAGGTAAAAGAAAAGGAAACATGGTCTAAATAGACAATTAAAATTGGGCAACAGATAGAGCACATTTCTCTGTACACCAAAGTAGGAAAATATTTAGCATAACTAATGAAGAATATCAGACAAGTATATTAAGCAAGTCTATAGGAGACTTGCTGGAACATTTGTGTGCTATCCATCTTGGTTACAATGCTAGAAATTGCTTCAGGATTACAGGGGATGTTTTCCATTCAGCAGCACCTCATGAGAACTAGCAATTTATCACTGATTAAGAGACACTGACTGTAGGTAAATCATCCATATTTTTTCGACATACAACTTAAAAATCTTAATTAAAATACATCTTCTAAGGAGGATAGAGACTGAGCAGAAAGTAGAGAACAGCTTGAAGTCTTCTTTCTAATTGACAATGCAGAATGTAAAAAATCTTGCCTACAATGGCTTCTAAAGGCCTCTCAAAAGAGAACTGAAGCAGTTGGACCTCAGACACTTTGAACTTAATTTATCCATTTGCTAAAAACCTGTTCTTATCATAACCTTCAAGACTGCAAATGCACTGCCAAGGACGTTAAAAATAAAAAATAGGAATCTTTCTTTCCAAACCACACATTTTCATATCTGTTTTCTCAGAAGGTTAGAAACACACCATGTCTTTGAGTGCTGAGATTTAAGAAGGATGCTGCCAGTTCTAAACACTGCTTAATAGAAATAGAGATTTATTCCTTCCACTAAAAAAAATATTCCAGAAATACAGTGGTTTCTTAGACATTAAAATTAATGTCAATATTACATTTATAACATTTTTCTATGTCAGGTGTCTCATCTGTTCTCCACAGAAGTATCTGGCTGAGAAACAATGTGTTCAGAGTCAACAAACTTGAACAAAGGCACATAAAGCAAAGAATATAGTGTTTCGGCTATCATGCCAGTGTTCCAGTCATGAAGGCTTCAAAACCTGTACATCATAAGTGCGGATGTGTATATTTTATTTTAAGGCATAATACATTCTCTTCCAACAATTAAAAGCCAACTTAATTATATGAATTTAATGCCAACAAAATTTGAGTCAGTAAATGGATGTGCTACCTTACCTTTTTACCTAAAGTCATATAAAGAAATATCTGCTTGTTTGGAGCCCTCATCAAATGGATACTGGCTAGATCACAGGTCACATGCAACGGCAAGCAGCAGGACCGGAGCAATAGTATAGCCTTATATATCCTTCTAATGGACTTCACAGAGGCCACTTTATCAACAAACATCCACCCAATGTTTAATTAAGCCTTTTACATGTACAGTGATTTAGGCGTTGAATGCTCCATTAAAACTGAATAACTATATTAAGTTATTGCACTTCCTCAAGTGATGCAGAGTGCTACTGTCCCTTAGCTCCTCACTAAATGGAAAGTGTCTAACCCTTTGTTCACTGCAATACCCAAGCTTTTCTGTTATCCCTAGCTTTTATTACAAGATACTACTAGTCAATACAAATACTTCAAACAGACACTAACTGGGTATTCTAGAAAGGAAAAGGAAAGGCAACACGGCATATAACGAAGAGGGGCCTATCTATGACACTCCAGGTATATTGGACATAATTCACAGTCAATGATCTAAAACTTATGATAAAAATTGGTATTGGTTTGTAACGTGGCACATTTGCCTTTTTCATTGATTACTGCAATCACAGCATCTATGTTAGCCACCACAAAAGCACGTGAGAGACACATGCTGTCTTAAAATATGCAGTAGAAAATTTCAATTTCAGCATTTTGTGAAATCCAATCATTCTGGAAACAAGGCAACAAGCATTTTGTCAAGGTATACTAGACAAAAATTAGTAGATGGTATAATCCTTTTAGCCAGAGCTTAATGTTCTCACAGTTAATGTTCAAACAGAAGAAGCTTAACCACTCTCAGCTAGGAGCAAGAGAAAAAAACTATATAACATATTAGATTATACTAAAATCATATCAATCTCGTGGTATATCTGCAGATGCTAAAAAAATTATAAAGCAGGGATCAAATATTTTAATCTACCCAGTACGTAGGGATTCCACCAGGAATTTGCTCATCGAGCAGCAGTAACGTAACTAGCGGGCGGCGGGCCCGGGACATAACTCAGAAGTCGATCGGGCAGGGTTAAAAATCCTGTTGGAACGCGGCTGCATCTATTCATAGATGGATCCGACCTCCCGTATTGGCAGCATTATGATCTGATCGTTGGGCCAAAACGATCGCCAAATGAGCAGATCTCTCTCTGTGTATGGCCAGCTTAAGTCTTAACTGTGATAACTTGTATTTTTAATTATCTTTGTGATTTGGTAAGCTCTCCTCCAGCGGGTGAAATCTGTTGGGTCTGACGTTCTCCAACTGTCCTTTCCCTTCTGATATATCTTTTTTCTATTTGGTATATTTCTGTTTTCATGACCCCTCTTTATTATGTGATGCTATCATAGTGCATGTTTACTATAATAACTCTTTTTCCCTTAAACTGGTCACATTATCCATTTTTTAGCACTTCATATTCTATAGTCTACCTTATGTCTGTTAAATTTGTGTTTGATTTATATGAATACATTTTCTTCCTTAGAAAGTTTGGTCACAAATTTGCATTCTAATTCTCAACACTCCCAAAAAATGGGGTTTCAGTTTCACATGAATGACCGCTATAATCAAATTATGTTTTTAAAATCCCTATGTTGTTTTATCAGTTGTAGCAACATGGCAGGGCAATCTTCCAAAACAGCATGCCACTTACATAAAAAAAGCCATTTCTTTTATTATACTTTGACCTCTAGGAATAATCAAGGTTTCTTTTAGAATGGGATCCTAGGAAGCATGGATTTTGTAAATAAGTAAAAGGACAAGCTTGGAGTGGCTTGGATGTTTTTCTTGGACAAGAATAATATCCAAAGCTATAGTGACATTTAAATCTACAATTAGTTCAGATATTGGTATGTATCATTTATGTGAGTGTATGAAGGAGTGTGTACAGGGGCCTAACTACAGAGGGAGCAGGGCCTAGGAGTGTAGGGGGCCAGGTGCCGTAATTAATACGCAATTTTAATATATCTTGGTAGAATAGGCCAGCTTATCAATATATTGGGGCCCTAAATTGAATTTGCTGTGGGGCCCAGTAACATCTAGTTACACCACTGAGTGTGTATGTATGTGCGCTGGGTTTCATTTGGAGGGGTTTCACTTGATGGACTTTGGACTTTTTTCAACCCAATGCAATTATGTAACTATGAAGTATGCTTTAGGGCACTGCTGGACAATCTATAGCCAACCCCTGCTGGAAAACCCCCAGTAGAAGGCAGATTCAAAAATCTACCTTAGATTACCTACATTTATACCAAAAGATTGATAGGATTATAGAAGAAAGTACTACACTATATACATCTTCCTCTTTACTCCCAGCTGAGTGATGTAGTGTCTACTATTTTACATTTTGGCATTTTCCCAACTTTCTCTCTGAGCAGAAAAGAGACATATTCACACCTTCTATTGAAAGTAAATATATCCCTGCTAAAGTATTGTTCTTCTGTGTATTGAATTGATTTATAGTGCTGACAAATAAAGGCCGCTGAACAGTGTTACAATAAAAGATCCAGTCTTGAAAATAAAGAAATAAATTAAAAATTAATTATGGCATTCAGGTCACTTTGTCAATATGTCACAAAAATAAAGCAATTTATTTCAAGCTTGTAGTCTAGGATTATTAATACAGTTATGTTCTCCAAGCAAATGTGCTAAGGAGGAGCAGAGTAAACATGTCAGAGTGTTATTATAGATATACACAACAACATTTATTTATAACAAAAAATAAATACAATTTTAAAACTAGAGTCTACAAAAAAAATGGCACTATATGTTTCCAGCCACAAAAATAAAAAAAATAAAATCAATGATTACTTACACGTGTGTTTTTTTAAATGCATTTGAGGAGTAAGTCAATGTGAATGATTAAATCATGGCAGCTACCAACAGAAAGGGTCTGATTTATCAATGTTCAAATTCAAAAAATGTTGTGCTAAAACTCATGAGTGCAAATTACGAATTAAAAATTCAAATGTTCAATATTTATTTAGCTAAAAAAATTCAATGTAAAACTTTAGCAAATAAAAGCTTTTGATTTCAAAAAGTCGATGGGGGTTGCACTAGACAACTTTTTTCAATTGATGTTTTTGTTAAATAGGCCTCTAAGTATAAATTCAGTTGCCAACTGGCCTGGTTATTGCAATTATTAATGAATTGTATTGACATGATATTAGCGGTTCTTACACTGTTAATATCACACAGTCATGCAATATTTGGCTCTGGCCAATTGCCCTGTACAATGGCAAAAAGCTAATTTCATAGCTTAGAGTATTGGTGATGCAGATTCTATGTTTCCAGGGCAATTTCAAATAAACAAAATAAATGAGTTGCTATGCAATGCCAATCCCGGAGCGTGTGCTGGTTTTCTGTTTAACTCTCAGATCTTGCTGGTGATTTTGCGGTTTACTGCTCAAAGCTTTATGAAGACTGGCATTAGTTAGCTGTTGAAGTGCAAAAGCTTCCTCATGATCAATAAGTCTCTTTAAAGGGGTTGTTCACATTTGTGCTAACTTCTAGTATGATGTAAAGAGTGATATTCAGAAACTATCTGTAAATGGTGTTAATTTTTTATTATTTGTGGTTTTTGAGCTATTTAGCTTTTTAATCAGCAGTTCAGTTTGCAGTTTTAGCAATCTGGTGGTTAGGGTCCAAATTACCCTAGCAACCATGCAATGATTTGAATAAGAGAATGGAACATGAACTGGAGACAGCCTGTATAAAAAGGCTGAAAATTTTCCCATAAATTCAATTAAATTTAAATATATTTCTCCCCAACATATTTTTGCTTTTTCTCATCAGCTCTCCCAGATGCACACACTTGTTCTTACATTCTGGTGTAGAGAGAGCTCACTTTCAGGTGATGGTGGACAATAAACGGCAGGTCTTCAATTGCTCAACCCTAATGAACTAGGTAACATTTGCAATAGTCTAAACCTACACCAACCTTTACACATTGACTATATTCAGACGCTTACTCGTTATCGTCTCCCTTGAAGTCTACAGTTTTCACCCATTACATTATGGTTGCACTGTCAACCACAATACAACCTAATCAAAATTTAATGAGTATCACACGGTTTCATATGTCCATTAAACTGCAGGTCAAATAAGGTACTTCAGTAAGAACGATTGAAAAGTAAAAGGAAAAAAAAAAACAGTAAATGCTCATGGCCGAAATATGTGTACTAGCCTACAACAGCAGCGAGGGACTCTCTGGTTTCAACCTAATGGATAAAACATCATACATGGCACATTTTAACTTCAACACAAAGACACTTGGGAACATATAAGCTTTATTGCCTGATCGAAAGTGATGTGGGAGCCTTGTGTTTCAATTTCGTCACTTGCTGGATATGTTGTGATCATGCCTCTGTCTCTGCTGCCAAGTTAAAGCAGCATTACACGTTCAAACAAAATGTAAATTAGCGGCAAATACAGAACCATAATGAAATTCTCTCTTTTCTACTGGGCATTGAGAAATGTCCCAATTTTAGTAACTTGCAGGCAAAAGTAACCAGGCAACCTGCAATATATACTGCACATAAGCAGGACATTTCTTTAAGCATCTATTCTGCCACCATTTTGTAATTCCAAATGCTAGCTTGTTGCAACTTTTAAAGGGATACTGTCATGGGAAAACATTTTTTTTTCAAAAAACATCAGATATTAGTGTTGCTCTAGCATCCATTTTTCAAAAGAGCAAACAGATTTTGTAATTTTGAAACCTGACATGGGGCTAGACATAATGTCAAGTTTCCCAGGTGTCCCCAGTCATGTGACTTATGCTCTTCAGTCACTATTTACTGCTGCACTGCAAGTTGGCGTGATATATACCCCCTCCCCCCCCAGCCTTACAATACACCAATGGGAAGGTAACCAGATAACAGCTCCCTGACACAAGATTACAGCTCACTGGTACATATGAAACCATCACGCAATTGTAAAAGTACAAGTCTCACTGCCACTCCTCCAGTTACATTGAGTAGGAGAAACAATAACCTGCCTGAAAGCAGTTCAATCATGAAGTACTGGATAAAGGACAATGACCTGAGATGGCTGCCTACTTTACTAGATAATATCGGGCCTCACAGAGAAATAGTATTGTCAAAAACCATGTCCCTTCATGCTTTTTTATGGAAGACTGTTTTCAAACGCAGGGTATCCAAAACCCAGAACAAGCCCCAAGGTTCCAGTCTCGGCCAACTCTTCTGCCTGTAGCAGCCGCCTTTGGATTCGGGTGGAGCCCTCGACTACTCAGATGCCCCCAGGTCTTATTGTGGTAGAACCAAGGAGAGATTTCTGAGCGAGCAAGGGAATCAAGCGTAGTATTGTAGAATGGGATACAAGGAACATAGTCAAAAGACAGGCCGGGTGGTAACAATATGGGCACAGATGCTGGAGACGTAGGGATGGTCGGGGTCACAGGCCAGGTGAAACACACCAGAACCGCAGTACAAAAACAGAATTGGAAAGAGTTGTCAAAAAATGAGTAATAATCAGGACAGGCAGCAGACAAAGATTATAAAAAGGGACAGACAGAACAATAGGAATACACAGTAGAAACACACCAAGGAACTTTTAGAAAAGACCTTTTACATTGGGCAATGAAAACTACACAAAGAGCCCTTTAAATATTTGAATTTCGTGCCTTTGATGACATCATGTTTGGTACTTTCTCTGCATTGTGTATTTTATAATATATATATATATATATATATATATATATATATATATATATATATATATATATATATATATATATATATATACACACACACATATTCATATATCTATATATCTCTATCTCTATCTATATCTATATATATTATAAAAGACACAATACAGAGATTCAACCCTTGAATACGTTTCTAAGACAGGCAAATCTTATGTTCTACTTAATGAATTGGGAAAAACCCCTAAGCTTAGCTTCTCAACAGCTGTCCAGAGCACAGAGTATGTGAGTATGTCTCAGACACTCCTAACAGAAACAAAGGTGGGAGCTTCTATGACAACTTTATAGCCCTGGATTATTGCTGTTACAGGTTTTCTGGTGCAGTAAGTTCAGTAACTAAATTACAGCATTTTTAGCCACATTTATTTTAAGGGTCTACTTTAACTGCCAGCACACACTCCAATAAAGATTGTTCCATCTTTCTGATTTGCACCTGGGAATACAGACTTTTTCCGCAACACCAGTATAATTTTTTTGACAGGAATGTAGATACTGTAGATTCTGTAGATACATCATTGTGTTAGACAAATGTAGAACAAACAGTACCACATTTGCAGGCGCTATCTCATACTAAAGATTACATTGATGGTTAGCTTTCCCATGAAACTCAATTTGCAGAAACACTGCAAAAAAATGAAGTTGTGGAATAGTTTTCTAGTCAATATTCTATACAAAAATCTATTCATCACCAGTCTTTAACATTGAGCACATTTTTTTTCATGTTTATTCCCTTTAGAGTGCTCAATGCCAAGCAAAATAAGACATCTATATAAACGTTGCAGGTGCTGCAAAGGGATCCACTGTTGCCAGGGTCCAAACACGGTAATTAAAAACAACATTTGAAGACGTAAATTATTGGGTCTTGTATTCAAACAGTGGCCACTTGTACCCATGAGCCAGTAAATCATTGCTTCAATTCTTTATTACTTTTCAGCATGCTGCTATATTGCTTTTGAATACAAAACAAGTTTCAAACTTCCTAATTATATCTATCACCCATGTTGATTTTAGTGCAAAATGGACAGTCCAGCTACTCTGTTATAAACCTTGTTCTAACAAACAAGGTTTATACAAGTACTGTATCATGGCATTAGCTGTAAAAAATCGTTCCCGGGTTCTGTACAGTGGTACAGTGATTAGCACTGTTGCCTTGCAGTGTTGGGGTCCTAAAATTTATTCCAGCAAGAAGTTTGAAAGTTCTCGCTGGGTCTACATGAGTTTCCTCTGAGTACTCCGATTTTTTCCCATGCTCCAAAAATAAACAGGCAGGTCCTGATAAAATTATCCCTGTGTGAATGCAATAGGGACCTTAGACTGTAAGCTTGACTGGGGCAGGGACTGATGTGAATAATGTAAAATCTTTGTGCTGTGTAAAAGTGTCCATACTATGTAAATAGCAGGAAACTAATTGCAATCGTTATTCTTACATAGTGGTTGTAACAGAATTCTTTGGATGCTCATCCCCCCACTACAGTTTACAATTAAAACGGTGCTTGCGGAACACAAAGTTTAAGTACTTGTGCACACTGGAATTGTGAAGTGTGACTGCACAAAAACTGAACGCCGTTGAACTGGTTTGCTAAACTGGACCGGTTAAAGGGAAATAAAGACAATTTGTAAAGTGTATTTGAGAGCATTGAGATTCAAGTTGCCATTATGTCTAACTGAAACTAAGTGAATATAATTGTTTCTCAGTTCTAAGTAAATT
Organism: Xenopus laevis; assembly: GCF_017654675.1. NCBI lineage: Eukaryota > Metazoa > Chordata > Amphibia > Anura > Pipidae > Xenopus > Xenopus laevis. The sequence goes on along the minus strand of NC_054382.1, from coordinate 81,028,238 downwards.
GCTGCTGAAGGGAAAGAAAACATGGTACCTTAAGTCAAAGTCTGATGATCACAGAGCCAATGTTTCTCCATAGTATCCATTGGACAATATTTAAAAATAAATGAATGTGGCAGGTAGGCCTTTTGAAATTTTTATATTCTCTATATGTAAATCCATACTTAGTTGGACAACATAACAGCTATGCTTTGCAGCCCTTGTACAAAAGGTTTGTATGCTTTCGCCGTGGATGGGCTCCATCCCATACCCAAAGAACAAACAGATTTATGGCTCCTGACTAAATTAAACATAGTGCGTGTGAATGTAATAGACCTTAGACTGAATACACCACTAGGGCATGGACTGGCGTACATGGTGAATAATCTTTGTAAAGTGCTTCAAAGTTCATATACGATCAACAGTTTGTTTCTACAAGGCTCATGGCTATCTTTAGAGTAGCCATTCTCTTTTTGAGAGGTTGCCCAACAAGCAGATTTTCCACTGATATGTCCATCTTGAGGCAGGCAAGATGGGACTATTCGGATCACGACCCGTCAAATTTTGTAAATGGACGTAGTAATTAGGGGGTGTGATCATAAAATGGACATGGCCAAACCATTTTGGCCACTCTACTCGCGGCTGATGTTTTTGTCCTTTTTTACACTTTTCAAATGTTGGGAGGTATGGGAATGAAACATGTAAAGTTGCTGATATGATGGTATAACTAAAGATTTTTTTTGTGCACCCCCCCCAAAAATCAAATTATCATTTCATACAAAAGAATCCAATACCTAATATGACATTGTACTTTGACAGTGGATAAAAGATGCTAGGATTAATTCAACTATGCTTTATCATATGAGGGAATGGTATGATTGTATCACACAGCACAATATTGGGAGAAAACCTGGTGCTGGAAAGGTGAGTAAAGGCTCTATGTGCTTTTTCCTGTTGGCTTGCTTTATAGCCCTGGAAAGTATCCCCCAGTGATTTTAGTTGTGCTATTAATATCCCAGGTCTGTATTCCTTTTCTTCAAAAATGCACAGGCCCAGGGTACATTTACTCCAAGTGGCAATGCAGTAAAATAGTTCTGGTGTCCCTCTCTGGCAACCCCTCTGCTGAAGGTTCCAAGTTTTGCTACGAAATTGGTGCACCCAGCAGTTTGCTGCAGACATGACAGGAGCACGGAAGAGTTCAACTCTTACCAAATGCAGCATCACGATTGGATGGAGAAAATAAATTTATTTTGCACTACTTAAATTATTTACCACAACTGCCTGAGCTAACAATTTCCAATATTTCTTGATAGGAATAAATTATGCTGTTGCAGGACCTACTTGCTCAAATAAAATCTATATATATTTTCTTAACTGCAAGTAATAGGAAATGATCCTGATATGAGAGCGGGGGGGGGGATAAGAGCTTCAATTAAATTGGGAACCAAGAGGAATAATTTTTATCTCCTGGAAGACATTATTTAAAGTCCCATAGGGTTTCTTAGGATTTTTGTTCCCATTAATAAGTAGAGCTGAACAGGAGCACTGTGTCTGGGAAAAAAATGAAATTGAATTCTTAAGGCAGCGCTGAATATTTTATGAGCAAATTTGAAAGAAGCTTACCCTGTATTGATGGAAATGATTTCTATCAGTGGGTTCTTCCTGATCTTTGGCAAATCCAATCGAGCTCCCCCCAACCGTTTTCCATTATCCTTTTTCTGACCCAGCAATCTCACAGAATGACCTTCAAATGAAGCACATAAATACACAAGCATAAGTCATGCCATTACAGCATTATTCATTCTACTATGCCACATATATTAATGACAGCATTTAAATATTTAAACAAGACATTAACACTCTGGGAGACATGCAGAAAAGCGCTGTGGCGCGGATACTCACTAAAGGGAAATTTATGAATAAGTGACAAAACTGATGATGTTCGGAACAAGTCTTTGCACAACAGTGTAAGTTTTGACTTAAAGTTCTAAAGAAAATATTAAACTTGCAGAGAAGTCACTTGAACTCTCCTGAGTCCAGATCAGTTGACCAGGGAACTAGCGTATAGCAACTTTTAATTCCAGCATTCCGCCATAGCTGTTAGAAATGATGGAAAGTACAGCCCAACAATTGGATGGACACAGGCTCAAAATGATTTCATGTTCCAGAGACAGATGGCACAAGAAAGGTATATATAGTTTTGATTCCTTGTTGTATGATTGTAACAGTTAAGAATCTTGCTAAAATTTACTGAGGGGCAGATTTATCAAGGGTCGAATTTCGAGGGTTAAAAAACCCTCGAATTCGACCCTCGAAGTAAAATCCTTCGAATTCAAATATCGAATTCGAAGGATTTTAGTGCAAAAGGCCCCTGAGTGTGATTTGATAGTTAGGGTGTTGGTTTTAGTTTCCTCTTTTGTAATTTAGTAAATCGATTAGGTGGCATCACCAATTAAGAACTAGATTTGATTCTCCTTTCTGGCCATATAGCCACATCATGTTGTATAGGTGTGTTCTTTGATCTTTGGTTTAAAATCCTGCCTGTTTAATATGAAAAACATTTAAACAGGAGTGAGGTATATAGACAACTGTAAACACCACTGTGATTTGAAGAAGTTTACTGCATGATTTATATTTCAGTTCAATGGGGAGTGGAGGGGGATAACACACACTGAACACATATGTTTAAATGTTTCCTTAGAAGAGGGTAAAAATGGATTGAAAAAATTCTAAGAGATTGACTAAAATTGAGTGCTAGGACTGTACAAACCTGGATCCAAATAGGCTTACACTGATGTTATACCTATTTGACAATGACTATACATGTGTATTTACTGTATGGTATTATCTGAAAATGCTATATAATGTTGAGCAGAAAATAATAAATTGAGCCCTTACTGCTATGATCTCTGAGAAGAAGAGCCTACAGGGGGCAACAGCAAGCTTGGGTCATCGGTTGTCAGAATAACCCATAACATGTGCCATGGAGTACAATGAGACATACAAATATTAACAAAACACTATGGGGCACATTTACTATTGGTTGAATATCGAGGGTTAATTAACCCTCGATATTCGACCGTCAAAGTAAAATCCTTCGACTTCGAATATTGAAGTCGAAGGATTTACCGCATTTCCTCGAACGATTTACCTTCGATCCAAAAAAGCTAGGAAAGCCTATGGGGACCTTCCTAACATTGGTGCTCGGTAGGTTTTAGGTGGCGAAGTAGGTGGTCGAAGTTTTTTTTTTGGTTTCAATATTTTTTATTGAATTTTTTTTTAAAAAAGAACATACAGTCATAAATATGACATATCTTATTAACAACAGTAAAATGTTTATATCACAAGATAAAAACAGATAAACAGACCAGGTCTGAACTTTAATGTATAAAGAATTGGTTAATAGCTGTAATTATACATTAAAACATTCTTATGAAATATTTGCTTAATCTATAGGACCAATCACACTACAACTTTATTTTTGTTGTTTTCCTAAATGGAGCAGAGCCTAATAGAAACTGGGGGACCAAGATCCTCCCTGCTAAGTTTCCAAGGGTCGCATCCATCCCTTAAGGATATATGCAGCGCATTTGTGTCCTTTTAACTAATAAACTTTACGTATTATTTTTATTTGTAGATATGGCTACTATATTAAGGGATACTAATATGAAGTCCTATCGCTTACTAGTTTATATCGATAATCATATGTAATCAAATAATAAACAAATGAACAGGGATTGTCTAACGGGACATGGAAGTTTTTTTTTTAAAGAGACAATCCTTCGACTATCGAATGGTCGAATAGTCAAACGATTTTTAGTTCGAATCGTTCGATTTGAAGTCATAGTCGAAGTTCGAAGTAGCCAATTCGATGGTCAAAGTAGCTAAAAAAAATACTTTGAAATTCGAAGTATTTTTTATTCTAATCCTTCACTCGAGCTAAGTAAATGTGCCCCTATGCATTTACTAGCACAACAATGGCATTAATTGTACACAGTGGCATATGTAACTCATATTACTGGTGTGCTTGCCAGAACATACTGTACACACGCTCACAAAAAAGCTAAAACTATACTACAATAAGATCTTTCCTGCATGAAAAATTAAGTCTGCATCTGGCAAACAACTCTTCATAAAAACAAAGTTTCAATAAAAATATATAAAAAACAAACCTTTCTGCAAGAGGGAAAAGAAAAGGGAAAAATCCTTACAAATGATACAAAACCTTTTTGAAACATGCAGATTTAAAGAAATAATATTCCCATCCATCATGACCTTTACTTACTAATGGCTTTAATAGGGCATTAAGAATAAATAGGCTATTCATGCGCTGAAGCAGCAGACCCACCTCTGAGTCAAACAGCAGTCGGCGCACAGATACTGCAGGCAGATAAGTCACTCACTCACACTTAATTTAATGAAGAGGTAAGCAAGACTAGCATGATAACATAATGGACTAGTCCATATGATGTCATAGGTCTAACAGAGTCTAGCAGGAGCATACACTTCTATTACTACAAGGAAACAATGATCCCATTATCTGTGTCAGTAAGGTCACTTTAAAAATACCATTTACCTATTCATCCGTACCTTCTACTGTCCATGCATGAAATGACTGCAAGGTCCTAATTACTTGAGATTAGCAGAGCCATACTACCCAGGAATCTGTAGTACAGTATACCAGAACACAGTCCAACCTGTGCTTGCAAAAAGATTCCTTGCTTAGGAGCAAAGCAATGTCAATGTGTGTCTGGTTAGCCAAGTGCTGCAATAACAGGCAAAAGCTAAAAACTCATTTGGCACATCGTTCCTTGCTAAATAGCAAACCATAAGAGACCGCTCCAACTCACCACTTGCCTTCGGTCAGGTGCCTATTACTAAGGGAGTTAATCCGAAACGCATTAGGTGTTCTACCAGCACTAATACAATAAAGCCTTTTTCCCCAGAAGTGCCATCTAATACATTGAATTTGCCATGTTCCTTGCTAAATACACTTCTGTAAGACTTCATTTCAAAATGGCAATGAGAAAATATGACATGCTGGGCTTAATTAAAATGTTAATTTAACTGAATTACCTGATGTATGAATTTGTTTTGTACCAAAGTTGTAGAAAATGTCTCTTTAAACTACTGCTACTACTACTACTACTACTAATAATAAAAACTGAACGGTCAACAAATCTTTAATTAGCTTCTATTGGGCTATAAATTCCACCTTATTTTAATATGCTGGGATTTGTACTCCAACAGCATAAAGGTATTATTCTGAAAGAAATACTGCTTTCACCCAGTTTCCCAAAGCCAACATCCCAATTAAAATACTCCTTCAATGGGAATCCGACCTGAGCTGAGTTGTAGGCACAGTTTTTGGGTGACAGCTTCCTACTCCCCTTTTATATAGCATTTACGATATTGGTCCAGTTCAATTAATTATATTTTTGCCAATTAAATCAGAAAGTTCCTAAGCTTTACCTCTGTTAATCTCATCAAAAAAGATTTTCCTTAATGAACAAAAAAATAAAGTTCTACTTGCCCTCCTAGACCAGAGACTCAATACTCCAACTGCAGTTTCGTGCAAAGGGCTGCTCATTTAAGAATAAAGTAAAGTTTTGAAAATAAGCCACAAAAGAAGTCTCTCCCTATTCAGGATGGTTATGCAATTCATCCTCCTGCACTGAGCTGCTTAAAGCCATATCACTACAGGCGTCAAAGAAACCTTAAGTTTATCTGGGGTTCATGAGTTTTAAGAACAGAATAAATCAACAGCAATGAAGCACAATAAAATGGTACAACACTTGTCAAAATGAATTTCTGTCTGGAGTTCAAGACAAGAGAGACTTAATATGAAAAGAGCAGAGTGAAATAGTGGTCAACCTGCCACTCATACGACTCTCTGAGGGTAAATGAAATGTTTTTATTATGTCAACCATTTTTGCTGCTTTGAACTTGTAATTAGCAGCATAACATATGTACCTCTGCAAAGGGAACATCATCTTACAGAACAGGCACCTGGTGTAGCATTATTTGGAGTATGGGGAGGTCACTAAGAATAGAATTTGGAGCATGAATCTCAGGTCAAAATAAGTGAAGGTTTAAAGATTTATACCAGTGAAAAATATAGGAAATATAAAGTTTATAAAGGTATAATATGCAGGACTGGACTGGACATTCTGGACTACAAAAGAGCAAATATCATGTATCAAAAAATATGCATTAAATGTAATAAAAAATATATCATGTAATCACAAAATAATTATGTCAATTCCATGAGCAAATCTAATTTACATTATATGTACTTTTACAGGTATATGCATTCTTTTTAAATGTTGGATTCAAGAGAGCACAACCCTCATTGAATTTTGTAGATGAACTCTGCTTAGTACAATGCCTATAAGAAGATACAGGTATGGGATTAGTTTTCTGGAAAACTTCAGAAAGCTCTGAATTACAGGAAGGCTATCCCTTAGATTCCATTTTAATAAAATAATTCAAGTTTAAATATGTTTTCCTTTTTTTTTCAATAATATTAATAATACAGTACCTTGTACTTGACCATTACTAAGACATATTTAACCCTTCTTACAGGCAAAATAATTCTATTGACTTTATTTAATGTTTAAATTATTTTTTAGTAGACTTAAGTCATGGAGAGCCCAGGTCTACTGTATAGCTTTAAATATTTTATTTTTTGCTTGAAAGACACAGGACAGTGTGTACATTGGCCAATTGTGAAAAAGAGGACTCAAGCATATTCTGAGTTTCACTACTATTGTCTATTATAGCAGGGCTTTTTACTTTATCATCAATTTTTTGTTAGGAACCCAACTTAAACAGTTGAATGATCACTGGTATAGCAGCTAAATGGATGAATGAATGCATTTTGGAGAATGAAGTGTTTCTATAGATGCAACTTACCTGCATAATATGAAGGCTTATTAGTCAAAATTATATATCTCTACTAAGAGGAACACTGGGAATACTAAGGTTACATTTCCCAGTATGCCAATGGATACAATGAGATCAATTATGTATATACTGCAAATTGGCAGCTGATAATGTATATGATTTACACGCTCGGTTAAATAAGCACTCTCTGACCATTTGTCCTATAACTGGCAGGATCACTAAGGTTTGCCAGCATTAACCAAACATTCTCAGCCTCACCAGTAAAGTCATAAACATCTAGATTAAAATAAAGTGCCATGTGCTGTTATTCTGCTGAGTTCCAAGTCTCCTTGAAACTGTCCATGAGGGGTCCAGGGGTGTAAAAGAAGAAGCATTAAAGCTAGTATTCAAAGAGGAAACAAGTGATCAACAACATTTTGCTGTTGGTAATACAAGATAAGACAGAGGGAGACACACTGGGAGACACACTGGGAGATAAAAGTGGATCTGCACCAAAAAAAAAAAAAAAGACGACAATTGTTAAAGAGATACTGACGCCAGAAAATAATCTTTTTTTTTTATATCTTTCAAAACATGGTCTTTGAATGCTATTTATAATTTTGCCATAAAAGTATTTGCCTGATGCTTTTACATTACCTTTCTTACTCCCATGTTCCTCTATGAGGGGGCTGCCATATTTGTGCAGCAGTATTCCGTTAGCATTAGAAACTCTAACTGATAGGCTGAGAAGGGACAGTCAGGTTGGCAAAACAGTCAGGTTTAGGAACTTCAAGTAACAATTACATGCAGAACTATCAGCGAAAAACGATACTAAATTTAGGGGCAGATTTACATATGGCCAAATATCGAGGGTTAATTAACCCTCGATATTCGACTGCCAAATGTCAATCCTTCGGCTTCGAAGTCGAAGGATTTACCGCAAATAGTACAATCGAACGATCGTTCGAAGGATTTTAATCCATCGATCGAACGATTTTTCTTCGACCAAAAAATTGCTAGGAAGCCTATGGGGACCTTCCCCATAGGCTAACATTGCACCTCGGTAGGTTTTAGGTGGCGAAGTAGGTGGTCGAAGTTTTTTTTAAAGAGACAGTACTTTGATTATCGAATGGTCGAACGATTTTTACTGCGAATCATTCGATTCAAAGTCGAAGTCGTAGTCGAAGGTCAAACTAGCCAAAAAAAACATTTGAAATTCGACGTTTTTTTTATTCTATTCCTTCACTCAAACTAAGTAAATGGGTCCCTTAATGTAGATTAATATTTTGAAAATAAATATTTTAGTGTCAGTATCACTTTAAGCATTTCAGAAAAGGAGCAAAGACTGCTGGTCTTTTAGTAGAGGCGAGTGTTTGTTAAAGTGCAGCAAATGATGCACTAAATGGAGATGAGAACTTGAGAGAAGAGTAACAAAATTTGATTGTTAAGGAAATACAACATGAGTATTTTTGGATGGAAAGAAAGAGACCTTTGCAATTTGTATTAATGAGTGGAGAATGTAGTAAAAAAAAGAGAATCCATTACGTAAAAAATGACGGATTCCGAACATTACGGGGCCCATTTACTTAGCTCGATTGAAGGAATAGAGGAAAAAAAACTTCAAATTTCGAATTTTTTTTGGCTACTTCAAATCGAACTAAAAATCGTTCGACTGTTCGAGCATTCGATAGTCGAAGTACTGTCTCTTTAAAAAAAGAACTCCCTAGTTCGCCACCTAAAAGCTACCGAAGTCAATGTTAGCCTATGGGGAAGGTCCCCATAGACTTTTCTATCTTTTTTACCTTGAAGAAAAATCGTTCGATCGAACGAATTGTGGCAAATCCTTCGACTTCGATATGTATACTTGTAAATTTGCCCCTACAAGTTCACAAAAATAAACGTCTTGCATATAACATCAAAGAGAAGGAGTCCAAATTCCAGAACCCACCAGCACACCCTGGCCTCTCCAGCATAAATTGGCCCGGTGCACAGTCAGAAGGGATCGGCAACCCCAATTGTAGTAAGCGTTCATCAGACGTCTGACGAAGGGGCCCGCCCCTGAAACGTTACATTGTAATAAACACGCAGGGCTTTGCCCGCTTGCATCGAGCTCTGAGTGCCAGTTCTTCTTTTATTATGCTTACTATCAAAGAGAAGGAGTCATTTACAATGTTGAGAATCCATTACTATAAACTGAATTTATGTTAAAAGGACCCAACAACACTGTGTTATAACCAAGTTGATAATTTATGCATTATTTTGTTAGCTACAGGTTTCTAAAAGGAATACATCCATTTAACTTAAGTGGTTGTTCTTAATTAGGTTAGCCTATTCAACGAATTATGGCACAGGCAAAAGAACAACATATTTAGAGAAAATGAGCAGGGGGGTGCATAATTTATTGTGAGCTTAAGGAAAAGGACAGTAGTGCTGTAAATCTGTAACAAAATAAACAGAGCGCGACTTTGCCCCCTTTGAACATAAAAGTTCTGCCAAACAGGTGCACATTTTTCTTTTTACACAGTTTTAAGTGTGAAATATGTTTTTCTTGTGCTTTCCATGATTAATATGACCATAACCCTATAAATCAGGGGTATCAAATGCTCAGCAGAAGGTGCATAGTTAGCAACAGTCTGCAGTCAGTGGTTCCCAAAGGATACAGGGAGATGGCGTTTCAGATAACGGGAGGACCAAAGCTATTCTTCTCTTAAACATTTGTCTATCCTTCTTTACTTAAAGGAGAATTCAGCCCTAAGCTTTAAAAACCCCTACCCTCCTCCCCCAGCTTAAGCGCTACCCTGGGCATAAATGCCCCTAACGTTTTACTTACAGGCATCGGAGTTCACGGGCGCCATCTTCTTTTCTTTGGAAATCATTGGAATGAGACCAGCATGTCGGCACATGTTAGAGCAATTTTTTGTTTTGCGACAACTGAGCATGCTCCGAAACTCATGAAAATTGCTGAAGTGCCAGTCTCATTACGAAGACTATCATAGCGGCTGAAGATGGCACCCGTGAACTCCGATGCCTGCATCGAGGGGTAAGTAAAACGTTAGGGGCATTTCCCGGGGTAACACATAGGCTGGGGGGGTCTATGTAGGGTAGGGTTTTTTAAGTTAAGGGTTGAATTCTCCTTTAAATACCTGTCAACCTCCGCTAGAAAATATTTTTTGCTTATCCACTTCCACTAGAGTTAAACAGTTTGCACACGACCATGAAAACAAGCGTTGCGTATGTGGTAATAACACATACTTATTATCTATCATTGACACATATCAGTGGTGGTGCAGCTTTTCTTGACAAATCAAGGGAGGCATGAAAGGTAGCCTGGCTTTGAATTTTTTTGGACACACCATGAATTACAAAGGAAAGGGTTGAGATTCAAGTTCATTGCAAGTTCAAGGAGGTGACTACATTCACTGCAATGAAAGCAAAACATCAATCCTTTCCAACGACACAGTAGCATGCAAAACATTTTTGTTTTTCTTCCTAAGTGTAAACAACAGAGAAAAAAAAGGGATAATGGCTTAACTTTATAAAATGATTAGGAATCAAGCAATATATAAAGCAGTCGGTTCCAGCCAATGATCAAGGTTGTGTGCAAAGCACTTAGCAGATTTTTTGGACAAGCATAATATCCACGGCTATAGTGATACTAAAATCTACAATATAGATATTGGTATATATAGTTTATGTAAGAGTATGGAGGGGTCGGTGTTGAGAGTATGTATATATGTGCACTGGGTTTCATTTGGAGGCATTGAATTTGATGGACTGATCTTTTTTTTCAACTAAACGTAACTATGTAACTTAGCTCGATACTCAAGTTATTTAGGTGCATCCCAACTAGCTGCATAAAACATTTATTGGGTTGATCTGTGTGCTGTCCTGTAATCCAGAAGAACCTCTATCACTGAAAATTAACCAGTTTACAACAGAACGCGAACATGCTCCCAAAATAGATGTTGCAAGTTTGTAAGTTCACACAAGGCTTTTTTTTGGTGTGGTAAAAATAAATCTGTGTTCACATTGATGGATTTGGCCCAGTCAGACTGATCAGGAACACTGGCTTGGAGTACTTGCATCTGTCAATTTGCACTGGAGATCTATGAGATGCTGCATGCTCATCTTGCTATATGAACATTTAGTGGTCCAACAAGCCTGTTTTATTTAAACAGTTCCATAGAAACAGCCCTATTTAAATATTTAATTTGCTTCCACTTTGTTAGAGAGAGATCCTTAATACACAGTTTAACTGAGCTGAGAACTTTAGGCAATGAAAGAACTGCAAGATCCTGGGGACATTAGAGGTTCTGGGGGGACAGGTAGATAAATAGAGGGAGTCAAACATACTTTACCTCCTGATCAAATAGGTATTCAAATTGGTATCCAAGCTCACAAATACAAAAGGCTGACCATTTTGAATACTATGTTTCACTAATGATTGAGGGTTTGCAGTAAGGCAGAAGAGGCTGCCAAATAGATAAGGGGCTATAAGATTTGTGACTGTAAGGGCTAGTCCACACGGGGAGATAGCGACGCGTTTGCGGTCGTGGCGACAAAGCGCCCGACAGTCGCCGCGACCGGCGCAGGCGACAGTTTTGTATGGGCGCCTATGTAAAAACGCCTGTGCTAACCACACGAGGCGATGCGCTTTTCAACAGTCGCCTGAAAATGCCTCGCCAGGCTTTTTCAGGCGACTGTTGAAAAGCGCATCGCCTCGTGTGGTTAGCACAGGCGTTTTTACATAGGCGCCCATACAAAACTGTCGCCTGCGCCGGTCGCGTCGCTTTGTCGCCGCGACCGCAAACGCGTCGCTATCTCCCCGTGTGGAATAGCCCTAAAAAATGGATTACTCCCTGGAAAAGTTTCTATTTAAAATGATGAAGTAGAATAAAAAAAAAACAAAAGACAAAAGTTAATTCTAGATTACAAATTATAAAGAAATTACAAATTTAACAAATGTTAAATTGTTTTTTTAGCTGAATTTTGCATGGCCAAACATGTCTGTACAAAAGGTTTAGTTTTTTTACTTTATGGTATTCATGCTATATCTGATGCATGGGGAGAAGTGAAAATGATGAGCAAGATAACTGGATAATATGAGATGTCCCACCTGTGGTCAACTTCTCAGACTGTTGGACAAGCTCAGGTTTCAGTATACTCTAATTCTGGGGAGCTTGCCAAGATAAATCAATGATTCATAATTAGTAGGTATGAAGAGCCAATTAAAATGTCCAATGCACATGTTAATTCTAAATAAGCAGAGTCTTCAATTCAGTTGCAGACATAGCAAGGAAAGCCTTTGCTTGAAGGAATTTGTTTTAAAGCAATCATAAGCAATGACCCAGTCAAAATGAGCTCAATATGAAAATGCTACTCAGACAAAACAGAAACCTTGGCTCTCCATAATTAAATTAGTATACAAATTCCTACAGAACAGGCTTTGGAAGCGACTCTGACCCAACACTCCTGACATTGTATTTTACTATTAAATGATTACTTTTATTTGATGGATAGGAAATACTGCAGCCCATGGCCATGTAGCTCATCTTCAATTTTATAACACAGCTAGAGATAGGACATGGGTGAAGCTAATCCATGTAATATGCAGGCAATCATACATGTAGCTTCACAACTTTGAGCTGATACATATTTATATAGAAGTCAATTAGAATATGACCGCTCTAGACTCACCCCACCACGCCATGTCCTAACAAACAGCTCCACAAACTCCATGTGCTCAGCCACCAGCGTCCCGACTGTAATATAGACCCAATGAGCAATCAGGCAGCATGCCTATGATTAAGGGAGTGTTTTTCGAAACGCGTAAGGCGATACTGTTACTCTAATGTTGCAATATACTGCCGCCTGAATTGCTCATTGGATTGATACATATCTATAGTTTACATGGCTCCTAACAACTGGCTAAATAAGAGTTAATTCCCCATTAACTAGTAAATTAAAAAAAATAACCATTTACAGTTATCCTATCCCAATTCTCCATCTATACCTTTGCCTCTTAATTCACCTATCTTTGGGTCCAGAACTAGTCTACATGGCCATTTACCACCCAATATTAAAGTTATCTGTTTACGGTTGTCTCAATAAGTCCCTTACCCATATGCCCTTGTTTTTAATTCATCAACCTCCTTTTCATCTATCTCCATAGTCAGTCTGACTTCTGTACCCACTTTAGTTATCCTAAAATCTCCCAGTGTCTCTCTTTTTTTGTCTGTTTGCTCTTTCCTTTGCCAATAACTCCTGCCCTACACAACTGCTTCTGCTGTATTAAGGAATGGGTCCTCTGACTCATGTACATCAATAAAAAGTTAATTTTAAGGAATACAGTAGAACCCCCTGTTTAATGTTTTTCAGAGGACCAGAAAAAAATGGTGTAAAATCCAGGAAAATGTAAAATCAGGGAAATGTATTATGCATAATATATAAGTGGGGCCACAAAACAACATTGTAAAATGAGGGAAAACTTAAAATCAGGGGATGTAAGATTGAGGTTTCACTGTACTTGTAAGGGAGGTGTTACGTCACTCACAACAGGTACTTTGTGAAAATGGTCGTGAACAATTGATTTGGATGTTACTTAAAGGGATACTGTCATGGGGAAAAAAAATTTTTTTCAAAATTAATCCGTTAATAGTGCTGCTCCAGCAGATTTATGCGCTGAAATCCATTTCTCAAAAGCAAACAGATTTTTTTATATTCAATTTTGAAATTTGACATGGGGCTAGACATATTGTCAATTTCCCAGCTGCCCAAGTCATGTGACTTGTGCTCTGATAAACTTCAATCACTCTTTACTGCTGTACTGCAAGTTGGACTGATATCACCCCCTCCCTTTTCCCCCCCAGCAGCCTAACAACAGAACAATGGGAAGGTAACCAGATAGCAGCTCCCTAACACATGATAACAGCTGCCTGGTAGAACAACACTCAATAGTAAAAACCCATGTCCCACTGACATGGTTTTTTACATTGAGTAGGAAAAATAGCAGCCTGACAGAAAGCATTTCTCTCCTAAAGTGCAGGCACAAGTCACATGGCATGGGGCAGCTGGGAAATTGATAAAATGTCTAGCCCCATGTCAGATTTCAAAATTGAATATAAAAAAATCTGTTTGCTATTTTGAGAAATGGATTTCAGTGCAGAATTCTGCTGGAGCAGCACTATTAACTGGTTCATTTTGAAAAAAAATCTTTTTCCCATGACAGTATCCCTTTAACTTTTTAGGGAATGTCAAAGTTTATTGCCAAATATAAATTGGCTTCATTGTGACTTACAAAGGCAAACATATGATATATTTGAAGTCCACACTGCTTGCATTATAAGGAACCACTAGGATAATAGGATAAATTGCATCACTTCTAAAAAGGATCAATGTAAATAAGGAACAATACCAATTTTATATTTCTTAACTGCAAAAAAATAAATAAAATAAAGTAGTACATCTTGCTACTATACCACACAGTTCCCCTTAGTGTAATGGCACACAGGAGAACATTGTTTCAGGTGCTATATTTTTAATACCTCGAAATATGAATGGACCCTCATTTTTGTCAGGCTTTCAATTCAACCAAAACTGAGTGCCAATGTAATCGAATTATCACTTTAGTCTGAAATTTTTTTTTGGATCTGCTTCTGAATTCAGATCGAATCATTTGTGGTGGATTTTGTATCAGTTCAGTCCTAAAATTGTGGATCCCCGAGTAGACAGACTCACTTTAAAAAACAATGCCTAACTGTCCAAAGTAGAGACCCCACAACATTGACTAACAAGTGCCTGACAACAGGTCTGGACTGGGAGTCAAAATAGGCCCGGGCATTTCATGTACACAGAGGACCAAACAGCCACTAGCAGCCCATTAAATAGAGACTTTCTATGGTGTTTACAGCAGCCCTCTGGTATTTGCTAGAATCCACAGATTGCCAGTCTGGGCCTGCCTTACAAGCAATTATGCAATCAAGTGTAGGCTAGAAAACATTTCCATGCTACTATCATTCTGCAATGGGGTGACACAAGCATGAGCTAATTAGATATTATATTGTACGTCTTTGTACCCACCAGCTTGTTTTTACCCACAAGCATTGAATCTATATTTTTACATGTGGGTTTTTTTATAAAAAATCTATTGCAACATGTTGCATTTATGTGTACTTGAATTACTTTCAAAATATATTTAAATTGAGGGATGGATATTGAACTCATTCATGCATGCATTTCAATAGAGACACATATATGTCTTTCTGTCAAAGCCCTAATTATAAAGAACGTTAATTATCAGAAGCGTCACTAGAGGGGGGCGGGCCCTGGTGCGTGATGCACAGCCGGGCCCCGCCCCTCCGAACGCCCGCATTTGTCAGCGGCGCGGTCTACCGGGGGGCCCTGAGGGGGTGCGGGCCCTGGCCCGCTCGCACCCCCTGCTCCCCCGGTAGTTCCGCCACTGTTAATTATGTTTCCCTAGAATTTTACTCAAGGACATTAAGCAGCTTGGAGCCCACCATCTTTTAACTCTGCTTTTTACAGTTATAGGGAACAGGGCAGATTCATTATATGTTTATCAGCAATAGTATTTCTCGTTGTACCTGGATTCTTTAGCAGACAATAACTTCACAAGCCATTCCTATATTATATTAGATTTACTAATGTAGTGTACTACCACAAAGTTTTTTTTGAACGGTTAAAAATGTTCTTGAGTGTCCCATAAGTTGGTACTGTAGATGTGCACATGAAAGTGAAAAGGAAAGGCAGAGCTGGAAAGCCACAGAAATGAATAATACCCTGCAAGGCATGGTGTGATATGATTTGGGTGTCTCAAACTAGCAGGCTGGTCATAAAACCACATAAAAAAGAGATATGCGTTTGTGGGGGGATAAAGGACATTGAAAATGAAAAGTCAATCATTGTAAATTGAGATTATGGAGTGCAGGAGAGGAAAATTCAGCAGGGGACTGAACAGCTCCAAACAGCTCATTTGCCATCTGAATTTAGTAGGAAACAATTAAATGAAAAAAACTTGCATGAGCATCTGCAGTGGGTGGGATTGAGGAAGATGCCAAACAGAAATTAGGTTAAAATGTAAAACAAAGCAGCCATGCCAAAAAAACATGCCAAGGAGAATTTGGACATGGTCTACTAGCACTTTATCATATATATTTGAGGAATAAATGATGCTACTAAAAAACTAAAATACCAAATACAAGTACAGGTATTTTACTTTTGTTGCAAGTATATTTTTTTATTTGCATCTTAATATTTTATTGTATACTTGAAATTAAACGTATGAGCAGCCAGGTAAAACCTGAAACATGTCACCCTAAGAAATAATTAAAAATCCTTTTCTTATCATGTAGTTGAGCAAAATAAACTTTAATTACACTACTACTTAAATTGTGCTTGATTCTCTCTTGGAATTACGCAATCACAGCAAGCAGGCAGCTGCCATTTTTTAGGACACTGTAATTAAGGCAAATTGTGCGTCACCACAAAATTTTCTTTATGTGCCAGAATGGGGGACCTATAGGCTTGCCACCTGTCCAGTTTTTACCCGGACAGCCCTTTTTTTTTTTTTTGAAGGGCTGCCCGGGTCAAAACTGCCTGCCCAGTTTTCCAAGTTAGGAGAATCGGGCAGGATTCCCTATGATTAGCCCCACCACTGACATTACAACCCGCCCCATCACAACCCCACCACATTGCATCACTGCCCCCCCCGCCCAGATTCTACCAGGCCAAAAGGTAGCAACTCTAGGAACCTAAGGCCAATGCGAGTGCCCTACACAATTATAGAGCATGAAGAAGGAAGGGGAGATGTGAGGAGAGTAGTGACATCTAGGAAATGCTGAATGGAAAGTTAAAGTAACTGAATGCCCCACCTCTATGCCTCAAGCATAGAGGAGGGGCAGGCAATTTAGGATTAACAGCTCAGATATAGAAACACCTGGATTTTATGGATTTTTTAATGAAAAAAATAATTTGGGTTACATGTATAATTTGCAGCATTATACAGCTTTTTATGTCTGGATGACAGGTCCTCTTTAATTATGGCATATTTCGCCAGACTATTGAAAATCAAAAAATATATATATATATATATATATATATATATATATATATATATATATATATATATATATATATATATATATATATATATATATATATATATATATATATATATATATATATATAAATGATGTACCCAACATTGCAGCATATGAGGATATTAGAAATCAACAACAGTAATGTATTAATATAGTCAGCTTTGACCTTGTGCCTTTACATGCTTATATTTTACATTAAAGGAAAACTATACCCCCAAAATGAATACTTAAGCAACAGATGGCAATTTTCTATTCATGATAACCCAATGGCACATACTACTAGAAAAGTATATTATTATGAAAATGGTTTGTTTACATGAAGCAGGGTTTTACATATGAGCTGTTTTATGCAATATCTTTTTATAGAGACCTACATTGTTTGGGGGGTATAGTTTTCCTTTAGGGGTAGATGTTTCTTCTATATAAGTGACACTATTTTTACTAATACAAATTGTTATTTTTAGTGTCTGGGTAATCAGATAACACATGCAGTCTTTGTTTTTTTTTTGCCTCACTATACTGTATACTTTGCTTTTTTTTTTTAATTTTTAATTTTTTATTGAGGTTCAACAGAAAATAGTAATCCAGCAGTGCATGCATTCACAATAACAAAGAATATATTGTACATCATCCTTCGCATTGAAACATTTAAAAGTTTAGATAGTTTCAAAAACGTAACATTTGCATTTTAGTGTGCTGTCATTCATGATAGAGTTGCATGGAAATAAAAAAGAAGTTTTACTGTAAAATTCTAGCAAGATTGACTTCAAATTTCCATTCTTAGTTTTGTGTATTACAAGTTATGCATCAGCTGGATAGAAAAAAGAGAAGGGGAATAGGAAGAGAAAAGGGAAGAGGGGGAAAGGGTTCCATGCCCAGAACCAAAGAGCTCAGATAGTCTGAGAAAAGGAAGGAAAATGAATATATAAAAGCTCTTATTAGCTCAGATAAAATTATGCCAAATATGTGCATATTCTAACTAAGAACAGCAGTAAAAGCAATAAAACTGAGGAAGATTATCCAATGCAGTCAGACATGGCTTGGCAGGGTCAGACCGCTCACTATCAGTGTTTAAGTTCTTCCATGTAATTGCACCATGGAAGCCAAGTTGCCCAGTCTTTCTGTATGGAGGTTTGAGATTCTGCATAAAGTTCTTCAAATTTACGGATTTCTTCCATCTCTATAGTCCATTCATGTATAGTCGGAACAATTGCAGATTTCCACTTTCGGGGGATCAACATTTTTTCAGCGTTTAGGGCATATTGCATCAGGGAATTTTTGTAATTGTATACCGAGACCATATTATGATGAAGCAAGACAGTTGCAGGTGAGTCGTCAATGTCCATCTGAAGTTTATCCTTGCAGATCGCAAGGACTTCAGACCAAAATTTCCGTATATTGGGGCAATCCCAGAGAATGTGTAATAAGGTGCCACGATTGTTGCCAAACCGCCAGCATGTATCTGATGTACCTTGGAACATCTTGCTGAGTTTAGTGGGTGTATTATACCATCTTGTCAATATTTTGTAATTGTTTTCCAAAATTCGACAGCTTCTAGGTACGGGACAGGATTTAAGTATGATATCTTCCTGTTCACGGTCTGAGAAGGCAATATGAAGTGCCTCGCCTCACTTATTGAGGTGTGGTTGAGGGGGCAACTGTGTGTCTGGATATGTTATGAGTAGAAGGTAGATAGTAGAGATACTGCTTCTAGGAGGAGTAGTGTGTCGGCAAAGCATTTCAAATTCCGTAAACATGGGAAGATCAGATGGCAGAGGAATGTTAGTGTGAATAAAACTCGCTAGTTGCTGATACCGAAAATGTTCAGTCTTTGGCAATTGAAAACACTCCCTTAGATTTTCCCATGGGGGAAATGTGCCCTTAGGACATAGATGAAAAAGTTGTGCGGTCTCGCCCCTGATGCCAATGGGCCAGGTAATCTTTTGTGAGGCCAGGATGGTGTTAAATAAATACCCAAGTACAACAATTTGTCTTTTGACCATTTGAAAGGAAATTTACCAATAAGCCCATAGTGGGTATCTCGGGGTAGACTGATGTTTAGTGTGTATACTTTGCTTTATCAGTTCAGCTTAGTTAAAAGTTGCCATCTTTTGTCCGGGTCAGTACCAGCGGACAGTGTAAGGATCGGGACTGAGGGGTAAGGTAAGGGACAATGAAGATTTGCTGAGCGGAGGGTTACAGAGGGGGTAATGGGGACTAGAGAGGGAGATGGGGGAGGAGATTGGGGACAAGCTAAGGTAGAACATCTAGGGATTCCAAATTTACCAACAAATACTTTTCCAATAAATTTGTAATACTGGCCCTCAGATTTAGCTGGTATTTTATCGGCTAGGTCAGTGAAATACTGGCCAGGTAACAATCCCATCTCCACTGTCAGCCCCCCCCCCCACAGGATAAGTAGGTAAGAGTTCCAACCTACCAGCAATATCAGCTGTGGGCAGTGGTTTGCTTTTGTTTTTTTGTATTACAAAAGTAAAGAGGTAAGGAATAATTTGTAATAACTTGTATACATCGGGGAAAATAAGTATTGCGCATGTCAACGTTTTACTTACTAAATACTTACTAAATATTTTTTTACTGGGGCTATTGACATGAAATTTACACCAGATGTTGGTAACAACCCAAGTAACCCACACATACAAATAACTCAAAACAAGTAAGTCGATAAATTAAGTTTTGTGTAGTAAAGTGGAATGACACAGGGAATAAGTATTGAACAAATGAAAAAAAAAAGGAGGTGCAAATGAGTCTGCCTGCAAGTCATGATGGAAGATTGAGGAGTGTGCTCAATCAACCAGGGAGCCTAAACGCAGGACAAATGAGATTATTCCCCCCCCCCCAAGCACCACAAAACTACAGCCGCAACCATAGTCCATGAGGGGGAACAAAAACCCAAAGTAGCAGAAAGCAGTTACTGCATTCTTTAACTCCTCCACAGCCTTCACACACTGCCACAGACCTCATCTTGAATCCGCAGCGCAGCCCAGAGAACATAGCACTGGAAACAATGTTGGTTAAAACTCCAGACCGAATACCAGCTATGGCAGCACAAATTAAAGAAATGCTCCTGGAAATGAAACAAGCGCTATAAGGGGACATAGAGCAACTCTCAGATGATCTCAAAAAGGATCTCCGAAAACTAGGCGACCATACAGTGCACCGGGAAGAAAAGATGGGTGTGTTTGCAGAAGCACATAATGACTTAACGGACTCCCAAAACAACACTCGAAGACTGAATTTGAGCACCTATCAGATAAGGTGACAGACCTGGAGGATAGGTCCCACAGCAACAACCTGCATTTAGGGGGATCCCTGAGACTTTCCTCCCAAGGGACCTGGAAACCCATATCACTGAGCTACTTAAAGTTATACTACCAGACCTGCCTGTTCTAGAAATGGCAATTGATCCACAGGGTCCCAAACCAGATTTGTGTTCTACCAAACAAAAGACAAATTGCTTACCCTGGCCTGGGAAAAGGAGGGCTGGCCTAAGCAATATCAGCAATTGGACTTATCCCCTGCAACTTTACTCAAACATAAGACATTTGCAACAAAAAAAAGTTTCTCCCACACAAACTCCAGCCTATAGCTGACATAACATCTCCCTGGACAGTAACAGTCCGACTATCACCTTACCCCCCCCCCGCGACTCTACAAAGGTTCAAACTGAGTTGACTAGTGGTTTCCAGCAGATAACCACAATCCCTACCTTATTTCACTATGCAATCTAAGGTTTACTTCCTATAACAGAAATGGTGCGCTTTTACTCAGTAAATAGTAGGGGCCTAAATTCCCCATACAAACAAAATCAGATGTCTATAAAACAAAGACAGACATCCTCTTCTGTAAGGAAACACATTTTTGTAACCTTTCCCCTCCTAAATTCTAAAATAAATGTTTTCCACACAATTTCCATGCCTATGCTAAAAATAAATCAAAAGGTGTTTCAATCCTAATCACCTAAAACACCATTTCAGCTCAAAGCTGTGTGCTGGTAGGTATCTGATGTTCATATGTGAATTAGGTAACAATACATTCTCTTTGATTAATATCTATGCCCCAAATGAAAATCAAACACATTCCTAACAAAAGTCCTCCCAAAACTACTTCAATACAAACAAGAGAAATGTGTAATAGCAGGAGACTAACATAGTCTCTGACCCAAGCCTAGACATTCCCAAAGGCAAGGAGGGCTCTGTCTCAAAACCACAATGTAATCAATCTACAGTTTTTTGAGGTATACTACACTTGCATGGATTAATAGACACCTGGAGAGCCAAGAACCCTTTAGCGAGGGACTACACGTACTTTTCTCCACGATTCCACACCCACACCAGAATAGACGTATTTTTAGCAGACCCCCAAACTACCACTCAAACCACAAGAACCTGGATAGCATTAAGAACATGGCCAGATCATGCGCCCATAGATCTTAGATTCCCAAGAGATAAATTACTATGGAGATTGAATGAAAGCCTGCTACTTAGAGAGAAACATAAAACCCAACTAGAACAAACTATAACACAGTACTTCATACAGAATTCGAATGGCTAAATTAATCAGCAAACAGGCTAGCTAGTCCATAAGGCAGTTTTGAGGGTGGAACCTAGAAAAAAAAAACAAAAAATCCAGGGAACAAACCCAACTACAACTAGAAACGAAACTGAAGGCCTTAAAAAAGCAATCAGATCAACAAAAAAATACACTACATCTACAAATAAAAATAAATAAAATAAGAAATAAACTAAATGAAATCATAGCAGTCAAGACAGCGTGCCACTTTAAAATGCTCAAAAAACTCTTCTATACCAAGGGCAATAAAGCAGATAAACTACTCGCAACACAATTGAGAAAACAACAAGCTCAGACTAGAATCAGCCACATTATCATCCTTCCAAGAGAAACTAACCCCAAGAAAATAGCAAATGAGTTTGCTAAATACTATTCAGAGCTCTATAACCTAGGAACATATAGTACAAAATACAGCCAACCCTGGATGCTGTTAGGAACTACCTGAGTAAGCTAACCCTCCCCCCCCCCAACCCAGACACAAATAGAAACACTAAGTAAACCAATAGGGGGATAAGAAATTAGAGCAGTCCTAAAAAACCTAAACTCAGGTAAAGCCCCAGGACCTAATGGGTTTACTAATACCTATTACAAAATGTTTTCAAACTTACTAATCACACACCTGCTCAAAGTATTCCAAAAAATTATGGACACAGGAGAGGTGAACCAAGAATATCTTCAAGCCCATATAGTTACAATCCCCAAACCGGGGAAGCCACAGGATCACTGCCAGAACTATCACCCAATAGCACTGCTAAATAAAGTTACTGATCACTTAGAGGTGATACAGTTTTATACTATTTTACACAATGCCATCTATAGGCCAATGAGAAAAACACAAACTAGCTTACTTGTGTAGTAACTTGAGACAGGGCTGTGTTTGGGCCTGAAATGTTGCTGCTTGTTGGAGATTTAAGCAATGTAAACCAATAAAGGCTTTTTATTGATTCTACGGATGGTGCTGTGACCTCTATTGACATTGTAAAAACGGGTTGAAATGGACAACACTACACTTGCACCTTATTTATTTCTTTCTTCAAAAGTTTGGTGAGAGCTGACCAATTGCAACGTTTCACTAGAGCTAAATGTGCCAAAATATGAATTCATGGCATACCCCACAAGGAGCACAGACTGCAACCTAACATCCAAACCTGAAAATAGCACCTATGTTGATATAGGAGTCTAAAAAGACTTGATACGACTAAAACTAAGTTCTCTATCACACCATGTACAATTTAACTTATACAGTGTTACATATATATGATTATCAAGATTATGTGTTCCTTCCAGTATGTAAACAGGCCCTATTTTTTTGCCTGAATGCATGCAAAAAATGTTTTTCAAAAAATAAATTAATTAAAAAAAAAAGAAAGATGTCATGATATCATTCCGCTTAGCACATGGACATGAAATGTTGAATGTAGTTCTGGAATGAGTTAGACTGTAGTCTAATGTAGTTCTGGAATGACTAATCGCCTCTTCTTTTGGGCGACAATCTCCCCGAACTACCTTAGCGTGTTTTCCCGTCCGCTATAATGAAAAGTCGCCTGTGCTAAAGCACACGCGGCGCTTCGGAAAACGAAGTGCTGCGTGTGCTTTAGCGCAGGCGACTTTTCATTATAGCGGATGGGAAGACACGCTAAGGCAGTTCGGGGAGATTGTCGCCCAGAAGAAGAGGCGATTAGTCGCCAGGCGACTAAATCTCCCCGAATCTGCTCATATGGACTGACCCTAAGGGAAAAAGTAAAGCTGACTGATCACATACTTCCTAACATTTTGGAAATAGAAAGAGGGACGAAAAGATTTGCTATGGCGAAATATTTTTGACTATACCCATTTTTGTGGCCACTTTCCCTAAGTACCGTGTTCATTTTACAAAATTTGGCAGGTTATAAAAGTCTGAATACATTTCTGAGGTTTTTATGTGTTATTACAGTTATAATGAAGGTGAAATTGCACTTTAAGCTGAAAGTCAGTTTCCCCAAGAGACCTGCTTATCTTAAATTGTTACAATTGATTCTTTGGTTATCTTAAATTGTTACAAAAGTATCCGAGTGCACCTGTCACTATTCTGGGCTCTCTGTCAAAAGCCAATTAAGTTTTAGAAACTTTGTATCTTTTTCTGGCTGTTCAGTGCAGGAAATCCAAGAGAAAGTCGGGACATTTTAGTAACAATCCGTAGGTTGGGAGGTATGTGATCAGATCTGTGTGCCGATTGCAATACAAATACAACAAACAATAAAAACTAAAAAGACTTGTTGTTCACTTTCCACTCAACGATGAATGCAGCCTGGAAGAGAAGCAGCAGTACAAGAAGACTGTTCTGCTTCTAATGAAGTACCCTAGGCTGGTTCTGTTTTCTGCGACAAGGAGCACCAGCCGGAGGAATCAGGAAAGCGAGTAAGCCTTTCATCGTTCCTTCTTTAAATTATTGATAGATTTACAAAGTATATTTAGAACAAGAGAATTCTGAGCTTTAAAAGAGATATACTTTATAGAGGGGAGATCAGTCTTTGTTTTTATAATGTTTCTGTCATAGCCACAGTATTTCTATGACTGAAAATAAAGGGAGAATGGGTCCTGACCAAACACTTAAGCGGAGGCTGGATGGTTACTTTTATTTTTGCTATGCTTTGACATAGTGCATGTACAGAATAATTTTTCGATCAGCATTTTATTCTGTAAATATATCTGTGTAATACCATATGGCTTGAAATACTTTCCAAAGTCTAGGAGCTGAAGAAGGATGGCCCAGTAGTAGCAGAAGTCCTAATAGGGTCCTGACTGAAAACATTTTGGTGTATGCTTCAAGTCAGCTTCTCAGTTTCCAAGCTTTCTAGAAAGAGTTTGTAACCAAATAAATACTTGGCCTACCACTGCTACTCCTACAAATACCAGATACAAATATTCACATTCAGCTGCCAACATACCTTTAATTGTTTCTTCTACAACTTCAACCACTCTGTCTATTTGCTGCACCTGTTACAGATAAAAAAAAAACAAAAGTATTAATTCTAATGCTATTACAATTATTACAATTTTTTTTTTAATTTATTTTTTATTTGTAAAGAAAAATAAAAAAAGTACAAACAGTCATGGTCCTGGGACCACAAGGACTGGACAACTCCCAGCTCGCAGAAATGTAAATACACAGAAATTGTACACAATTAGTGTTTTTTTAAATGCAGCAGGGGTTCATCATGGCTAGTTGCATAGTTCATTTGCATTTAAAAACAGTCCATCAACTGTAGGAACTTAAGACACCTGGATATTATGTTTGCGCAAGAAGTTCATAACTAGTACATACGTTATTATTATGTCTTATACAGGTTTAGTGACATCTACCTCCGCCTCCTGAAACGTAGTTAGCTTAAACGTTACAATGTTAGAATGATTAGCACTTCACAAGCCGATATGAGAGAACTGTTTAGGTATATACTTATATTTATTCAATTAGAATGCTCTGAAAATGACATGCCTACTGAAATCATAAACGTTAAAATTAATTTACTGAAAGAAAAGAAACTGCACACTGGACTGACCAGTTGAAATGTGTTTAATTTCTATTAAAAATGAGTTTGGATATTAATTGTCTTCACTTGCACTTCTTTCAAAATATTTTGGGTCTGGGATAGTGATGGGTGAATCTGACCCATTTCGCTTCGCCAACAATTTGTGAAATGGCAAAAAATTCGCCAAAATGCATTGAAGTCTATAGATGACATTTTTTTTTTTTAAATGCGCCAACATGAAATTGGAAAAAATCCGCTCATCACTAGTCTGGGAATGAAATCCTTTTCAGCTCTGACTACAATAAAGACCTATGAGACACAACTTCAGAAGGCAAAGGGGGATAATGAAACCCCAACCTTTCTTGTGGACACACACTAAATACCCTCTTTTGGTATGTTTATACAGGTAAGGGATATGTTATCTGGAAACCCGTTATCCAGAAAGCTTGGATCAAGTACAAGCTACTGTTCTAATATTACAGAGAAAAAGGAAATCATTTTTAAAAGATTGGATTATTTAGATAAAATTGAGTCTATGGGAGATGGCCTTTCCGTAATTCGGAGTTTTCCAGATAATGGGCCCCATACCTGTATTTTGTATTGTTATATGTACTGCTTCTGTCATCCAATATTTCATTGCAGAGAATTCACAGTTTTAAAAGCTGAAGATTATAATTGAAGAAGAACTATTTCTTTTTTTATTTGAATCAAGCTCATTTAGTAAAATGCAGTTCATTTATCAGAGTGCCCTACAGGAATACAGTGGCTTAAAGGAAACATGTCCAGATATCTATACTGTGAGTTAGATTGCTGCTTGTTTTTCCGTCTTTTGTCTAAACAGCATGAAAAAAAATATTATTTCAAATGTTACTCTTTTATGACAAACTAAAATGTTCCATCAAAAAGCCTATAGTATTTGAAGTGTTATCACCCCTCTGGCGAGTTCTGCTGTAAGAGGGCCGATAGGCTTTTTAAGCCAGAGACAATTAATTCAACTGCACTTCTTGAGATAAGTGGATGCCCTGCGTGATCCCACTGTTCCCTACAGCTTTAAAGCAGGACATGGGCAACAGAAAGCTGCAGCTTACAAGTTGAAAGCATTTTTCCTTTAGTTCAAATAATCAGAACCACATTTGTTCCATTTGCTGTGTACGGCTGGCTTGGTAGCTGAATACCTCAATTTTAATTAAATTGCTTACTTCTCGAGAGTGCATTTGTGTCTGTGTCCATTCTAATTTTCACTTTACTCCACAGTTTCAAAGTTTAAGATACAAGCTGGGAGCAAATGTATTATTACCTATTACAACCATGGAAACAGATGGTTTAAGGATCTGTAGGCACCTTAATGGAAAATGATGTTGGGCTGCATACATTTTTGCTTGCAGTGCTATTTTTACCAAGGACATGGCTTTTAGCATATTCAACTTCCCCCTGTGCATTGTACAATACTTGCTTCTCGACACCTTAGATCTGCTTTATGGTATGGACTGATTTTTAATAGATTACTACATTTGGGTTTAACTACTTTTCTTTAGATAGAGCACAATATCAGAATGTCTCTAGTATTCTTCCTCCACATATTTGCAGTTATACAAATACAGGTAGGAGATCTATTATCAGGAATGTTTGGGACCCTGAGTTTTCGGAAAGGTTTTTTTTCTTTATTCAATTTGGATCTCCATAATGTTTACACTGCAACATGAAATAAACCCAATAGGATTGTTCCCCCCCCCCCCAATTTGGATACATGCCGTTTGGTTTATATTTTTAATGGGAAACTATCGCGAAAATGAAAATTGAATATAAGCTGAAATAAGAACATTTCTAAATACGATTAAAAATTTTGTACGGTTTCTGAAATAATCAAGTTTATGTTCACTATTCCTGTCTCAGCATCTGTTTCTGGGTGTCAGATGAATGATCCAATATATGCCTAGAAGATGTATTTAAGTTCTCTCTAACAAAATCACCAGAAAACCTGTCTCTCTACATGCAGAATTTGTGCAAAAGTCAGTTATTTTGTTAAGATTTTTTTGGTTCAAATGGACAATTAAGGGAATATGGCCTTCCCTTAATTGAGAGCATTCACATGACCAGGGGCAGCTGGGACATTGACAAAATGTCTAGCCCCATGTCAGATTACAAAATTGAATAGAAAAAAATCTGTTTATTTTTTTGAGAAATGGATTTCAGTGCAGAATTCTGCTGGAGTAGCACTATTAACTGATGCGTTTTGAAAAAAAAATTTTTTTCCCATGATGGTATCCCTTTAAAGGATACATGTGCTGTTAAGATGAATGAATTTTGTTACAGCAGTGCCATCTGCTGGTTATTTTCTGACCAGTCTGACCACCAAGTAGTCAAGGAAGTTGTCAGGAGAAAGAAAGAGGCGGCTCTGATGTTTTTCTGCTTAGGAAAAAAATAGAAATCTTTCTCAAATTTTTCCTAACTAGAAAAACATCAGAACAGCCTCTTTCTTCAGGACTCGGGACAATCCCCCCCCCCATTGCGGGGTCTGCAGGGGCCTTAGTTACACCACTGTGAGCTGAAGTACAAACATGCAGGATACATGTACAGAGACGTAACTCGAGGGGACGGGCCCTGGCGCGAGACGTAACTAGAGGGGGCGGGCCCTGGCGCGAGACGTAACTAGAGGGGGCGGGCCCTGGCACGAGACGTGCAGCCGGGTCCCGCCCCCCTCCGTACGGCCGGAAAATCTGCAGAATAGAGGGGCGCACGAGCTGCCGGGGGGGCCCTGAGGGGGTGCGGGCCCTGGCCCAATCGCACCCCCTGCTCCCCCGGTAGTTGTGCCACTGTACGTGTAAAGACTCCACACTAATGGGATTATGTAATAAACAGTACACAGTCTGCTACATCTCTTGCCACCTACAGCACCATATCTTTAGGAAGCATTTACTGGCCAACATCTGCAAACCTCTTATTGCTTACTACAACTGTGCAAAGTAAGCACCTCAATAATGTGGAAAAATCAAACCCGTTTAGTGGAATAGATGCAGTTAAAAGGAAACTAGCATCTAAAATTAAATATTGTATATAAAGCATCAGAACATGTAATATAGATAGATGCAGGGGCAAACAAACTATATAGCAATAAAGAAGCTCAGGAATAACTTGGCATTTTCAGGAGTTTCATGTTACAGTTGTTGACGTGAAGTCAGGTACTTCCCCTAGAAACTTTATGAAGAACAAGGAGGGGACTTATAATAGGTTAACAAGACTTTCGGACGGAAACAGTACGTCCTGATGGAACACAACCTTCTCATTTAATCAAACAGTATCATTATCCTTTCTTCATATAGTAACTACATATTACAAGCTGGCTTTATAAGCAGCAGCTCCAAAGGAGGAGTATATTGGACTGTGCCAGAATGCTGGCATGACTGTAACAATGATATTTTTGTGGAACCTAGAATGTAACTTAAATTCTGCTTCTCATGCCCTCTGATGCAATTTTTAGCACACTTCACATAATTAAATGTATGGCTTTCAGTGTCAGTTAGTATACAGGTATGGGACCTGTTATTCAGAATGCTCGGGACCTGGGGTTTTCCGGATAACAGATCTTTGTGTAATTTGGATCTTCATACCTTAAGTCTACTAGAAAATCATGTAAAGATTAAATAAACCCAATAGGCTGCTTTTGCTTCCAATAAGGATTAATTATATCTTAGTTTGGATCAAGTACACGGTACTGTACTTTTGTTACTACAAAATAAAAGGGAATCATTTTTAAAAATTTGGATTATTTGATCAAAAGGGAGTCAATGCCTCTAAAAGTGGAAGGTAATGTAACGTTAAGCTTTTAATACAGTCTTTTAGTGGTATAACTACTGCTTTAATATGTTAGATATAACGAATGTGTTAATTTTTAATTTTATGCTTAGGAGTTATGTATTCTTTTACCCTCTATCATTTCCTTCCTTTTCTACCTTTCTTTCTTTACTTATTTGGAGTTTTTTTTTAATTTTCTTTTTCGTTTTTAATATTACAGTCTGTAAAACAGCATTTGACATATTTTGCAGATACAAAATTTGTATATACTAATGACTGAGTATACAGATGTAATGATTATCCTGCTTTAATAACAGAATGTCAAATCGCTAAATAAAAAGTTAAAAAAAAAAAAAGAAAAGGGAGTCCATGGGAAACCACCAATTCATAATTCGTAGCTTCCTGGAAAACGGGTTTCCGAATAATGGATCCCATTCCTGTACTATGTAAAATAATATACATTTAAAAATGAAGATGCCTAGTTTAAAATTAACAATTCTTATGATTATTCAAATAGCTGGCAAATTTGCAGACTAGTATTAATAACAAAGCCAAGCAGCCAGGATTATCTGAGAATAGAGAGTGGTTCTTGGCACTAGTCCTGTAGGTATACATCATTTTATTTCTTTTTACTCACTTACTGATAATAAATAAAATGTATATATATATATATATATATATATATATATATATATATATATATATATATATATATATATATATATATATATATATATATATACAGATGAAGCCACTTGGATTTGTGAGTTAAATGCGTCATGACTCAGGGTTAATTAAAGAAACTGTGTTATCTAAAGTTATCTTAACTCATTTAATGCATTTAACCTTTTCATTAGCATACCAAAGCACCATTGTTCACAATGGGGAATGCTTTAATTAGATGGGATGCTGTGACACAATTTTCTGTGTTAAATGGGATAAGTGGGATATCTGTGTTTAGTTATTCTGTGTCAAACAGGCAAACCAAAGTGGCTGCATCTGTATATATATATATATATATATATATATATATATATATATCCGTTTCCCCTGCATAATACAAGATCATGTACCACTGACAGTGTGTGAAAGATGAAAGTTTAAATGTGTTTGCCAAACTTAATTCAGGCCATTACTTCTGATGTACACAGCCCCAGCTGAGAAATCCAATTTTGTTTTTATCCTACCCATGTCAGCTGCAGTTTCCCCAACTGACCTTGGAAGCAGATTTACTGTGCTGTTTCACAGTCTGATTTTCTGGACAGAGCATTTAAAGTGAAAAATGTCCTTTAATGTTCCAGTAATATATACAACTGCCGAAGGAAACAAAATTACTGAATAAAAACAGAATGTACAGTACGAAGCTGAAGAGAGCTTGCCATTTAGTGAAATAAATCACAAACATTAATTATTCTGCTATTTACATTAAGAACGTAATTTTATCCTATATTTATATAAACGCATCTGCTTACGTTTGTGTGGGTGAAATGATCGAGACACAAGACAAACGTTTGCCAGGAATGCTAAGAAACCCTTACAGTTAGTGAACACAACACTAAAGCAAGTCGAATATCAGAATAAAAACTATTCAGACCCATGACCAATTCTCCCATTTTACTACAGAGAAAAACCCCTACACTGAAATTTTGTTCTGTAGGTGTAAGGCATCCTGGCCGTCCCCCGCGAGTCCAAGATGGCGGCGCCCAGAAGAGGCCATGCGGCCATCAGACGCCATCGTGACGCCGGCATTTTCGCGCAGCGTAATTACACTGGCGCATTAACGCTGGCGTCCAAAACGTGCTGACGCACATTCTGGCGCACGTCCTGTGACGTCACCTAGCACGTTTTGGTGCGAAAATCCACCTATTTAAGGAAGCCAGAAGGTTTTCTCACCGCCCGAGTATAGGTTCTTCTATCTAGAGTTCCTGGGTGTCTTCTAAATATTGATTCTTGATTCTCGACCTTGCCACTTCGCTACCTGGACCGACCTTTGCCTGAAAACTCGACCACGATATCTTGCTGCCTGGACCGACCTTTGCCTGAACGGGCGATTCTTCTGCCTAATCCATTGTACCACGAACTGTGTTTGCCTAATTGCTTCCTCCTTGGTCCGCACTCCAAATTGTGCCTTCGGGCCCTGACAGTAGGATATTCTTATTTTAAAATACTGAAATTTTTACTGATTTTTACTGGGGTAGTTCACCTTTAAGTTAACTTTTCAAGTGTCTTTTTCATTTTTTATAGTTTTGGAAATATTTACTTACTAGTGACGCTTTCTAGATTTCAAATGGGATCACTGATGCCATCTAAAAAAACAGATGCTCTTTAAAGTGGACCTGTCACCCAGACACAAAAAGCTGTATAATAAAAGCCCTTTTCAAATTAAACATAAAATCCAATTTCTATTTTTTATTCAAGCATTCATAGCTGTTGTAAGGCAGGGCAGAAAATTACTTTCACTTTCCATTCAGCACTTCCTAGATGCCACTGCTCTCCACACATTCCCCCGTTCTCTTCACTGTTTAATTGTGTAGCCAGGACATGGGGATGGACATTCTGGTACACAAACAAGATTCTGAGATGATGCAAGGTTTGCCTTAACAACAGTGTCCACAAAATGGCTGCTGCCTGCTTGCTATAATTATGAATTCCTAGACTGAAGGAAACAAGATTCAAATAATTTTTACAGTGTAATTAAAGTTAATTTTGCTTGACTAACATGATAAAATAGGATTTTGAAATAAATTTTGGGGTGATGGGTCCCCTTTAAAGCTACACATTTAGGAGAATATTTATTAAGTTTTGAATGGTAAATGAGAATTTTTGAATAGTTTTTTGGTCAAAACTCACAATTTCGAGTTTAACACCACCGCTTCAAATTCTAATTCGAATGTGAGATTTATCACACCTCGACCATGGAAACAACTCTAATTCAATACTTGTCCACCTAAAACCTGCCGAGCTCATGTAGAAGTCAATGGCAGAGGACCGTCGAACCATCTGAAGAATTGAATTGCCTTCTTGACATTCAAGACATTCGAATTACGAGATTTATCATACTCTGAATTAGACTATTCACCACCTATTCACCACCTAAAACCTGCCGAGTTCATGTTTAAAGGAAAACTATACCCCCAAAATGAATACTTAAGCAACAGACAGTTTATATCAAATTGAATGACATATTAAAGAATCTTACCAAACTGGAATATATATTTACATAAATATTGCCCTTTTACATCTCTTGCCTTGAGCCACCATTTCGTGATGGTCTGTGTGCTGTCTCAGAGATCACCTGACCAGAAATACTTCAACTCTAACTGTAACAGGAAGTGAGGAAGCAAAAGGCAGAACTCTGTCTGTTAATTGGCTCATGTGACCTTACATGTGGTTTGTATGTGTGCACAGTGAATCTTACGATCTCAGGGGGCGGCCCTTATTTTTTTAAAATGGCAATTTTCTATTTATGATTACCCAATGGCACATACTACTAAAAAAGTATATTATTATGATAATGGTTCATTTACATGAAGCAGGGTTTTACATATGAGCTGTTTTACTCAGTATCTTTTAATAGAGACCTACATTGTTTGGGGGGTATAGTTTTCCTTTAAGTCAATGGGAGAGGTCCAGGCATCAATTTGGACATATTAGTAGGCTTCCTGACATTCGAGTTTTTTTCGGAGAAAAAACTTGAATTTTGATTAGTCTAATTAGAATCGAGTTTTCAAATCAGTAAAATTCGTTCTCAAGTTTTACATATTCAATTTTTTTTTCAATAATCGAATATTCTAATTTAATGAGTTTAAAAAAAAAAAAAAAAAAAACTCACTTGAATTCTAAATTCGACCCTTGATAAATGTGCCCCTAAGTATGTTATAGAGAGTGATATTCTTAGACAATTTGCAATTGGCCTTAATTTTTTTTATTATTTGTGGTTTTTGAGTTATATAGCTTTATATTCAGTAGTTTTCCAGTTTGCAATTTCAGCAATCTAGTTGCTAGGGTCCTAATTACCCTAGCAACCATGCACTGATTTATATAAGAGACTGGAATATGAATATGAGAGGGTCTGAGGAGAAAGAGGAGTATTAAAATGTAAAGATAACAATAAATGTGTAGCTTTACAGAGCATTTGTTTTAGATGGGTACCCCAGCTGAAAGCTAGAAAGAGTTAAAAGAAAAAGGCAAATAATTCAAAAACCATAAAAAAATTAAATAATGAAAACCAAATGAAAAGTTGCTTAGAACTGGCCATTTTATAACATACTAAAAGTTAACTTAAAGGCATACCACCCAATATTTTGGAAAGAAAAAGAGGGGAAAAAAGTTGCGGTGGCTAAATTTTTTGACCATGTCCATTTTTGTGGCCACACCCCCTAATTAGCATTTTCATATTACAAAATGTTGCAGGTTTTAAAAGTTTGAACATATTTCTGTGTTTTTTTCAGTTATTACAGTTTTGCTAATGTGAATTGCCCTTTAAGTTGTGAGTCTAACTTTTCCCAAGGGACCCGTTATCTTATATTGTTACTATTATTTATTTGCTTATCTAGATACATTTGATTTGTTACAAATGTATCTTATCTTATGTTGTGGCTGTTCTGGACTCTCTACCAAAGGCCAATTAAGTTAGAAACTTTGTTTCTTTTTCTGGCTGTTCAGTGCAGTGAAAAACTGGACTTTCCAGTACAAATGAGGGACTGCCAGTGTCGAACTGGCCCACCGGGATACCAGGAAAAGTCCCGGTGGGCCAAGGTGTCAGTGGGCCCTCCTGCTTCTAAATATTTGGCTTATTTCATGGCCATTCCCTTTTTCTATGAGAATAAAGAGGCTAAATAGATCGAATAATATGTTATAGTATGCAAAGAAAAGAGAATAGTAGAATAGAGGTTGACTAAGGAAAGGAAGAAAATACTACTTAGAGTGGGCCCCTGGTCTAAAGGTGTTTGGGTGGGCCCCTGGTCTAAGGGTTTTTGGTGGGCCCCTGGTGTCCCAGTCCGACACCGAGGACTGCAGGTTAAGTTGTCAAAAGAGGGACCTCTAAAAACAGGACAGTTGGGAGGTATGCTTAAAGGTAAACCACCCTTTAAGCCATTTGAGCATCCCTACCATATAAACATTTTCACCAACATGTTCCACCACAAGTCTCTACTGGACAACTGAAATACAGCAATAGCTTTCCAATATGTATCTCAAGTAATTGACAAAACATATTATTTAAAATCTATTGTACCAAAGGAAAAGAGAAACAATAGCCAGTAGATCACAGATACAAGTATAATGAAATACAACTTCATGCTTCTGAATGTTACTAAATGGATGTTTACGTTCCCCGAGGTGCCCTTTCACTGAAATCTTTTTTTATGTGCTTTTACAAACGGAAGCAATATGACAGACATCAGACAGCTGACAGATATCTATAAATGTGTACATGAATATAAAGGTTTCAGAAGCTTATCAGAAGTAAATATGGCTGGGATTATGCAGATATGCCTGTGATAATACTAAACATACATCCTTTATACCTGTGGATAATCAAGGGCATTGCAGAGTACCTGGGAGCCATACAATGAACCAAAGGAAAGAAAACACAGACTATGAACTTGGTTACACACAATGACAGCTGCAAATGTTTGAATGTTACAAATTGACTCATATTCCCTCAGCTTGCAATATAGTGGTTTGTAGCAGTTAAAAGATTCCAAAAAAAAACCCCACATATTTTAAAAGATTACTATTGTATTCCTTAATTATTCCATAAAAGTTCCACTCACCCTGCGGTTACCCACAATGGATCAAGTCCCTGCCTCACGTCTGTACAGGTATGGGACCCGTTATCCAGAATGCTCAGGACCTGGGGTCTCTCTGTAAATAAGCCCAATAGGCTGTTTTGCTTCGAATAAGGATTACTGATATCTTAGTTTGGATCAAGTACAGGGTACTGTTTTATTATTATAGAGAAAAAGGAAATCATTCAAGATGTGGATTATTTAGAAAAAGTGGAGTCTATGGGAGATGGCCATACTGTAAATTGGAGCTTTCTGGATAAAGGATCCCATACCTGTACCACTAAACAGCACTCTCTGTTATAAAGTATAGATTGGCTACTCTACATACTATCAATTTACCTTCTTTTGGTCACTGTAAAGACTTGAGTTTTTATAATACTAAATATTAATACTACAACACACTGGATAATTCCAACTTTTTTTTATTACCTTAATTGGACTACTGTAAAATATTACTCTTTATTTATGTAGCATCATTTACATAAAGTCCTACCTAAAAGGAGAATGCAAAGTAACTCCCTATGCCGCAAACTCACTGTGGTCAGTTTTTTCAGCAGACAGTTACGTTACTGACCATTATCAATCTGTAATTCATGTGTTTTTCATGTAATTCATGTGTTTTTTTCCAAATGGCCTTTATTAAGTTTTTCTTAAAGTTGTTTTTATATTTGGGGATTTATTTGTGAGATCCTTAACCTAGCATTTTGTTTTCTCGCTGTAACCAACAGACTCATGCTGTGAGTCACTGACAGATTTCAACTGCTCTTACTGGCCAATTCCTGCATGAAACAGCAATTTGTAATGCACTTTTAAACACAGCATGCTTACGTTTGCATTAGGGATACTATGTTGGGTTGAGGAAGCACATTTTTATCATAATGAGTTATTAAGTATCCACTACAATGTGGGTGCATGTTTATATCAACAACCATTTTTCAAGTAACCATTTCCTTTAAAAGCCAAACTACTTGAAATTCCAAGCAACTCAGACAGAGATGTAACGCCAAATAAATGTCTGCAATTAACTTATGCCATATAATCTCAGAAAAGAAAGCAATATTTAATACCATAAAGCATAAATAAATGATTACATAAAATGATTTGATACTTTCTATACACTTGAGGGCATGGCAGCGCAAACACGTTGGAAAACTAAATCAGAACTTTCATATGAAATTGTATTTACAGCACAGAAAAGAAAAATCTATATCTATCTAGCTATCATCTATCTACTGTATCTATCTATTTATATATACCCACTACTACCTGTAGTAAAATAAATCAAATCAGATTTTTTTTTTTGAAGACAAAAATACTAAATCTTAATTATATTTACTAATACTACTAATGTTAATACAAAAATTACAAATTATATCTTTATTTGGAAAACACTCTACTCTATACTCTATAACTATAACTATGGTTATACTTTGATGACAAACTTTAGTAGCCTGGGGATAGAATTGAATTTAAATTATGTATTCAATAGGGTTCTGTGTAGGGACCACTATTACATGAATGGGGGAAGAAGGTTGCCAAAGCATTCTCTTTCAACAAAGCTACCAAAGCTACATTTACTTGATATGTTCACCCAGACTTTTTAAACAGATACTGGGCTCCTGGGAATAATCTAACTTCAAACTTAAGGGCCCTTACTCACAGGTGTTTGAAGCTGCGCTCCCCTGCGTTCCGGTTTTGTGTGTTCAGCCGCAGGGGAGTGCAGGAGTAGACGTGAT
This sequence comes from Xenopus laevis, assembly GCF_017654675.1. Lineage (NCBI taxonomy): Eukaryota > Metazoa > Chordata > Amphibia > Anura > Pipidae > Xenopus > Xenopus laevis. The sequence continues at coordinate 80,991,843 of NC_054382.1, read as the reverse complement.
GAATTCTTTTCAATGGGGCTGTACTCACACAGACGCATATAAGCGCCGAACGCATCATGTTGAATTTTTCCTGCGTTCGGCACTTACAGTGGGTAACACTACTGTTCAAATATCCACCCACTAGCTTACAAATAACTGAACAATTCCACACCACCACTATACAACAATGTGATACTACCACCATGTCTTTATCAAAAACTAAACCCCTAGAAATAACTTTTATTCTCAACATGGCTCATTCTCCGCACTCCTACTTCCAAGCTTTTCAGCATGGAGAACCAAACCTCTGTAATTAACATAACCCACTTCACATTCAACATTCCAAAAACCTCCCCATTTACAAGACATCGGACTTTCCCATCTACCAACCTAACACTAATCATTCCGATCAAATAAAGTAGTAAAAGAACAGATCAGCCGATGTTCTGCCCCTGACAGCAATCCTACGAAAGTTACAGTGGTGTGAAAAACTATTTGCCCCCTTCCTGATTTCTTATTCTTTTGCATGTTTGTCACACAAAATGTTTCTGATCATCAAACACATTTAACTATTAGTCAAAGATAACACAAGTAAACACAAAATGCAGTTTTTAAATGAGGGTTTTTATTATTTAGGGAGAAAAGAAATCCAAACCTGTGTGAAAAAGTAATTGCCCCCTGAACCTAATAACTGGTTGGGCCACCCTTAGCAGCAATAACTGCAATCAAGCGTTTGCGATAACTTGCAACGAGTCTTTTACAGCGCTCTGGAGGAATTTTGGCCCACTCATCTTTGCAGAATTGTTGTAATTCAGCTTTATTTGAGGGTTTTCTAGCATGAACCGCCTTTTTAAGGTCATGCCACAACATCTCAATAGGATTCAGGTCAGGACTTTGACTAGACCACTCCAAAGTCTTCATTTTGTTTTTCTTCAGCCATTCAGAGGTGGATTTGCTGGTGTGTTTTGGGTCATTGTCCTGCTGCAGCACCCAAGATCGCTTCAGCTTGAGATGACGAACAGATGGCCGGACATTCTCCTTCAGAATTTTTTGGTAGACAGTAGAATTCATGGTTCCATCTATCACAGCAAGTCTTCCAGGTCCTGAAGCAGCAAAACAACCCCAGACCATCACACTACCACCACCATATTTTACTGTTGGTATGATGTTCTTTTTCTGAAATGCTGTGTTACTTTTACGCCAGATGTAACGGGACGCGCACCTTCCAAAAAGTTCAACTTTTGTCTCGTCGGTCCACAAGGTATTTTCCCAAAAGTCTTGGCAATCATTGAGATGTTTTTTAGCAAAATTGAGATGAGCCTTAATGTTCTTTTTGCTTAAAAGTGGTTTGCGCCTTGGAAATCTGCCATGCAGGCCGTTTTTGCCCAGTCTCTTTCTTATGGTGGAGTCGTGAACACTGACCTTAATTGAGGCAAGTGAGGCCTGCAGTTCTTTAGATGTTGTCCTGGGGTCTTTTGTGGCCTCTCCGATTAGTTGTCTCTGCGCTCTTGGGGTAATTTTGGTCGGCCGGCCACTCCTGGGAAGGTTCACCACTGTTCCATGTTTTTGCCATTTGTGGATAATGGCTCTCACTGTGGTTCGCTGGAGTCCCAAAGCTTTAGAAATGGCTTTATAACCTTTGAAATTGAACTCAGGTGTGATAAACCACAGTTAAGTTATTTTTTAACAAGGGGGGCAATCACTTTTTCACACAGGCCCATGTAGATTTGGAGTTTTTTTTCTCCCTTAATAACGTAAACCTTCATTTAAAAACTGCATTTTGTGTTCAATTATGTTATCTTTGACTAATAGTTAACGGTTTTTGATGAGCAGAAACATTTAAGTGTGACAAACATGCAAAAGAATAAGAAATCAGGAAGGGGGCAAATAGTTTTTCACACCACTGTATGTCCGACCAAAGCTAGTGACAGTCTCCCTCTGAAAATCGTACAATCGTCAATACATGCAGAGATATTACCCGCAGCCGACAGAAATCTTTTAACCTGTCCGATCGACCAATCTCCATTGGATGAAAAATGTCGGGACTCTCCACACGGTCCGAAAATCAGATCTTTGTGTCTATGTCCAGCTTTACTCTCTCACACGCCAGTAACTGTTTTACTGATTTTTACTAAATACTTTCTGACAATATCTAGGTCACCCCCGTACTTCCCCTTTAGATTGAAAGGTTGCAAAAGTAACAAATGTGCATATATTTCAGTTTGATTGAGTTAATGAGACAGTTTGAATGTGTAAACGGTTATGTCTTGTGTTTGTATTCCCTTGTTCTATAAAAATAATCTATCAACTTCAATTCAACACCCATGGTCTACATAATACAGACAGCAAACAAAAATAAAAACAACAAAGTGAAAATGTTACTAGATGAAGAAAATAGCCAGAGGAGTTTGTGTAGCCTGCTCAATTCAAGCTGTGAGTTTATCAGTGTATCAGGATTCAGTTCAGCAAAGAAACATTAGGCAACCTTTTTTTTATAAATGATATACAACAGAAACAAAGGAGGCTTCATGTGTGAACAGCAAAGGTTCTTAACCATGCAGCATAAATATGTTAAGCAAAAAATGATTCAATGCACATGTCCTTACCCCTATGATACTCAGCCCCTTCATGTAGTCTTGACGTGGTTGTGCTTGGGGAACACATCCAGACACTACAACTTTTTTATTTGCTTCTTGGGCTTTCCTGAAATATGGGGATAAAAAAAAGATAATTAAGTCATATTTCAAAGACAACAGCCTTTTTTGCATTTTTTGGCTACTTATTTTAACTATTTTATCCTGAGAAAGCTATTTTAAAGTCCTAAGAGGATTTAAGTACAGGCAGTCCCCGGGTTACATCCGAGATAGGGTCTGTAGGTTTGTTCATAAGTTGAATTTGTATGTAAGTTGAAACATATACATTTACTTATTAAATGCAACAAGACATGTCTTAACATAGTTAATTATTACATCGTATTTATTTTTACCTTTCTGTGCTCTGCAGTAGACAACGCACGCCAGAGGGGATTTGGACAGGTGGTTTATTAAAGCTAAATGCTAATAAAGGCCAAGAAAACCACAGTATATTACGGTAATATCCTTTGTATGTAAGTATGAGTTGTATATAAGTCTGTATAACCTCTGAATTTCTTAAGCCAGCATACCATCTGTATTACATTTATGGACTTAATTGGGATCCATTTTCCCTTATTCACTGTCCTAGAACCAGCCCGATGTACTACTTGAGCGGGATTTAAAGACAGAGAACGGAAGCATCTCAGTAGAGTATAAAAAAGCGTGTTACGGTGCACTAGAATGAGCACAACGCACTGTAAAAAACAACAGTATTTTGAGCCAAAACCCCAGTACATTAATAATATTCTTACTTGCATTGCACAGAAAAATCACGCACTGTAGACACACTTGCAAACAAGTTATTCTTTATGAACGACTATCAATTCATCAAACATCATTAAAGAACAGGGCCATGTTTTCTGAACTGTGTGATCTCACAGTGACAGAATGAACAGGAGATGTGTGCATAATACACTGTATGTGTAACAAGCTTTATATGTTGAAAACATCTTATAAGGATTTGTTTGGAAAAAGATATTTAACATGCATTAGTAACTTTTCTCTTCAGTCTGGAAACACAGTGACCCCAGGCTGGTGACCCTTGTAGGGATATAAAAGGTTATGAGGTGTCGGTTACCAGCTAGGAAGCAGAATATATGGCTATTGAGAAAAACAGTACCTAGTTTTGTTACAACCTTGCCACCTAGTGGGGACCTGAAAATGGATGTGCTAAAACTCACGGAAAATGATTCCCTTCCATTTGCAAACCATGTTGCTTGGGTTCACTTTAGGCCAGTGTTAACATTTATTATGCATTAAAGTACTGCATAAAATCAACTATTATGTTATTAAAAGAAACAAAAAACACATGGATTCTGGCCAGGTTTAGTGAACTTGAAATACTTTCCAGATTATCACAGGCCGTGTCTGGGATCTCAGCTTCCATCTCTTCTGAGGGGAGGGGGAGGTCAGTCATGTTTACCAGGCAGCATTGAGCACCAAGGCCTGGACTCTACTCAAATCCATGAACATTTAACATTGCTCAAAAATGCTATGTTTAAAGCTTCATTAATGAGAACTGGTTGATGCAATGCCCCTGGGTGTGATTCAATGAAGGATAACCTAGCTGAGCAGAAGAGCAGCTAGTCAGCGGCAATACAGAACCTGCAGTACATGTTTACATGGCTACAATATAGCTCATCCAGTCCATTGATAGCTTGATAGGACCAGACTCCTGCCAGAGTTCTAGAGGATCTCCTAATGGCTACAGACCATATATATCACTGCCCCCACTGGGCAACTGGAAACATAAATGATAGCAGGACTGCCATAAGAGACTAACTTGACCCAGAAAGGCCCCATGCAAACTGTCAATCTGGGACCTCAAAGTAATGCTGCTCTGAGTCCTTTGTCAAAAGAAACACCTCATTTCTTTCTAGGGATGCACCGAATCCTGGATTCGGTTCGGGATTCCGCCATTTTCAGCAGGAATCGGCCGAATCCTTCTGTCATATGCATATGCAAATTAGGTGTGGGGAGGGAAATGGCGTGAATTTTTGTCACAAATCAAGAAAATAAATGTTTTCCCCTTCCCACCCCTAATTTGCATATCCAAATTAGGATTTGATTCGGTTTTCGGCCGAATCTTTAGCAAAGGATTCGGGGGTTCGGCGGGATCCAAAATAGTGGATTCGTTGCATCCCTATTTCTTTCCTTCTATTGTGTCTGTATCAGACTTCCTGTTTTCAGCTTTAACCTCCATGGCTAATGTTTGAGCATGCTCAGTTTGCTCCTCTCCCCCTCTCCCTTTTCACCCCTCCCTCCTGTAATCTGAGCCCAGAGCTATGAGAAAGCAGGGGAGAGACTCAAGCAGGAAGTGATGTCACCCCAAGCTAATATGGCAGCTGAATCCTAAACAAACAGATCGAGCTTACTCAGGTATGGTAAAGCATTCTGCAGAATAAATATAGTGTTATAGCTTGCACTATTGTGGCTAATCTATTGGAAATAAACAGCCTCTGTAGCTTTCCCTCTTCTTTAAAGCTATTTAAAACAACATTAATACTATTTGCATGAAAAAGTGAGGTGGTGATTTTTACATATCAAATAAAAGGAAATAAATAGACCCCTAAATGTTGATTTAAGAATGCTAGGAAATACAGCCATATACTTCTCAATAGCTTCCTGCAAAAAAGGAAGCTAAAGCCAAACATTAAAGGGCACCTACTACATGAAAGTTGTTCCCCCACCAGAGATGTGGGCTTCTGTTTTTACAGAAAAGACCCCTAGCCAGGACTGGACCCCCCTGTACCAGGAGTAGCCACTGAAACACAACATTTTGTACCAAAATCTGCCCTGCCTGCAGAAGAGATGGGGAGGAGCCATGTAGCAGATTCTCTGTCTGTAGAGAATATGTATTGTCTGGCCCTAGCATACTGGTATTCGCAGACATACCTTGACTATGTAAAGAGCTACATTAACAGCTAAACTGCATACATTTTTATCAGCAAAGTGGATTGTGGATGGTATGAATTAAATAAATACACATTGAAGTGTATGGAAGTAACAACATCTACTCAACACAAAATAAATATAAAAAAATAAGAAAAGTCAGTCCTTTTTTTAAGGGAACCTGCTTAAAAAACAAACAAAAAAAAAACATACATATGGGTAACGATCCTCATGGAAACTAATGTGAGTGTAATGTTTTTAAAAAATGTTATTCTTACAAATAAAACATTATTATGATATGAGATTTTTGTATTCCTATGTTGGAGCCTAAAGGAGTAGGGGAGAACCTTATTGGATACTACATGCAATAATTAAAACTACGATCTTGTAAGTAGGCACTTTGGCCAAATTTGGTGAAGGGTTCTGGAATAAACATATAAGCACTGTTTGGAGGATTAAAAGGTTCTTTAAAGGGGAACTAACACGAGAGAGTTTTCTCTTTTCCAACACAGGGTGCTATTTGAGTAACCTTAACGTACTACACCGTATTTTTTGTTTTGTTGCCTGTTTTCTTTATTGACTTAGGTGCTGATCCGCTTTTTTACCTGTGAGAACTATTCACGAGCAGACAGTAGCACAGAGCTTACACAATACAACTGGTTATAAGTGAATATACTTGCAGTGGTTTTAAGCATTTTTTTATCCTCAGATTCACAACCAATTCATGCTATGGGTTACTACACAGATGCAAATTTCTCCTGTGTTAATAAATAAGCCCCACTGTGATTACAACTCATGGGTCCCCAACCTTTTTTTTTTTTGTTACCTATGAGCCACCTTTAAATGTAAAGAGTTGGAAAGCAACACAAGCATGAAAAAGTTCCTAGGGGTGTCAAATAATGGCTGCAACCAGCAATTTGGTAGCCCCTATGTGGACTGGCAGTCTTTAGGGGGCTCTTTTTGGCAGTACATCTGGGTTTTCATGCAACCAAAATTTGACTCCATGCCTGGAATTCTAAAATAAGCACCTGCTTTGAGGCTAGTGGGAACAGCATCCAAGGGTGCTCACGAGCCACTGGGTGTGGATCACTACATTTATCAAACAGTATGGATTGTTCAGAAGAGAAAAACTGTATTACCAGTTAACAGGCTAATATGTAGTCACCAGCAACTATCCAACTTCCAACCTATATAAGATAGTACAAAGCTATGCTATCTGGTACTAAAGCTTTGTTTTGCTTGCTTCTTTCCATTGCTTACAAAAAAAAATCAAATCACATCATTCTCCTCAGCTAACCTGTTGAATGCAAATCTGAACACTCTTGGACAATTACAACATATAGCATAGGGTGGACATCCCCTTTAACAGCAAAAGTAGTAGTACAGATATGGAACGCTCACTAACATGCCTATCCAATGTTTGTAAGGTTATTAGTGTTTTTTTGTGTCCTTACCCTGTATGCATACAATGACTGTGAATGTAAGCTTCCTATAAATATAGCATAATAACAAGACAACATGTTTTACAGTGCTGTCAGTGAAATTCATGTAATGAGCATTGGCTTGTGATGCATGGTACACCGAGGGGTGATAATAAGGTCTTGCTATTTATTTTGTATGTGACAGATTACCTGAGCACAAATTTAACATGTAAGAATGTATTTTGAGACAGATGGAAATGAGAAATAGACAGCCTATTCGAAAGGAGTCTTTGGTACAAGTGCTGCTTCAAGAGTTGCATTCAATTAATGATCATTTTGAAATTTGCTCTAAATTTACATTCTTTTTCATCAGTACTCTCTATAGTTACACGATTTAAAGTATATACTTCAGCCTGAAAAAGCCTTCTTTAGTAAATTGACTTGACTTCTAAAAGCAAGACACTTTCTGCCTACGAGCTGCCTTTAATGCATTTCTATTTAGTCAATAGGGCATATTGGCAAACTGTGCATCATACTGCAATCTAACTGAATGAGTGCAAATATCTGGTTGATTACTTTTCATAGATTTTAATTCACTTTATATCTGGGGAGGGCAATGCATCTGAGGCACTTTTGCCCCTGAAGAGTGAAAAGTTTGCCCTATCAATGTGTTTAGTGCTACCCCCCACCTAAAAGTTCCAATCAATTTAATCCAGTTTGTACAAGTCACTTGTAACCAGCCATTTTAGCTTGATTAAATGCAGCTGCTTTAACCTGTGGGAAACATTGCACTCTCTTGCATACTGAAATAACATTATTAGCAACTTTTTAATATGCATGCATTTAAATAGGATTCATTGAAAAATAAATTACTTTAAAGTTATTAGTGAATGTAAATGCTATTATAGAAAGCAATGTCTATTGATTATATTATTGGGACTAATGACTCTTAAAACACTGTAGCAGAAGCCAGCAGTTTAACAGACCAAAAGGAGAATATAATTCTGTTTCATCGTTTTAAAGGGGTGCTTCACCTTTAAGTTAACTTTTAGTATGTTATGGAATTGCCAATTCTTAGCAACTGTTTAATTTTTTATTTATTTTTTATAGTTATTGAATTATTTGTCTTTATCTCCTGACTCTTTACAGTTTTCAAATAGGGGTCACTGACCCCATCTTAAAAACAAATACTCTGTAAGGCTACATATTTGTTATTCCTACTTTTTATTTGTTATATTACTATTAGAACTCACTCAAATAACGGATTCCAGTACAATCAAAATCTAACAAAATAACTGCCTTTTGCACAAATTCTGCATGTAGAGAGACATGCTGTCTGGTGATTTTGGTAGAGTGAGCTCTAATACATCTTCTAGGCAAAAGGAATCCCCCCTATAAGATAAAGCACTGCGTATCTATATAAATAAATGATAAAGATGATGATGATGATGATGATAAGATATATTGGATTTAACGGTCAATGAATATCTGATACCCAACTCCTGAATGAAGACAGAATGAGGAGAAACAGATGCTGAGAGGGATAGTGACAATAAACAATTATTTCAGAAACAGTACAGAATTTTTAATCAATTGTATTCATTAAGTTTCTTATTTCAGTATGCTAAAGCTTATTTTAAATTTTCATTTTCGTGATAGTTCCCCTTTAAAAGCAATGTCTATGTCTGTGTTTCATTCTTACACTGCCCAAATTGGTACCGGTGTCTAGAAGTCAGGCACTTGAAATGCTGGGAGGTGAATAGGATGCAAGCTAGACTTCTATTTCTTGATTTCCTTTTAAACAATTAAGCACGTGTCTTTCAAATGCCTAATATGTAAAACCAAGCTGTCATTTGGGAATCATATTACTGCTACAAGCCTGTAATTAAATCAGTGCATTTATTCACAAAGCAGACAAGATGGGCTTCTCCCACCCCCCCCCCCCCTTAATCTCCAGTTCAAATGCCAGACTTCCCTTGGAATAGCCATAACCATTCACTTGAGTAATTCTTTAAAGCAAGCACAAGTGATATCATCTATGTAATATCTTATTGGCTACTGCGACCTTAGCAGAAATGCCAGCAAATTGCTCATTATTCAGTGAGATCACAGCTTAATTCACACATATAATGATAAAATATTTGATATCATTTCTATTCCCTGTACGGTAAAGCAATACAACAGACTGTGCATAGATGATCTCTCACTGACACTGCTATTCTTTAGCTGCTAGAAGCACATTTTCCCTTAAGTTAAACTCTGTTTACTTTTGATCTATTGCCTTTTTTTAAGTTTCAGTGGGAGGGGAAAAAAACAAAATGTGGCCTAATTGCATTTCTATGTAAATTCATTTTTTTAGATGGCAGCGATTTTATGGAAAATGTGTCCTGATGCAATTAAAATGATGGTTCAAGGTAAAGTTCATTTAATTGAAGAATATGAAGGATGTGTAAGGAAAATGTATTTATTCATGCCAGTTAGAGATTCCATGAGGTATTATTCTCACTAGCATTCATGTTTGTGAAGGATAAAAGCTTTTCTAATACTCTTTTGGAGCTACCTCGAATTTCTAAAGAACAAATTATTTTGCTTCCTTTTGTAGATCAAGAGGAAAACAAGACTCATTAAATAATTTTAATAAAGAGGAATGTTTGCTGCTGCGGTTTGTGTTTTCTGTCAGTTGAAAGGGGGAATAAAAAAAAAAGAAGAGAAACAAAAACAGTTTTAGTGAAATGTGTTTTTCTTAAGGGTTTTCCAAACTGTTTTAATGCCGTAATTACATATTTGCATTCATTTAGTAGATATTTGAAAAAGATGATAATTAGCATATTGTTATTGATTTAATTTGGTAATGCACAGTGTTGAACAAGCGAAACAATATATTTATATTAAATAACACATTGTGGTATTATGGTATTGTCTATACAGAGAACATTTTTAGCTTGTTTTGCTTTCACTTGTATAGATTACTCAATTAAATATACAGTATGTAAGTGTTTATGTGCCCTGACTACAATTTCAAGTACAGCTGGAAAGCCACAGTATGAACATCTTCACAGAGGACAAGAAACATAAGGGACCATAATTTGTTTTTGAAAAATACTGCATAAATACTGCATAAGAAATCTAGATTTATTTGCTTAATTACATCTATCCTAAAACTGAATGGACGAGGTCTTATGGTTAGAACAGAACAAATATATGTACATCTGTACAGAATAAAAACTAAGCTGAAATTATCTGGGCACCCCTTCAAATAGGTACCTAAATTATCTGGGCACCCCTTCAAATAGGTACCTAAATTATCTGGGCACCCCTTCAAATAGGTACCTAAATTATCTGGGCACCCCTCAAATAGGTACCTACCGGTATATTATCTGGGCACTCCTTCAAATAACTACCTAAATTATCTGGGCACCAATTCAAATAGGTACCTAAATTATCTGGGTACCAATTCAAATAGGTACCTAAATTATATGGGCACCCCTTCAAATAGGTACCTAAATTATCTGGGCATCCCTTCGAATAGGTACCTAAATTATCTGGGCACCAATTCAAATAGGTACCTAAATGATATGGGCACCCCTTCAAATAGGTACCTAAATTATCTGGGCATCCCTTCAAATAGGTACCTAAATTTTCTGGCCACCAATTCAAATAGGTACCTAAATTATCTGGGCACCCCTTCAAATAGGTACCTAAATGATATGGGCACCCCTTCAAATAGGTACCTAAATTATCTGGGCATCCCTTCAAATAGGTACCTAAATTATCTGGGCATCCCTTCAAATAGGTACCTAAATTATCTGGGCATCCCTTCAAAAACAACACCTGTCATGCAAAAACGGTTTCCCCCACAAGAGTTGTGGGTTGAGTTGGGGCTGTGTATCATGGTTGGTCTAGGACCCCTAGTTCAAGCAGTGCCATTTTACATGCCATAAGGCAAGTCCAGAGCCTTGCTTTGGTAGGTAGCAAAAAAACTGCCCCTGTTAACTTTAATGGGCAGATTTATTAAGGGTCTAATTGAAAATTTGGATTTTCTAATTTTTTTTATGGTCAAAACTGTCAAATTCGACTAGGCAATGATCCAAACTCGATTAGAGTTTCTTTTAAAAAAAAAATCTAATATTATTTTCGAAGATTTATCATACTAAGAATTCAAATTTGACTATTCACGACCTAAAACTTGCCCCAGAATTACTGTTTAAGTCAATGGCAGACGTCCAGGGATCAATTTGGAGATGCTTGCAGCCTTCATTAGGCTGTTATGTAGGGATTCCTGACCTAAGAAATTGCTTGTTTAGATAGTGTAACCATAATTCTCTTGAATACAGTTACATTTCCTCCCACAACACAAAAATAAGGTACATAAACCAAATTTTCAGTTGTTGCACAAACTGCCATAAAAGAAATATGCTTATGTGATTCAGCAGAGCCATTCTCCATGCACAGCAAAAGAGAGAAATATCTTACATTCATTTTTATTTCCATGTCATTTTCCATGGCCACATGTAAGCTGGAAAATAAAGTTTAAAAGGTGACATCTCCTAAAATAAACACTAAACTTTAGCAAACATGGAGAGTCTGTGCCTGCTTAGATAAACACTTGCAGTTGTTTGAGCAACATTGTGCAACAGGAAACAGGCAGACAGCTAAACACAAAGCATTCTAAAAACTTCTTTGTCTGTGACTGAGCCCCAGGTAAAATCAAACCATTATCTACACTAGTTTAATGTCACCTTTTATTTCCCTCTATTGGGGAACAGCCACAAAATAGCACTAAGGACCATGGTCCATTGGGTTATTCTTGGCTGTTTGCCCCCCCCCCAAAAAAAATATGCTTCAAAAATCCTTCAAATCTCCCCATCTCTCTACTGCTTTTAATAGAAATCAGGAATTTTAACATTTGCTGTTGTCTCTGCTTTCTGCCCCCTACAAGCACTGTCCCTGCAAGGACTTGGGACACATGACAGCCCTTCTTCAGAGCCTGCAAGAAGCACAATACTTTTTATTTGTGGGACTTTATGGGGGCTGAAGGGTATTTTGCACATTCATACCAAATAGCATAGCTAGACACATATACATTGTGTGTGTGTGTGTACATATACAGGTATAGGATGTGTTATCCCAAATTATTATCCATAAAGCTCTGAATTACAAAATGGTTCCCATAGACTGTATTATATAGTGAATAAAGTACCCCCTCTTGTAAAACATAAGGATTTTATAAGTTACTGAGGAGGAGGAGGCCGAGTGCAGAAGCGTAACTAGAGGGGGGCGGGCCCTGGCGCAGGACGCGCAGCCGGGCCCCCGCCCCCCTCCGTACACCCGGAACTGGCCGGGAATATGCGCCGGGGGGCCCTGAGGGGGTGCGGGCCCTGGCCCGCTCGCACCCCCTGCTCCCCCGGTAGTTCCGCCACTGGCCGAGTGCTTATATACAGGTCTTGGAACTCCGAGGTAACTTCTAATATCCTCATTTTGCAACAGGGGGTACTTTATTTATTATAATACACGAGTTTCAGTGAGTCACGTGACCGAAATGACATCAGAACTCACCGTTTATAACCGAGGACATCAGAACTCACTGTTTATAAGGATATCATTTACAAGATATTCATGGCTTTTGTGTATTATAATGAAATAATCCACATTTTTAAAAATGATTTCCTTTTCTCTAATATTAAATCTGTACCTGGTACTCAATTCAAACTAAGATATAATTAAAGGGCTACTGTGGTAGATCTATGAACAGCACTCAATAGTAAAATCCAGGTCCCACTGCGACACATTCAGTTACATTGAATAGGAGAAATATTTAACTGATTTTGAGTCTAACAGCCATTCCAGAATATTGTACTTCTACCTCTGCATAAATACCTGTGTGTAGTTTCCGAAGTATGTTTAGAGTCATTGTCTTGTTGGAATATCCAACCCTTGCATAATTTTAACTTTGTGACTGATGCTTGAACATTATCCTGAAGAATTTGTTGATATTTGGTTGAATTCATACGACCCTAGACTTAAACAAGGGCCGCAGTCCCTGAACTAGTCACACAGCATGATGGAACCTCCACCAAATTTGACAGTAGGTAGCAGGTGTTTTTCTTAGAATGTGGTGTTCTTCTTCTGCCACGCAAAGTGCTTTTTGTTATGACCAAATAAATAAATTTTTGTCTCATCAGTCCAAAGCACTTTGTTCCAAAATGACTGTGGCTGTGGCAACTACTTTCTCATTACCCTTCCATACAGATGTTCTGTATGTGTAAATTGCACTGAATTGTAGAACAATATACAGATACACCATCTGTAGCAAGATGTTCTTGCAGGTCTTTGGAGGTGATCTTTGGGTTGTCTGTAACCATTCTCACAATCCTCCGCATATGCCACTCCTGTATTTTTCTTGGCCTGCCAGACCTGGGTTTTACAGCAACTGTGCCTGTGGCCTTCCATTTCCTGATTACATTTCTTACAGTTGAGACTGACAGTTTAAACCTCTGAGATAGCTTTTTGTAGCCTTCCCCTAAGTCATGATACTAAAGAATCTTTGTTTTTCAGATCTTTTGAGAGTTGCTTTGAGGATCCCAAACAGAAGCACAACTTGCAATTGATTGGACACACCTGCCTATGAAGTTTAAGGCTTAACGAGCTAATCCAATCAATTTGGTGTTGCCAGTAATCAGTATTGAGCAGTAAAATGCATGCAATTAGGAAAATTACAAGGGTGGCCAAATTTTTGCACAACCAGTTTTAGAGATAGATATATATATATATATATATACATATATATATATATATATATATATATATATATATATATATATATATATATATATTTATTTGCACAACCAGTTTTTAGATAGATATATAGATATATATATATATTTTTTTTTTTAAATATGAATTCGTTTATGAAAGGTTTTTTTTTTATAACAGCTGGCACTGAATGTAAATTAAAGTATGAAACTTAGCAAACACTTAAAAGGGTTAAGAGGTGGTTCTGTGGTAATCATAGTACACATGGTACACACTGCGAATGCCTGGTAGTGACTCCCTGGTAATGAAATTCTGTTACTGAACCCTGCTGCCCCTATGATGATTCAGTGTTATTTATGTAATCAACAGCAGTCTCATGATCGTGTAGCAAAATAACCCAAGTGTGACTCAGCTGTGGTTCATCAAAACTGGCTTTCAAGACAAATATACCTCTAGGCATATCTATGCCACAAACTGCCATTTACGAGAATAGTACACAGTTGAGCAAGATTCATTTTCTAGCCTATTGTTCGAAAAAAATGCGAAAGAAAGAAAGAGAGAAAAAGAAAGAGGGAAAATGTGTGAATATTTGCATAAAAATACAGAAATCTACAGTAAACTTAATTACAGATTTGAAGGTTATACAACACTAAACAAAACATACTAAATGTATCTTCAGGGAGGAGTGGTAAACTACCATTCTCTTTACCTTATGAAGGCCAAGTCTGGTCTTAAAGGGGTTGTTCACCTTCCAAACACTTTTTTCAGTTCAGTTGTTTTTAGATTGTTCCCCAGAAATAAAGACTTTTTTCCAACTACTTTCCATTATTTATTTTTTACCGTTTTTCCAAAATCTAAGTTTAAAGTTGAATGTTTGTGTCTCTAGTGTTTGAGTCTGGCAGCTCAGTAATTCAGTCGCAGACTCTAAACTGTTACAATTTTGCAACATTGAGTTGATATATTTCTCAGCCGCATCTCTGGAGTATTAGCAACTATTGTATCAATTCTAACAGCTGCCTGTAATGAAACCCAGAGATGCTGGTGAGCAGGGACAAACATAAGAAATGTATCAACTAAATGTATCCATTTAGAACAGTTTACAGGGTTGGCGACCCCTCCCAGAGCTGCTTCAGAAGGTGTAAAATTACACTTTACACCTAAATATTAGAAAAACAGTGACACATAAAAAATAGAGTCATTTTTGAAGGTGAACCACCCCTTTAAGCATGGCTTTATAATTTCAGCCAATAAAAACTTTTATAAAAAACACTTGAGCTATTCTAAGGTGCAGTGTGCAGTTACCATTTTACAGTCTATCAATGAAACAGATGCTAATGGACAGTAAAAAAATAAATAAAATAAGAACCTTTCAATAAAGCTCACACGGCAATATAATGAACACCATATTTTAATTAACACACAGTTAAATGATGTATATATTAATGAATTGCCTTTTGCTTTGAGTTCAGACATTGCACAGGACACTATAGCGCTGGCAGTAATTAAAGACATTAGAATAGGGGGGTTTCTGCCTTGTGGTGAGAATATTACAGTATAATAAAATAAGTATATGCTTTAGATCAGTGCTGTCCAACTTCTGTGGTACCAAGGGACAGAATTTTTCTGGCCTACGTGGCGGAGGGCCGATAATGGAAGCAAGAGTTGGCCACGCCCCATTTTTAACCACACCCATGGTGGTAACACCAAAACAAAACCAAATGGGTGGTGCTCACTGCAGGGATATTACTTATCACTACAGGTATAGGATCTTATCCGGAAATCCCTTATCCAGAATGCTTCGGATTACAGAATACCCATCACCCATAGACACCATTTTATCCAAATAATACAAATCTTTTAAAATGATTTCCTTTTTCTCTAAAATAATAATAAAACCGTACCTTGTACTTGATCCTAACCAAGATATAATTAACCCTTATTGGGAGCAAAAGTTACCTGTGTGAACAATGCAGGGGTCAGTTAATCTCACTACTTTTGAAGTTTACACAAAGTAAGCAATCATAGCAGGCAGACTTTCATGTGGGGGGCCACACAAGGGGCCCGTGGGCCTCCAGTTGGGACAGCCCTGCTTTAGATCAATAAAAGCCCAACTTTATTTTTGAAGCACAAACTGGCCAAAACGGCCATTCTACAGCAGGGTAGGGCTATGAACTTTGTTCTGCTCCTATGGGGTAGTTTATTTTGCTCACAAACCACACTATGGCACGACAACCTCTGGTCCCAGACAGAGAAAAATATATATGGACCTTCATAAATTCAGAACAATTTGTCATAGGTCTTCTATTCAGAAGAGACAAATGAAGCTTTTAGGTTTAACACCTCTATCATGTGCCATTGTCCTGGGGACAAACTACATCATCCATTTCCCTCAGTGTTGAAATGTTGCAGAAAGACATTTTCTTACACAACGCTGCTAATTTCTTGAATTGCAGACTGAGTCAGTCAGCTATTTTGTAAAAATGTGGAGTACAAGAAATATGTACAAGCAATAGTTTTATAAGTTTCACATCAGCTCTTCTGATAAAACACAAAACTGTAGATCAATTATATACAGGAGCAACTAGATTTTTGCCACAGAAACTAGTCAATTTCTTTAAATCCTTAAGCTTTTTAAATGAGAAACAAAACAATGCTAGACAATGTAAATATAGTTCTAGATATATGGAAATACATAAAGGGCATCTGTTAGATCAGAGAGCTTCAACTTGCCAAGTTTGGTGCTATTTATATCTATTTTCAGCACTGCAGAATGGAGAGATCTGCTTCTGATTTTGTTCTAACGCACTAAAACCTGCTGCAAGTGCATGATATAACACCTGAGTATAAAAAAAGAGGCAGTCATGATCTTATGCCACTATCCCTTTAACAGCTGCTGCATGTTGCAAATCATTAGCTTTTTCTGAAACAAAAACCCTACAAACAGAAAGAATGATTGGTAAACAGATAGAAACCACACATTTTAACTGCCCTGTCAAATCAAGCAGTTTTATCAACAGACAAGTTTGTGGACAAAACAGAAAAAGTAATAAAGTCTTAACAGCACGGTTACATGTGACCACACTGAGAAAAAGAAATTCAGAAAGGGATTTGATTACCAAATAAAAAGCTTCTCAGCAGCAACTTATTTCTATTGTACACAGTCAAATGAAGTCAAAATACATTTGAATTCTGTGATAAATGGGAATTAATTAACAATGCACAAAGGTGCAATGGACCCAGTACACCTGTTCATTTTCTTTTACAGGTAAAGACGACACCTGCAGGCAAAACTGTTATCTGCACTTCAGTATCAAACGAGAACCGTGCAGCTTATTAAATGTAGACTACACTGGGAAACGTGGCTCAAAAAACACCCATTGTTTGGCACAAGAATATTTTTGGAATACCATGCATGTTACAGGGGTTGTTCACCTTCCAGACACTTTTTTTAAATTCAGTTGTCTTCAGATTGTTCACCAGAAATAAAGTTTTTTTTTCAATTGCTTTCCATTTTTTTTTTTTTTTTTACAGCTTTTCCAAAACGTATGTCTAAGGGCAAAGCCAGACATGGCATTTTTATGCCGCGTTTTTAAAAAAGATACGTTGGGTGTAAATACGCAGAAACTGCACTTCCACTGAAACTAATGGAAAATGCACTTGTCACAGGGCGCTTGCAAGCTGAAATCTGCCACGGGACGCCAGTATTGGCATTTTTTAGCAGGAACGCAAATATGTAAAAAAACTACCAAATCAATAGATTCTATGGGATCTGCAAATTTGAAACCACACTTTTCGTAAATACACAGCATATTTTAAATATGGCGTCCAAATTCTAGTGAGATAAATGACATACGTTTTTAGGGCCGGTGACATTATTACATTTTGTATTGATGATCATTCCTTCTCCATTTTACATGTAAATAGTTTTTCTACTTCTAAATACTGTAGCTTTTCTATTTTCCAGCCAGCGGAATTATGGGGAACGAGAACAATGAGAAGTGCATGTTGGGAAAAGAAACTTACGGGCTGAAAAACGCATGTTGTCGGTCGCGTGGGGTTTCAGTGGCGATTTTTCGCCCGACAGAGGGTTTTTTAAAAACACGACGTAAAAACGCCATGTCTGGCCTTGCCCTAAAATATAATGTTGCCATCTCCTGTGTTTCAGTCTGGCAGCTCAGTGATCCAGGTGCAGATTCTGAACCGTTACAATTTGCTACATTTAGTCGCTACATTAGTTGATACATTTCCCAGCAGCATCTGTGGAATATTAGCAACTATTGTATCAATTGTAACAGCTGCCTAAATTTAGGCTGGTGGCACATGGGGAGATTACTTGCCAATCTATAAATCTTCGCTGCTGGGGGCGACTAATCTCCCCTAAATGCCCTCCTAACAGCAAGAATGTGAATCCCCGATGGGATGGCATTCGCGTTTCCTTGTCAGGCAACTTTTCCTCACCAGTCTTAATGAAACTAGGGATTCACAAGAGGGACAAAGATAAGAAATGTATTAAATAATATATCACTTTAAAACAGATTACAGATTTGGTTACCCCATCCCCACCTTCCAGAGCAGCTTTAGAAAGACACAAGATCGTGAAAAATTAGACTTTTCACTTCACTATACATTAGATAAACGCCACAAACAATAAATAGGAAGCAATTGAAAATACTCTGGTGAACTATCTGAAAGCAACTGAACTAAAAAACAAGTGTTGAAAAGCGAACAATATTGTTATTTTTAATTACTCACCTTTCTATTTAGGTCCTCTCCTATTCATATTTCAGTCACGTATTCAAATTTTTGCTACAGTAATTTGGACCTTAATACTAAAGATTAACTCAAAGGTGAGCAACCCCTTAACCATAACATAGAGATAATGAAAGAACTATATGCAGAGTATCCATGTGCTTTCAGTCAAACAGCTGCTATGATAACTCTGAGAAGGTGAGGCCAAATAAGACTATAAAGCGGTCCCAGTCTGCCACAGAAGCCCAAAGAGTTAGTATATTATTTTAATAGGCTAATGGACCTGCATCTCACAGTTTTTGCTAGAATATTATCCATACTTACATCTAATACACTATAGATGCCTAATACAGGGGAATGATAACACTATTTCAAGGTATCTTTCTGTACAGTCTACATACAAACTTAGGGGCATGGCCCAGCTCTTGGCCTTTTGAATTATCATTTTGAGTAGTCGTATCCTCAATTACATAATAAAAATGCTCCCACTGGCTGTTCAGTTATATACACTCTTGTAAGCAGATTGTAACACAACAAGAAGGGTGCAAGAGAAGTAATGGAAGGTTATGATGGACAGAAATCAATGGAGACTTAAGCAAAGCTTAGAATAAAATGATAACTAAAAACAGAGAAAATAAAAACAGAGAAACTGCAATCATATTTCTATGTACAATCCAGGTGCCAATATACAAGCACTGCAGAGTGGTGGATTTGGAGTACACTTGTTAGTTAAAGATCCCAATAGCTATGCTAGTGGCTCTGCACTAAGATCAAATTAAAGTCTGTATGAAAAAGCTTGAGGAAGGTCAGCAAAAAACTTTAAAAACAGACGCATCATCACAATCTCAAGAGAAGAGATTCTGCCACTATAAAAATAGATTCTGGATTTTTACATGTGGATGTAGTTTTTAGCATCTATATTTTGAGCCTATGAGAACAGCAGGCAGAGAGCATCTTTGGGTCCACTAGGGAACCTGATATCCAGGATCTATTCATATGTTGCGGATACCATTAAATTTTATAGGCGTTATAGAGAAATAAGTTAGTGCAGATATTAACTATCACTGGTTGTGACCCACCATCCAATCATGTGGGGACATAGTTTGGCAACTGCTGTTTAGAGATTTTTTTAAATTGCTACAGATAAGCAACGTCTGATGCAAACTAACGGATGCAAATTATATCTACATGCATTCAAAACCTTGTAATTTGATGTTTAACGTTAGTGGTATTTTACCTGCAGTTTAGCATAGGATAAAAGCACTCACTGGAGCTTAATCTGTTTTAGGAACGAAAAAATCTTCAAAGCAAACAGTAACCCTTAATGTAGCTGATAATGTAGTTTATACAACATTTCTTTCCCTCATGATATTGGCCACATTGTTTAAAACAAAGTTAGGAGCAAACAAAAGGTAGGAATGGGATCTTTGTGAAGTGGCAAAAGCAGTGGCCACTTAGAAACCCACAAGCAGTTCTAAGATATACTATAGGATTTGAATATAAGAAAAAGTAGAAATAAAAGCAAGTTACCACATCCTACACAGTAAAAGAGAAATGTATTGCTTAAGATGTGCAGCTCCTGTGTTGGGACTACAACCTCTAATATGATTTCAATTAAAACAAGTCAGCAGTGTATTAAGAATATTTGGCACAAGATATATTGACTCAAAAGCTAAACCTGAAATAACTGAAATCCCTAAAGGAAAACTGCCTCACCTCCTATATGCAGGACACACCCATACAATGCTGAATCTGTTAGGAATCATTAAGTTTGTTGCAGAGTAAAAAAGGGGGAAATAAAACAACATTATGCTTCCAGCCATACAAGATGATTGTGCAACCAACTGTTATATATGCTAAAGGACTTAATAGAACAACATGAACATAGTATGAATTAATCATTTATCAACAGCAGCATATGTCTGAAGCGAAAAACAGTTGCACATATAACCGTAAGCGGAGATATTCAAGTCATATACAAACCATCTAAGTACATCCAAGGTGCCCATGGCTGAAGTATACCTGTGTTCTTTTTTTGTGTGGTAGTTCTCCATCGATTCTTAGCTTAGATTACCAAGTTACCACTTGTTTAAGAATACCTTAAGTATACCATTTGTGGGGAAAAGTATTAACAGATTTATTTTCTGATAAAGCATGTTTTTTTAGGGGGTAGTTAATTTTTCAAGATTTTTCAAGATACCAGGTCTCTTAAGATACAGTCATAAAGTTCTCATAAAGTAAAGTTCTCATCTCATAAGTTGTTCTCAAACAACTAAGGACCTTATGTTGTACTATTCTTCCACCAGGGGTCACTACTACATTCCTGAAGTAGTTGGATCTCAAAATGCTCTTAAGCGCCCCACAGACGCAAAGATTTCTCTTGCGAACGACCGATTTTAGGGAAGCCCGACCAATCCTTCGGAATTATCGTGCAGTTAGTGGGATTCGAATGATTATACATCTTACGATTTTTCGGCCGACATCTGTCAGGAAATTGATCGTCAAGGTTAAAAAAATCTTTGTTGGTCCCAGTGCAATCTATCTATGTTTGCAGGTCCAAGCAGGCAGCTCCCCTTTGTCTTCCTGGCAAATTGGTCTTTTTAGTTGATGGTAAATTCGTATGATCGTTCCGAGAAGATCGTGGTCTCACGATCACAATCAGGATCTGATCTTTTAAAAATCTCAACATCTATGGCCAGCTTTACACGGTCTTTAAAGGTGGGCATACACAGGCAGATAAAGCTGCCGATATCGGCCCTTTAGACCAATTCGGCAATTTATCTGCCTGTGTATGGGGGCTTCCGAAGGGTCTTCCCGATCGATATCAATGGGGAAGGTTTAATTTTGGGACCAAATGTTCGGATTACCCCAATATAGCCCTGCTGTTGGTGGGCATATCGGTGAAAGATCCGCTCATTTGGCTATGTCACCAGACGATCGTATCTCTTCATGTATGGCCCAGCTTAGGAGTAACCGGAGGATCTATTCAACATCCAGAGGGCCCCATGCATAGGCTAATAAGGAGGCAAGAACTGAAAGGATTTATATTGTACCTTCCTATGGCAGACTTTGTCACAAATTTTCAGCAAACGGATTCCAGCAAGAGACCAGTCTTCAATGGACCACATTGACACTTCAATTCTGTCCTCTCCAAAGTATTTTAAACCTAAACAATGGGTATCTGGCTTGGGCAGGACCGCTCAAGGGCCCCATACACAGTCCAATAAGATGGCAACTTTGTCTGCAGGGCCAAGTCAGCAGTTTTTATGGGTCCTTTAAGGGTGATCTTACCTTAAATGATACATGCCAATGACACCAAAAAGATTTTTTAGAAATCTACTTGTATGAAGAAAACAATCAGATCAGCATAGCAAAAAATTACAAAACTCTGCTGTTGAGCAATACATCCCAATAACAAACCTAATGTTTGTGTGAAATACTGCAGGAAACCAAAACTTTGATTTTTAAGACCTTGTGTTATCTAAACCGCAACAAAAATATCACTTTACAGTTTTACTGCTCTTGGATTACTGACAAGGTTCTATAAACTCCTATCAGACTGCACTGTATCATTAACATGAACCAAATGCTTTTTATGCTCTGCATATTAATCAAACTAATTCCCCTCGAAGGGGCATATTTCAAGAGGCAGTTATTTTGTGCCCAGAATTGGTGCAAAAATTGACAAGCTTAATTAATAATTTATAAAGCAAAAGCATTTACTTAAAAATAAGAGCAAGGTTTCCTTGGTTCTTTTGGCCTAAATTCCGAAATAAAGCTCAAAATTTATTAAAAGTATCCCTCCAGAATTAAGCTGGCCAGAAAGGTACTGATAAAAGCTTCAAAATCTGCCCCTCTAGACCAAGTAAGTATCTTATAGGCTGCTGCACATAACGAAACACTAAAGATAGGCAAAATCGGCCACTGTGTAAGAATGGCACAAGCTGAAGAAACAGTTTAAACATGATAGGTGCAAACTACTTCCATACTGCCTATACTATATAAATATATTGCCAAACATTTAGGCAGTATGGGAGTAGTTTGCCCATATCCTGTTCAAACCACCCAGCAGGCCCTAATATATATAATTCTTGCTTTGAATATTTTGGTAAAAGCCACCATATGCCCATTAGTTATATTGATGTTTTTGTTAACAGATCAAAGACAATGTGCTTGAACCAGTCTCCAAATGATTTGTGAAGGTGCATTGGTTAAGAATGTTTGGCAGGGACATTAAGACATTAAGAAAAACTAGTGTCATTCCTTTACAGAAAATGAAAAGGGAATATTAGGCTGTTCCAAAAAAAATTGCATTGTCGGCATTCTTGTTTACCAATTCAAACATTCACTTTATAAACTGAAAAATGTTTCAAGATTTTGCTTTCCTTTGAATCACTGAACTAAGATTTAGTTGTATAAGCAGTTTCTGAGAACTGCTGCACACCTGGGAGTTGATCAACTACTGGCACTTGTTACATTCCACAATTCTTCTGCATTTTTTGGTTTTTGCCTCAGAAACGGCATTTAAAAAAAAAAAAAAAAAACGTATTTTATTTGCTCAGCACAAACATGAGAAAGCAATGGTTAAACAGTTGTACAAATCAAACAAGGTTAATGTTACAGTCTTATCACCTGAGTATCGAGAATAGAAACAGCATTTTTTATATCACCCCACATGTTTTCTATTGGATTAAGGTCCGGGGATTCGGCTGGTCACTTCAAAACATTCATTTTGTTGGTCTGGAACCAAGAAGTTGCTTGTTTACTAGGGATGTACCGGGTTCAGGATTCGGTCCAGGATTCGGTCCAGGATTCGGCCCGGCCGAACCCAAATTTACATAAGCAAATTAGGGGCGGGAGGATAATGGTGAGACAAAACAAGAAGGCAAAAAAATATTTTCCCCTTTCCACATCTTACTTGCATGTGCAAATTAGGATTCGGATTAGTCTTTGGCCGATATAGGAGATATATATATATATATATATATATATATATATATATATATATATATATATATATATATATATATATATATATATATATATATATATATATATTTATATATTAACCCTTTAAATGCCACAGAACGTAGAATCTACGTTCTGTAGCAAAGTAACTTGAAATGCCACAGAACGTAGATTCTACGTTCTGCAGCATTTGCAGATTTGGGAACGGAGGAGCGGTTTGTAAAGCCGCTCGCTCCGTTCCTGCTTGTTCCCCAGCCCCTAGGCAACGAGCCTAGGCGGGGAACAAGTGGCCCCTGGGTCGCGATCGCCCAGGGGCCCCAAGGCAGCAGCAGGCACGTGCAGCATATGTGCCCTGCTGCTGCCTGCACTTTCAGAACGGAGGAGCGGCTTTACAAGCCGCTCGCTCCGTTCTTAGTGTCCCTGCCAGCTTCCCCTACCCCTAGGCAACGAGCCTACGTAGGGAAAATGGGGCCCCTGGGTCGCGATCGCCCAGGGGCCCCAATGCAGCAGCAGGCACGCAAAATATACGTGCTCTGCTGCTGTTTGCCTGCTGCCTGCTTTTTTTGAACGGAGGAGCGGCTAAAAAAGCCGCTCGCTCCGTTCATACTCGTCCCCCAGCCCCTAGGCAACGAGCAGAAGCGGGGAACGAGTGGCCCCTGAGGCGCGATCGCCCAGGGGCCCCAAGGCAGCAGCAGGCACAATGAAATCTAGGTGCCCTGCTGCTGCCTGTGCTTCCTAGCCCTACAGCACCGCCCACTCACCAGATCCAGCAAAGAAGACGATTCCAGCTCATCATGCAGCCCTCCTGGACAACCTACAGCCTGCCACCCCAGGTTAGTGCCCCCCCCACACACACATACACACAAACACACACCCACACACACCTATTGTACTAATACACTTACATTCCCACTTATATTCACACTTACACACACATACATTCAATTTTGGGGGATCAGGGGGGTCACATATATTCACAGCCCTTACACATGCTTGCACACACTTGCACATGCAAACAACACGCATACAACACACAATTTGCCTGTTGTACACACACATACGCTATTTTGTGTGTTTTTATTTTCTTTTATCGCATCGTCTGTATTTTTGCCTGTAAAAACTGTTTTATTGCCATTGCGAATAGCGTATTTGCTAATTGCACCGCGCAATACCTTTTGTATGTTATTTCGGCGATTATATTGCAATTTCAGTGATATTTGTACATTTTTAGCCATTTTATTGCATGTTTAGCCATTTTATTTCATTTTCAGCTTTGCGTAGGTGTTGTTCGCTTATTTCTATCTGTAAAACCTATTTAGCTATGCTAAAATAATCAAACTTTGATTCTGACCGTTAATTACATTAGGCTAAAAAAAAAAAAGCCATTGTTTTTTGTGGTTTTGTTGGAATTTTACTGATTTTATACCATTTGGCTCAGTTCTATGTTACTTCGTTTTGCCCATGTAAATTTTGTCTGCTATGGATTCATTTGGGGGTCTCTGTGCGCCACATAGTTTGGTATATCTATACATATTGGGCATCAAAGTATTCAGTAGACCCCTGGCGTTCATATTTAGGATGTTTTATGCTGATACGTTACGAAATGTGGGGCATATAATGGGGTAAAATTCAAGCTTTCTGACGATTTTCAGAAATTTGATAAAAACCGTTATGTTCAGCATTACTTTGCAGTTTGGCAGTATGCAGTAGAAACACATATTTACCCATATTGGATTTGTCAGAATGTCTACTTTCTAAAAATATATGGTTTTCTGGGGTCTCTGTACTGTTAGGGGGGTCTAATGTCGCATAATACACACACCAGGTGCTTATATTGCAGCAGCCAGCGCGTCAGCTGTGAAAATGTATATACAGTATTGTCATTTGGGGGTCTCTGTGCGCCACATAGTTTGGTATATCTATGCATATTGGGCATCAAAGTGTTCAGTAGACCCCTGGCGTTCATATTTAGGATGTTTTATGCTGATAAGTTACGAAATGTGGGGCATATAATGGGGTAAAATTCAAGCTTTGCGACGATTTTCAGAAATTTGATAAAAACCGTTATGTTCAGCATTGCTTTGCAGTTTGGCAGTTTGCAGTAGAAACACTTATTTACCCATATTGGATTCGTCAGAATGTGTACTTTCTGAAAATATATGGTTTTCTGGGGTCTCTGTACTGTTAGGGGGGTCTAATGTCGCATAATACACACCCCAGGTGCTTATATTGCAGCAGCCAGCGCGTCAGCTGTGAAAATGTATATACAGTATTGTCATTTGGGGGTCTCTGTGCGCCACATAGTTTGGTATATCTATGCATATTGGGCATCAAAGTGTTCAGTAGACCCCTGGCGTTCATATTTAGGATGTTTTATGCTGATAAGTTACGAAATGTGGGGCATATAATGGGGTAAAATTCAAGCTTTGTGACGATTTTCAGAAATTTGATAAAAACCGTTATGTTCAGCATTGCTTTGCAGTTTGGCAGTTTGCAGTAGAAACACTTATTTACCCATATTGGATTCGTCAGAATGTGTACTTTCTGAAAATATATGGTTTTCTGGGGTCTCTGTACTGTTAGGGGGGTCTAATGTCGCATAATACACACACCAGGTGCTTATATTGCAGCAGCCAGCGCGTCAGCTGTGAAAATGTATATACAGTATTGTCATTTGGGGGTCTCTGTGCGCCACATAGTTTGGTATATCTATGCATATTGGGCATCTCATATTTAGGATGTTTTATGCTGATAAGTTACGAAATGTGGGGCATATAATGGGGTAAAATTCAAGCTTTGTGACGATTTTCAGAAATTTGATAAAAACCGTTATGTTCAGCATTGCTTTGCAGTTTGGCAGTTTGCAGTAGAAACACTTATTTACCCATATTGGATTCGTCAGAATGTGTACTTTCTGAAAATATATGGTTTTCTGGGGTCTCTGTACTGTTAGGGGGGTCTAATGTCGCATAATACACACACCAGGTGCTTATATTGCAGCAGCCAGCGCGTCAGCTGTGAAAATGTATATACAGTATTGTCATTTGGGGGTCTCTGTGCGCCACATAGTTTGGTATATCTATGCATATTGGGCATCAAAGTGTTTAGTAGACCCCGGGCGTTCATATTTAGGATGTTTTATGCTGATAAGTTACGAAATGTGGGGCATATAATGGGGTAGAATTCAAGCTTTGTGACGATTTTCAGAAATTTGATAAAAAACGTTATGTTCAGCATTGCTTTGCAGTTTGGCAGTTTGCAGTAGAAACACTTATTTACCCATATTGGATTCGTCAGAATGTGTACTTTCTGAAAATATATGGTTTTCTGGGGTCTCTGTACTGTTAGGGGGGTCTAATGTCGCATAATACACACACCAGGTGCTTATATTGCAGCAGCCAGCGCGTCAGCCGTGAAAATGTATATACACTATTGTCATTTGGGGGTCTCTGTGCGCCACATAGTTTGGTATATCTATGCATATTGGGCATCAACGTGTTTAGTAGACCCCGGGCGTTCATATTTAGGATGTTTTATGCTGATAAGTTACGAAATGTGGGGCATATAATGGGGTAAAATTCAAGCTTTGTGACGCTTTTCAGAAATTTGATAAAAAACGTTATGTTCAGCATTGCTTTGCAGTTTGGCAGTTTGCAGTAGAAACACTTATTTACCCATTTTGGATTCGTCAGAATGTGTACTTTCTGAAAATATATGGTTTTCTGGGGTCTCTGTACTGTTAGGTGGTCTAATGTCGCATAATACACACACCGGGTGGTTATGTCGCAGCAGCCAGCGCGTCAGCCGTGAAAATGTCTATACATATTGTCATTTGGGGGTCTCTGTGCGCCACATAGTTTGGTATATCTATGCATATTGGGCATCAAACTGTTTCGTAGACCCCTATGTTTATATTTAGGATGCTTTATGCTGGTAATGATACATGGACAATAGGATGCTGGAAAGTTGAAGCTTTGAGGCAATTTTCAGATATTTCACTAAAACCGCCAAATTTGGCAAAGCCTTGCGACTCAGTAGTTTGGAGCAGAAAGGCATGGGTACCCATTTTAGATTCTGTAGAATGTGTACTTTCCAAATATGTATGGGTTTGGGGGGTAAACATATATTTCTGTGTTTTTACCCCACAAAAATGCAGTCAATGTGTTGATTTTTCATTAGCTGAAGTTACCCACAGGACAATTTGTATGTGCTAACTTCATTTTGGGGCCTCTAAATGCCATATACTTTGGTAAACCTATGCACAGTGGGCGCCAAACTGTTTGGAGGACCCCTGGCAATCACAATTTGGGTGCTTTTTTGTGATACGTAATGATACATGGGCGATATGGTGCTGGAAAGTTGAAGCATTGAGGCAATTTACAGATATTTCACAAAAACCGTCAATTTTGGGAAAGCGTTGCGACTCAGTAGTTTGGAGCAATAAGGCATGGGTACCCATTTTAGATTCTGTAGAATGTGTACTTTCCAAAAATGTATGGGTTTGGGGGGTAAACATATATTTCTGTGTTTTTTGACCCCACAAAAATACAGTCATGTGTTGATCTTTCATTAGCTGAAGTTACCCACAGGACTGTTTGTATGCGCTAACTTCATTTTGGGGCCTCTAAATGCCAGATACTTTGGTAAACCTATGAACAATGGCCACCAAACTGTTTGGAGGAACCCTGGCAATCATATTTAGGGTGCTTTTTCTTGGTGCATAACAATACATGGGTGATATGGTGCTGAGAAGTTGAAGCTTTGAGCCAATTTTCAGATATTTCACCAAAACCGACAATTGTGGGAAAGCCTTGCGACTCAGTAGTTTGGAGCAGAAAGGCATGGGTACCCATTTTAGATTCTGTAGAATGTGTACTTTCCAAAAATATATGGGTTTTGGGGGGTAAACATATATTTCTGTGTTTTTACCCCACAAAAATGCAGTCAATGTGTTGATTTTTCATTAGCTGAAGTTACCCACAGGACTGTTTGTATGCGCTAACTTCATTTTGGGGCCTCTAAATGCCAGGTACTTTGGTAAACTTATGAACAATGGCCACCAAAATGTTCAGAGGAACCCTGGCAATCATATTTAGGGTGCTTTTTATTAGTACGTAATGACACATGGGTGATATGCTGCTGGGAAGTTGAAGCTTTGAGGCAATTTTCAGATATTTCACCAAAACCGACAACTTTGGGAAAGCCTTGCGACTCAGTAGTTTGGAGCAATAAGGCATGGGTACCCATTTTAGATTCAGTAGAATGTGTACTTTCCAAAAATGTATGGGTTTGGGGGGTAAACATATATTTCTGTGTTTTTACCCCACAAAAATGCAGTCAATGTGTTGATCTTTATTTAGCTGAAGTTACCCACAGGACTATTTGTATGCGCTAACTTCATTTTGGGGCCTCTAAATGCCAGATACTTTGGTAAACCTATGAACAATGGCCACCAAACTGTTCGGAGGAACCCTGGCAATCATATTTAGGGTGCTTTTTCTTGGTGCATAACGATACATGGGTGATATGGTGCTGAGAAGTTGAAGCTTTGAGCCAATTTTCAGATATTTCACCTAAACCGACAATTGTGGGAAAGCCTTGCGACTCAGTAGTTTGGAGCAGAAAGGCATGGGTACCCATTTTAGATTCTGTAGAATGTGTACTTTCCAAAAATATATGGGTTTTGGGGGATAAACATATATTTCTGTGTTTTTACCCCACAAAAATGCAGTCAATGTGTTGATTTTTCATTAGCTGAAGTTACCCACAGGACTATTTGTATGCGCTAACTTCATTTTGTGGCCTCTAAATGCCAGATACTTTTTTAAACCTATGAACAATGGCCACCAAACTGTTCGGAGGAACCATGGCAATCATAATTAGGGTGCTTTTTCTTGTTGCGTAACGATACATGGGTGATATGGTGCTGGGAAGTTGAAGGTTTGAGGCAATTTTCAGATATTTCACCAAAACCGACAATTTTGGGAAAGCCTTGCGACTCAGTAGTTTGGAGCAGAAAGGCATGGGTACCCATTTTAGATTCTGTAGAATGTGTACTTTCCAAAAATATATGGGTTTGGGGGGTAAACATATATTTCTGTGTTTTTACCCCACAAAAAATGCAGTCAATGTGTTGATTTCTCAGTAGCTGAAGTAAAGTCCTGAACAATTTGGATGTGCTAACTACATATTGGTGTCTCTAAATGCCAGATACTTTGGTAAACCTATGCATAATGGGTATAAAACTGTTCAGTGGACCCCTGGCAATCATATTTCAGGTGCTTTTTTTTGGTACCTAATATAGTTTGGGATATGCGGAGCAGCAAAATAAAACCTTTGAAATGATTTTTCAGAATTTTGAATTTTTTTTTGAAAAACCACTATGTTCAGACAAGCTTTTATGTTTAGTAGTTGGGAGTAGAGAGACATAGTTACCCATTTTGTAATCGGCAGAATGTGTACTTTTCAAAAATGTATGGTTTTCTGGGGTAAACCTACGGTTTCAGGATTTTTTGCCTTGGAATCTAAAGCATGCCGTTTTCAGCCTTAGTGCTTTCAAAATTCAGTAATATACTGCCGGGAGTTTTTGAGGTACAGAAGTCCTAAATCTCCCTAAAACTATACATATCTGGTATTGGCACGTTCGAGAGACATAAGGCTTTCCAAATCAGTTGGATTTTCATCCGTAAAATGAAATATTTTTCTGGTATAAATTGATATACGATGAAAAATCATAATTTTTCATTTTTTTTTGGTATTTAGCACTATAAATTTTTTTGCACAGGTGGAAATACATGAAAACTCAGGCAGATTTAGAAAGCTCAGTTTCTACCGAAAAAAACAATGTATAGTTTTCCTAGGTAAACTATAGGTTTCCCCTCAGAAAATGCCCCTAAAGTGAGAGAGCACAAAATGTTTCAAAAACGGCTGGCATTTCGCGTAACCAAAATGTGAAACTCTGCTGGCACTTAAAGGGTTAAAAGGTAAATCTTGCTGCAAACAATCTTAGGATTCCATTGTTTTAGAAGTTAATATTGAGACATTTTCAGTTTATATATGGCAATACATTTGCACATTAAAAGCCGGTTAAAGGAAAATACCTGCATGTAGAATCATGAAAGACATCATGCAGGTGACTCATTGAACCTTGCACATGTACTGGTTTTTGAGTTTGCCAAGAGAGTGGATTGCAGGCCAATTTGGTCACAGGGGTGCAGGGTGAAATCAGACTGATCTGATTGTTGATCCTCAATCTTAAAGGCCTCTGCTTACCTGTGAATTCCAGCACATAGAAATCTGGATGATTTTAGGCCTGATACTATTTGGGTAGGCTTTCGGAAAGGATGCATCGATAGGCTATTAAGCTACCAGCTTGGTCTGGAAGGGCTAGGTTTGCAAAGTTTTAGTAGCCCACATATGGCTAGCTTAATTATTTTTATATAAACACAGTAAGTATGCACTGTGCAGTGTGAGGCGCAGAAGCATCTGGTAGAACATATATACAGGTGATAAGTAAAATGCAGACTCAGTCTTCAAAGCATTAGGCAGAAATCTATTTGGAAAAAATATATTAGTGGTACCAGATCAACAAATCATAGATGTAAATATTTAATAAATCTGTTTTACAAATAGTGAAAAAAGCCGGATCCCTAGCATTCTAGATAACGGATCCCATACCTGTGAAGCTCACCTGTGAAACAATCTTCTCAAATTATTTCTACTCTACAAAAGTATGACTCACTTTAAAAAACAAAATAACATAGCCAGTTTGAAATCAGTATTTCCACACCAAATCCATACAATACCGGATTTCAACTGGTATGAAGAAATGATGGGAGGTGGCGTATTTACATTATAAACACTAAACATAATCTTTCCTCTAAATGTATATGTATCACTTTCATGACCTGGCAATTGCCTCTTTAAATGCCATGCAGTACTTCATTATTATTTTTTAACTGGGTAAAACCTAAACAGTATACAACGTTCATTCGTTTGTATAGATAACTGACTGTTGGCCTATTGGCCTAGTTTCCTTTGTTGACAAAACAGACATTCCGGTTACTGTGAATTCATGGACACACTTGAACTGGTTCATCAGTGTGCTGTAAGCTGTAACAACAGACTCTTGCAATCATGCAAGCCCATTCATTTGCACACAAAACATCATAACGCCAGATACGTGCCCCTGCATGTACTATTCCCCTCCTCAAAAAGCACAGGGCTGCTGAGTAAACACCTAACAGAAGGCAATTGCAAGGATTGCCAGTGCCAGCAACATTAAAGTGAAATGCAAATTCAACGCAAAATGCAGAGGTCCGTACATTTTCGTGGTCACACACCCTAACTACCATGTTAATTTTACAAAATTTGTTATGAAGGTTTGAACATATTTATGTGTTATAACAGTTTTGCTAATGAAGATGAATAGGCCTTCAAGCTGCAAGTCACAGTTTCCCCAAGAGACCTGCTGATCGTAAATTGCCACAATTGTTTCTTTGCTTATCGTAAATTGTATGGTATGCTTTAAGGTTACACAATTTTATTAAATGGCAATATTTGGTGATGCGTGGTAGAGTCCTGCAGTGGGTCTAGTACCTGCGAGTTACCCGCCCGGGTACAGACGCGGGTCGGCGGTTCTTCGGTCTGATCACGTCTACTTCCGACGATTTAACTTCCGGTTTACAATGACAGCACTTCCTGATTCTTGATGGTCAGCGGGTCGCCGGTCCGGGTTGCGGATAAGGTACTTGCGGGTCGCGTAGCGGGTAAGAATTAAGGATGCACCGAATTCCCGATTTTGGATTCGACCGAACCCCCGAATCTTTTGTGGAAGAATCAGCCAAATACCGAACCGAATCCTAATTTGCATAGCAAATTAGGGGTGGGAAGGGGTAAACTTTTTTTACTTCCTTGTTTTCTGACAAAAAGTCACGCGATTTCCCTCCCTGTCACTCATTTGCATATGCAAATTAGGATTCGGTTTGGCTGGGCAGAAGGATTCAGCCGAATCAGAATCCTGCTGAAAAAGGCCAAATCCCAAACCGAATCCTGGATTCGGTGCATCCTTAGTAAGAATGCGGGTTGTGGGTCCGGGTTGCAGATTGCAGGTTGCGGGTTCCAAAAAAATGGACCCGCGCAGGACTCTTATGTGTGGTGTATTTGGTTGCAGTATAATAAATAGACCATCTAGTAGTGTTACAGTGATTGCAGAGCTACAATGTGCTCTGGACTGCTATAGGATACCTACCGTTCACAGTCAAGGGCTGTTTTGCCCAATATGCATGCAACATGCCTGCCTGGTAATATTAACAGTACGGGGCCAGAAAATTGCTATAAACAGTATCCTGATCCAGTATCCTGATCCTCACGGTAGGTACAATCACAGATCTGCTAATGAGTTATCAGGCTGATTTTTGGCCTGCTGGATGACTGAAGTTTATCAGAGCACAAGTCACAAGAGTATGAGCACCTGGGAAAAGGACACAAGTCACAAGAGTATGAGCACCTGGGAAAAGGACAATATGTCTATCCCCATGTCAGATTTTAAAATTAAAAAAAAAAATCTTATTTTGAAAAACTTATTTCAGTTCAGATTTCTGCTGTACCAGCACTATTAACTAATGCATTTTGAAAAAAACAAGTTTTTCTGAAACAGAATCCCTTTAAGGATTGACGTTTCCTCTAGAAACTATGGGTTTTACACATGGGTTTTAACATCAGTGATTCAGATTGCTTAAAAATAAATTAGGGGGAAAGTATTTGAAGCCCCACGTGTTAAGGATATAAATCCCACAACCCCCTGCCCCCAGAATTAACATTAGGAGGATTCATTCACATTTGTAATTTAGCCATTGTACTCTACCTAAAATTTCTGTTTATAGTAATTGCTATTTTTATTTGCTATTACACCAGTATATTGTGATAAGCAGTTTTGTAGTTTTGTTGGTATGTGCAGATTGACCCAAGATAAATGAGACTTTATTGCACCCCAGGAAACTTGAAGAATCTGCTGCAATATTTTGATTAGACTATGCCAACAGAAATAATGACTGCAGACTCTTGCCTTTGTAAGCTGCTGCATCTGAATCACCTTGGGGTTAACAACATAAATGTGAGTTAGATTATAGCTAAGCAGGGAAGGCAAACTAGGACAGGTGTTACTCTAAGTGCACATGGCAAGGTTTCAGCAAGAACAAGCCAGCTATTCAATACTAAATGTACCTGCTCATATGCCTGAATCTAAATGACAACTATACCCAACAGAGAACAATGAAAGTTTCTTTAACTGGTATCAATACATTTATCAGGCATAATAAATACATATGTTTATTTCTTCATAGTCATCCCACATGTGCAATTGTTCCTGCTCCCTCTCCACCCAATATGATCTAAACAGCATCTTTCATACTATCAAATCCATGGGATTAAAGAGCACCAGGTGGACAAACTGAAGGGAGGGGGTGTCATCTCTGCAGCAACAGATGGCTCTAACTTTTTGTTATATCCTATTAAAGCAAGAAAGAGAAATCTTACAGGTATTTTATTTACAGTAATTGTTTGCTAGACAAAAGTGCAACCTCTAGCATGAACACAGGGGCGGATAGCAGACGAGACAGCTGCAAGATAGGAGAGGGAAGGACAAGAGGTGAGATTTAATCCAGAAAAGATGCCAAGAGCAGTGTTCAAACCTGAAAGATTTGGTTACAAAACAAAATATTGTAAATGTCTGAGAAATTGTTGGTCTTTGTGGCTACGTCACGCAAACTACTGCCAATTGCCTTCTTACCCAGCTAAGCACACAAGCCATTCACTTTTGAATACAAATGCCAAACATCAACTGGAAGCATTAGGGAGTTACCTTTAGTCTCAGTAAGTTCATTCAGTGCATTGTGGGGCACAAAGACACATGAGGTTGTGGTTTACTTCCCACCAAGGGTTCCAGTAAAGATGTATGGATATTTCCTCTGGTAGCCCTGCACCCCAAATCAACCCAAGGTTCAGCTAAGTTGCATTGCTTCTTTCCTACAAGGCAGGATGATTAGCTTAAAGGAAAACTATTCCCCCCCCCAAACAATGTAGGTCTCTATAAAAAGATATTGCATAAAGCAGTTCATGTGTAAAACCCTGCTTCATGTAAATTAACAATTTTCATAATAATATACTTTTCTAGTAGTATGTGTCATTGGGTAATCATAAATAGAAAATTTCCATTTTCAAAAATAAGGGATCCCCTGGGATTGTGCGATTTACTGTGCACACAAACATACCAAACAAACCATACTTGTTAGGTCACAGACAGAATTATGTCTTTTGCTTCTCTTCCTGTTACAGTTAGTGTTGTAGTATTTCTGGTCAGGTGATATCAGGTAATAGTGCTGGTACAGCAGAAATCTGCCCTGAAATCAGTTTTTCAAAAGAACAGATTTTTTTTTTTTAATTTTAAAATCTGACATGGGGCTAAACTTAAACTGGCCATAGATGGAGATTTTTAAAAGAACCGATCCTCATCGTGAGACCACGATTTTCTCGGAACGATCGTACAAATCGACCATCAACTAAAAAGACCAATTTGCCAGGAAAACAAAGGGGAGCTGCCTGCTGATATAGGTTCTTTAGATTCAGAAGCATATCTGCCTGTGTATCTTGACAGCGCTATATAAATAAATGATGATGATGATGATGAAGGAGGCATTCTGACAGGCCTTCCCAATCAATATGTGGCCAAAAATCAGCCTGATATAGATCGGACAGGTTTGACTTTCCTTTGAGATCGAGGACCACATCGGCAAGTTAATGCAGTCCTCGTCGCTTTGGTGCCCATTGCTGTAATCGGCTAAATATGTGCTTCTTTGGCGACCCTGCCAAACATTATAACTTAGAGCCTATATAACTTATAGTGTATGGCCACCTTTAGATGGTAATAATTGAACTGATTAGCCACGGATCAATTTGTCAGCAAATACATTAGAAATAGAGGCATTTACAGTTTACTACAGAGCCACAGCAACATTCTAGATTAACATTATTCTCCTAGAAATTAGAAGACATTGTATGCAATACCTATGGTCGCATTAAGAACCAAGAGTTGGATTTGAACTATTATGATTACTACACAGTTTTTATATGAAATAGAACTGCAACTCCGTACTGAACACATTTAGCACACATTGTGACCACACAATTTGGTTAATTTGTGGTAAGAAAATGGAGAAGGACTAAACTTAATAAACTGGGTTAGCGCTTGTCAGAAGGTTGCATAAGGATAAAGCATAAAGGTAAAACTGGTTTTAGCGTTCAGTAAAATCTGAAACAAGTTGAATATTCTATTTTAGAGGGAGCAGTGGGCAAACAAACACTTTCACGGAGGAGCAAATACACAAATATATATATATATATATATATATATATATATATATATATATATATATATATATATATATATATATATATATATATATATATATATATATATATATATATATATATATATAATCCTTGGTAATCCACAAGACACCCAGGTGCCACTCATATGAGCAAAAGCATAACAAATCCGGAAAGCATGAGTGCACACTGGAATTTACTTAAAACTCTGATGTTTATTAAGTTACATTAAAACCGGTCAACGTTTCGGTCCACCTCTATGACCATTATCAAGACACCAAATGTTTTACAATATACACTTTAAGTAGAAAAAAGGAGGAGACAATTACCCAATCAAGAACCACAGATAGAGTCATGTGATCAATTCTTGCATATGCAAATTAGGGTTCGGATTTGGTTCGGTATTCGCCCGAATCTTTCACAGTGGGTTCGGGCGAATTCAAAAAAGTGTATTCGGTGCATCCCTGATTATTTTATATTTTATAATGTCATGTGACACAAATTACATCACTAAGCCCTTTGTATAAGGGAATGGTTTAAGGACAGCCATAGTAGTTATTTATAGGATTTGATTCTTATATTATTTCTTATGATTTTAAATGGAATAAACACTGGCTAATTGCACTATATTGTACAGTTTGTAGAATCCACACAGCAAGCATACAGGTAAACAGCTGTATAATTGGGGCGTGGCCGGGATGATGAGCTAGCTAGATGGATGAGCTGCACCACCGCTCCGTATTCCTGACATAATCCTGGGAGAAAATAATTTGATTCGTCCAGTATACTGAGACCCAAACAATAAGTAACCCGACGGGGAAAGTGGAAGAACAGCGCCGAGATGGGGAAAACAGGACAAAAACATATTGATTGCTTCACAAGGCCCGCGACCGCACCACTACCAGCGTGACCCTCACCTCAAAAATTGAAGAGGTATGCATTGACCTTTCCCTCTTGATAAATAGATAGACTGTGCAAAATAAAATAAAAAATTAATATAATTAGTTAGGCAAAAATGTAATCTACAAAGGCTGGAGTGACTGGATGTCTAATATAATAGCCAGAATCCAACTTCCTGCTTTTCAGCCGTCTAACTGTGCGTTAGTCAGCAACTTGAAGAGGGTCCACATGGGACATAATTATTCAGTGAGTTTGCAATTGATCCTCAGCATGCAGCTCAGATTCAAAGCAAACAGTTATGGCCCACGTGGACCCCCTCAAGTCGCTGATTGGTTACTGCTTGGTCACCAGGGTAACCAGTCAGTGTAAACCAAGAGAACTGAAAACCAGGAAGTAGAGTTCTGTCTATTATGTTAGACATCCAGTCACTCCAGCCTTTATACATTACATTTTTGCCTAACTATATTAGAAACATTTTTTATTTTGCACAGCCTATTTACTCAGTTTTTATTTTTATACTTAATTCCTTTAAGCTGCTCAATTAAGCTGCCAGAGAGAAATGCAACATCGCCTTCCAGAAGTCAAGAGTCTCAATGTATCCGGACTTTTCACTGGCAATCCAGAAGAAAAGAGGAACTTTCACAGAGGCATGCCACAAATTGAGAGAGTGGGGGCTCAAAGGCCATGATCTACCTAGCCAAGATGAGGATACTAGACAGGGAGAAAGCACTCTTCCTTGACAATACTAAAGATATCATCCAGGGGCTAGAGCATCAGTTTTCTACTACATAGTCCAGAGACCAGATCTTGGGCAGGTTGTATATTATAAGTACGGCCTGTAAATGTTGGAAGGGCACCCCAGTATTTTTTATTAGTCCCACAGGTGCCTATGTGCCCAGTCATATGAATGAGACACACACGAAACCCTTCACCGCCTAAGGGACAACCTCTCAGACTCCTAGGAGGCCAATAAGACATGTTCCTACAGTTAAATTGTTTTCCCCCATATATGCAAGGTGAAGGTCTCCCGATGCAGAACTAAATCAGACTTTCACCCTCAGTATAAAGGACTGGGAAGGAGCTCACACGCAGCTCCACAACACAGCAACAAGGTATTGCTGCAGTTAGGGATAGCTACTGGTGGCACCTTTAGCAAGTTGAAAGTTTAATAGTGCTTAGGGACAGATGTATCCCCGAGTTGGAGGGGAGGGGATACCGGGAAGGGGATAACTTGTTAACGCAAGTTGGGATCTATACTGTTTCTATGTATTTCTTACTACTTTGTCTTACAACTAAAATGGCACTAAAGACCATGGGCATCACGCAAGGCCTAAACTCCTCTCCAGGCAACCTCTTAGTTACCCATTTGCGAGGATAGATATGGCAATGCGACAGAAAATTATACAAATAGTTTCATGGAATACACGTAGACTAAATGATTGTGTCAAATACTCTATAGTTCTAGACTACCTGAAGAAGACTAGGGCAGATATTTCCATGCTTCAACAGACGCACTTAACGGGAAAAGGGTCATAGCCTTGAGACGGCATGGGTGGGCAGACTCTAAAATGCTGGATACTCCTCTGATTCCAGATGAGTAGTGATATTTACCAGGAGAGGACTGGGCCTGGGTGTGGAAGACTTACAAACTGATACTAAAGATAGATATGTAGTTCTAAAATGCCAGCTTTTTAACCAATGCCTAATAATTATCAATGTTTATGTCCCACCCCCTCTCACTATAACCCTTCTAAGTGAGATACTACAGCTAGTCGCAAACAATACCCAACTATATGGCTGTCTCTGACCCCTTCATCCCATGATACCTCGCCATCACAACATCACCCGGCAGTGCATTCCACAATCTCACTGTCCTCACTGTGAAGAACCACCTACGCTCCTTCAAATGAAAGCTTTTACCTCTAGTCTGAAGGGATGGCCTCTGGTATGGGCATCCACTTTATGGGTAAAAAGGTCCCCTGCTATTTCTCGATAATGTACTCTAAGTAACACCAACAATTTAAAAACAGAGGAGTCAAAGGATTTTTGTACGGACTCCACAGCCTAGATTATCTGTTAGCTCTGTTGCTAAGCATTCAGCCAACACTTACCAGAGACAATGAAAGGTGATTTCTGGTATTTTGACAAGCAAAATGCCCTAAATTGACAGATGACTTAGGGCAATTGGTACCTGTAGAAAATAGAGGTCCAGGCAGGCCACCCACATTATCCCCAAATGAAAAGTGTTACATGGTAAATAGCGATGTGCAGGTCAGGAAAAACGCAACCCACACCTGACCCTAACCCACAACATTTTGCCATTGTAGGACCTGTACCCAACCCATACCCAGGTTTTCTTGCTCTGTACTGTACTTCAGTGCATGTGCCTCTAGTTCCAAGACATGGACTCTTTGGGAGGAGTCTAGGACTTCACCCATCCATAACCTGCAATGGTTGGACACATTTCAACTTGAACCTGCCTAACTGGTGGTCAACGTGCGGGCCACCACGAGTTTCTGGGTCAACAAGAACATCACTATCGCAAAATACACAGGTTACTGAATGAATCTATCCTGTTGAGTATATTAAGCTCCTTTTCATAGGTATTAAAGTAAGCCTGCCTCTTCTTTTAGTGTGGTGCCATTTTCAGTAGCAGTGTCAGGTTGAACATCCCCAGAAGCTGACCACGATTGTTGGCTACAAAGACAAAAGTTGAGCACTCCTCTTGTACTGCATACAGTCAAGGTCAACTCCTTTCTTTTATAAATCACACATTCTAACTGATGAGGCACTATGATGCCAACAAGCTGGAGAAGAAGGCCTTTCTTCAGTGCAACTGGTTTTGAG
Source organism: Xenopus laevis (assembly GCF_017654675.1). NCBI lineage: Eukaryota > Metazoa > Chordata > Amphibia > Anura > Pipidae > Xenopus > Xenopus laevis. The sequence goes on along the minus strand of NC_054382.1, from coordinate 80,952,317 downwards.
TATTGGCAATGCAATGATCCTGTTTGGATGCAACACATGTTTACAATTGTTTAATTCAGCTCTAATTAAAATGCAAAACAGGCGTTGTGTTGCTAACATAAACACAGATTTGGCCAGCACACTGCACACAAAGCTTTCCTAGACAATTCAGATCTATATCACAGACACAGGGATGAGGGATCAACAAGCTGTGCCAGCCTCATTGCGGTTCCACTGTTTATTATATTATAATATAAGCAAGAAACTGAGCTGCACAAGTTTCTACAGGAAACTGCTGGAAATATTTTAAAAGGGCATGGGTTTATTAGTGAGTGGCGGGAGTGCTGAGAGCAGTTCTACTCTCCAGTTTCATACAGACACCAGCAACGGCTGCGCTGAGATGTGGCTGCAGGCAATGTTGATAAGAGCAAAGGCGGTAGTTTAGTTGTGACTGGGAAATTCCCTCCAGATTCTATACTGGATAACTGGCACAAATACACTCTGCACATAGCCAGATTCCCAAGAACAGCTTAATATTTGCTAACATAATTTTTCATATCTGGAAACCATCTTCAAATACTTTTACTCAAAAACCAAATGTATGTGATTAAGCACTTGTAGTTATTGAACTGATAACCTGTTAATTTTTTAGGCTACAAGTCATTGCCTTTGTATTGCCTAAAATAATACTCCGCAAAATATGGAACATGGAAGTTTGCAGAGCTTTGCCTATTGAGTGTGTATAACCATGTCCGATTATGCCCAAACCACACCTTATCATAGCCTTTTTTTTAAATCACACACCCAGACTTAGGGTAGGACTTCACGATGCGAGAGGAGCCAACACGTCGCTATGCGTCAAAACGCATGCGGCGTGTCGGATGTTCTAAAGAAAAAGGAAGTGAAGGAAAAATCGCAGGTAAGAACTACATTTATCCGACTGTCGGATGAAAACACAGCGTCGGATAAATGTAGTTCTTACCTGAGATTTCTCCTTCACTTCCTGTTTCTTTAGAACATCCGACACGCCACATGCATTTTGACGCATAGCGACGTGTTGGCTCCTCGCGCATCGTGAAGTCAGACCCTTAGGGAACAAACCTGGGTGATTCAGGAAAAATCTTATATCATTCTCATCTGTAATTTTGCCTGAAAACCTTGGTCAGTATTATAAAGAAAGGTGATACTAAAGGGAAATAGCAATAGCATCATTCAAAGTTTTCTGGATAATCTATCACATACCTGCTGAAAGCTGGGAAGATACTGGGTACTGTAATTATAATTTCTTGAATTAGGCCACATCTAGTAACTCAGGCAGCCAAAAACAGTTTCTAAACAGCCGACGAGTAAAGGTCAACCATTGGGAAGCTATAGGTTTTTAGACAGGTAGCAATCTTAAAGGGGTTGATCACCTTTAAGAACTTTTAGTATCTTAGTTACATGTTGCTCACCAACCCATGGGCTGTTGCTCCCAGTGACATGAAAGCAGGTGCTTATTTTTGAATTCCCGGTTTAGAGACAAGTATTGGTTCAATAAAAACCAGGTGTACTGCCAAACAATCTCCTGTAGGATGCCAGTCCACATAGGGGCTACCAAATAGCCAAGCACAGCTCTTATTTGGCACCCCCAGGAACATTCTTTATTTTTGTGTTGCTCCCCAACTTTTTATACATCTGAATGTTGCTCACAGGTGAAAAAGGTTGGGGACCTCTGATATAGAGTGATATTCTGAAACAATTTGCAATTAGTTTTGTTTTTTATTATTTGTGGCTTTTGAATTTATCTTTTTATTCAGCAGCTCTCTAATTTGCAGTTCCAGCAATAAGGTTGCTAGGGTCCAAATTATCTTAGCAATTGCATGCATTGATTTTAAAAAGAGACTGAATAAGAGATTTGAATAAAGGTCCCCTGTCATTTTTTTTTAAAAAGGTTTTCAATTTATATGTTAGGTTATGATTGAAGGTACCTTGATAGCTAAGCTTTTACAACACATTCGGCTATATTTTTAATTAGTTTAACCACCTGCCAATGAAGTCAGAAAGAAACAGTTCAAGTATAAGGATGCAATACAAGCGAGTCACTTAACCATCTGTTTTCGAGAGATTTCACATAACCTGCAAGGAGCAGATAAGCTTATGGAGTTAAGGTAGACAGAGGGAGAATCTGCCTGTTCCAACAAGTATAATACCTGTAATTGCTGCTTACACATACATGAGCCCGTCAAAAGGCCTCTAGTTTGTAATGAGTTGGAGAGTTAGTGCTAAGTGCCCGGATGTAGCTGTTAGAAGGCCAGCAGGTGAGCCAGATGCTACAAACGTCTGTTATGTTTTGCCTGGGCTGGGCCTGTAATTACTTACAGCTTAGAGCAGGTGTTGAACATCTGATGCACCCAGCTTTTATGGACACTTAACTCTTCACTACAACAACGTTAGCTTTCTAGCTCTGGGTGCATCAACAGACTGAACCTTCCATGGACACATGACATGATGTCCTTTACTAGCACCACATTAAATCTACTCTTTACTATTTGTAAAACAATAGAATACCTTATCAAGTTCTAATGTCAGTGTAACTGAAACTGAATTCGTCTCTGCAATCACACTACTAGCAGAACTGATGAAGTTCTCACTATTCCTTTAAATATATTAACAAACAGAAAGAAAGTTGCAACGGCACCACTCCTTGTGATGTGGAAGGAATTTTCAACAAAAATGGGAGAAATATGGCAGTTTTGCAGCAGCAGGCCAAGACAGACAGTTAAGTAAATCATTAATCTCCAAAAGAAAACTACATTAAAGTTCAGCAGTCCAAAATGAAATATGTATTCACTGCTGGAAATGGTTAGAAAACTCTGCCTTGAACCGCTTTGGACTGCTGTCAGTAATGACCATTTGCAATTATTTTGCAGCAGATCCATTGATCACAGCCGTGTGCCTGGCTGACAAACAGTTCTTTTCTGTCTGTGCAAACTGAACAAACAATACGAACAGAGGATAATTGGAGTATTCCAACTTGCACTACCTGCACAGGAAGATCTATATGTACTTAAAATGAGGAGAAAGTAAAGGACATTGGATTTAAATCTGGCAAACATGCACAGAAATGCAATGACTTAAGTTAAGTTTGTTGATCAGGGAGGTTTAAAAAGCAGCTCTATGTTTTCCCACCGATTTACATTACTGCTGGCAGCAGACTATTTGCAGGTAGGGTTGTCACCTTTCAAAAAATTATTTACCAGCAGGGTTGGAGGCAGGGAGATGATGAAACAGTCATGACATCACACCAGCTCACAGATGATTGGGAAAGCAAAAAGGAGAAAGTTTACGTTCAATTTCTGGAAAACTTGGGACGGTTTCATAGGGGCCCCATTTACAAACAATCAAATTTCTATTTTTTTTCACGAATCTTGAAAAATTCATGGTTTTTCTATATTTCTTAAAAGCTCTAAAGAATCAACATTTTTTGAAGTATTCAAAGCACGAAAGTCTCGAATGCAAAAATTTGCCAATTAAAAGTTCTTAATGTCCTATAGAAATCAATTGGAGCTGCGCTGATCTTATTGGACCGCTTTTAATCAATTTGGACTTTTAGGGGTTTTCTGATTTTTCAGATTTGAGAATATTTTCTCAAATCTTTCCTAAGCAGAAGAACTTCAGAGCAGCCTCTTTCTTTCTCCTAAAAACTTCCTTGACTACTTGGTGGTCAGACTGGTCAGAAACTGACCCGCAGGTGGAGCTGTTGTAACCAAATTCATTCATACTACCAGTACATGTATCTCTTAATATCTTGCAAAAAAATACATAATGAATGTAAATGACAAAAGTGCTTAGAATAGCACCCGCCTCAATTTTACATTCACTTATTTTAAAGGTTTACTTAAACTTTAAGCCAGGGGTGTACAAACTTTTGGCTCACTGGGCCACATTGGAAAAAGAAAAATTGTCTGGGGCCACACATGAAGTACACAAACATGTTTGATTTGTAAAAGTAAAGGAAATACACAGACTACAATGCCAGTTGGATAACCAGATGGAGCTATACACTGGAATATGGGACACCTGTATATTAAATAAACTTATTATTATATTATTATTACTAACTGAGCAATGGGCAGAGTCCCCCTCCTCCTATATCCTTTGCGACATGACGTTTCCTTGGAAACCAAACGTTTCAAGCTGGGCCGCATTCATATGCATCCTGGGCCGCATGTGGCCCTCGGGCCGCAGTTTGGACACCCCTGCTTTAAGCATATAAATATTTTGCAGTAGCGGAAATGTAAAATGCTATCTGGTTGCCATATTAGCAATGCAAAGTAACCAAAAAGCAGGATTAATATCAGCACCCCTATTACCTGAGTGATAGCAAATACGGCTTTTTAAGAGTTGCGTATTTTACTTCGTATTTTTTACCACAATATAAATTAATTTAATTGATAGAGAGTTACATTTTTCTATGGACAAATGATAATCCCAAGTAGTACTTTAAAGTTTAACAACAGTATACTGTTGAATTATTGGCTTCTTAACTTTTTCTCAACTTTATACTGTAGATTTATTTGTATAATAACATTTGCTCACTGAAACAGTTCGTATACTTTTTGGAAAATAGGCAACATGAAAAAAGAAAATCGGTGGAAAATAAAGAATGCCTTATGCTTGAAATTGCACTTTCATTGATGATCAGGTGTATGTTTCTGAGCAAGTTTTTCTGCCTCTCATCTATTGTGAGAAGATAAAAGATACTGTCTGGAACTGTATGTTCGTATCTATTATATTGGCACTAATGCACCATGCACAGTTTGCTCCACTTTTTCAAAATCTCAACAGCTGGACACAATCTTGACAGTATCAGAGTGCAGAAGAGCTTGGCACTTCATATGAGCACTTGTACTCTGCACAATAGCTCAAACGTCTGAGGGATTCAATAACTTTCCATTTTCTAATAGTCAAACAGCATGTCGTTGGGTTATAGATTTTTAGAGGGAGGAATGAACTTATTTAATTGTGTCACTTCTAAAGGAAAGCTTTGTTAAAGATCTCATGGGCCAGTATGCTACACACATGTTACCATACAACAATGGATTCAGAAAGCAGAAGCAATTATATTTAATGAAAAAGCCAATAGACAGAAACTGCTTGCAAAGACATAAGTAAAAACACCATGTTTTTAAAAATGTATAAACCAGCAAAAATGTCTTCAGATAAGCGATATGCACAAAACCAAAGTAATCACAACATGATCTTTGTTTCTGAAAGTAAGAAATACCTTGGATTTGAAAAAGAAATACAGGTATGGGTTTATTTAAAGGGGAACTATTGCACTAAATCAGGGGTCCCCAACCTTTTTAACCCGTGAGCCACATTCAAATGTAAAAAGAGTTGGGGAGCAACACAATCATGAAAAAGTTCCTTGGGGTGCCAAATAAAGCCTATGATTGGCTATTTGGTAGCCCCTGTGTGGACTGGCAGCCTACAACAGGCTGTACTTTGTACTATACTTCGGTTTTATGCAATTAAAATTAGCTTTCAGGACTGAAATTCAAAAATAAGCCCCTTCTTTGAGGACCCTGAGAGCAACATCCAAGGGGTTGGAGAGCAACATGTTTCTCACGAGCTACTGGTTGGGGATCACTGCACTAAATGAACGTTTAATATAAGCTTCAGCAAACCAAAATAAGAAACATTGTAAATACAATCAGTTAAATATTCTGTACTGTTTCTAAAATAATCAAGTTTATCTTCCATATTCCTCTCAGCATCTGTTTCCCTTCATTCAGGAGTTGGGTGTCAGATAATCATTGACAGTAAGATCCAATATATCTTATGGGGAGGGGGGCTCCTTTTGCCTAGAAGATGTATTAGAGTTCACTCTATTAAAATCACCAGAAATCCTGTCTCTCTCTACATGCAGAATTTGTGCAAAAGGCGATTAAATTTGTTTGTACTGGAATCAGTTATTTGAGTCTGTTCTAATACATCTGCTAGGAAAGGAAGCCTCCCTATAAGATTTATTGGATATAACTGTCAGTGACTATCTGACACCCAACTGCTGCATGAAGACAGAATGAAGAGAAACAGATGCTGAGAGAGGGATAGTGAACATAAACTTGATTATTTCAGAAACAATGCAGAATATTTAATTGATTGTGTTTACAAAGTTTCATTTCAAAGTTTATTTCATTATAATGAAGCTTATATTAAATTTTAATTTTCGCAACATTTCCCCTTTTAATGTGCTAGTGTTTTCAGCAAATTAAGGTATAGTGATCCAAACGAAAGAGGGACCCCTTAACAGTAAAACTCCAGTTCCCAAACATTCCAGATAATGGATCCTATAACTTGTTAGTTTGTGCTGAAATTCTTATTTTCCTATATTTTTAAAGAAAGACCATTCTTTTAAAGAGCAAGGCCACTGTAAAAAGGGCACACAAACTGAAACTAGGATCTCCTGTGACCGCAGGTAAAGCAGGTCATACACTATAACAGCTTATTTGCCAAGTTCAGAAATGCATGTCTCCTGGGAGAGGACCAGATCAATATGCCAATGCAGTCCCCCATCTAGCGATTTTCAAACTTGCTAGATAGATAGCTGCATAATTTTCAGATTTTTGGTCAGATATCTATTGGAGAGGGGCCCAAACCCTACTACCTGAACTTATTTCGGAAGTCCTAACAACAAGGCTTTCATAGTTGAGCACAGAAGCTCGCCATCTTGGATTCTGTTAGTTAGCCCTCTTGGATTCTGTTAGGAGTGTCTGTGACATGCACATGCTCAGTGGACTCTCTCTCTCTCTCTCTCTACTAGGGGCATGTTCAGAAGGCCAAATCTTCACTGCTAAAGGGATGTTTCCTGGGACTGGTGCAGAACCCTAAAACATAAGTTGCAGCATTTTAACATATTGCTCATAGTCTTTAATTCTCCTTTAAGGACTGAGCAGCAGACAAAATGGATTCCAAAAGGCTCCCCAAGTATTTTATCAGGTCAGTGAGCAAAAGGTGTGAGTGTTTCTCATGCTTTTGGCTGGTTATTGCTGTCTGATTTGTGGTTGGGTTAATCCACTGGTCCTGCAAAGAACACTGCAGTTAATCGGATTAGATATTCAGTACCTGGTATCCTTTCATTTTAATTTTCATCCACCAGAGTTATTGAACTGTTATGCATTCTTCTGTGAGAAGCAAATACATTTATCTATACAAATACACTTTATGCCATGTAAATATTAAGTGTTAAATACCATCCATATCTAATAGTACAATAGTCATGCTCTAAATTGCTCTGCTTCTACTTGCTGATGCCAATTTGCAATGCACAGCTGACAAAAAGCTTGGCTTTTTTTTTAGGATTATTATGCATCCAGTACAGTTGGAGTATGTGTTTACAACAATGACAGTTTCCTGTAAATCACTTAATCGTCAGAAAAAAAAAAGCTTGTCCACCTGCTGCCAGTAGCATAGCTAGAAATATATTAGGCAACCCCAGTTTTTATAATCCCTTAATACCCAGGGCCGGTGCTCATATTAGCAGAAAACTACACTGGCCCAGGATATTTCTGAATGACAACTATAATCATTCTTCAATGGAACCAGGCCAATACATGCACAGTAGAGTGAAAAGGCTCTTGGGCGTCTTATGCTACAGCACACATGCACCTGACAGGAAGAAAGAAGAGTTGTCCATGGCCCTCGTTCATAAGTAGCCAGGGCCAGTACAGTAGTGTTTACAATCAATGAAAAATGCTTAAAAAAATGAAGGAAAGGTCATTTGGGGGACCAAGAGTTAGGTTTATAAAAATAAATAAAATAATTTTTGCCTAATAAATGTATATTTTTTCAATATACATTTATTACAAATTTTCAATGGTTTTTAAGTTACTTGTATATTCATTGATTTAAAAGCAGTGTTTGATTGTTCCTTTCTATTCTCTGCATGGTTTTTGCTGGGGAACTAAGGGGCAAATTTACTAAAGGGCGAAGTGGCTAACGCTAGCGACAATTCACCAGCGTGCCGTCATTTTGCCACTTTGCCGATTTACTAACTGGGCTGGTGTAAATTCGCTAGCGGAGTGGACCTACTCTAGCGATAATTCGCACCCTTACGTCACGCGAAGTTGCGCTCTGTCGAAGGGACCTAACTACGCTAATTCACTAAGTTGTGGATTTTCGTGAACGTTACCTCTTGCGCCAGACTTTACTTCGCCACCTCAGACCAGGCTTCAAAAAAAGTTGACATTTTTTCTAAGTCCCAAAAAACGCTGGCGTCTTACTTTTTTTTTTTTAAGTGTGATAGGCTGAAAAAGATCTTACATTTTTTGGGGGGTACCCTCCTCCCCCCCTACATTTCCTAACATATGTCACCTAAACTATACAGTGGGCACATGTATAGGGCAAAATAACAACTGTATTTTATTATTTGAAGCTTTCCCAGCTTGTATAGTGTAATGTATTTGCTGCTACATTTACGTCCATTGTACTTTAACTTGGCGCCGTATGCAAATTAGGCATCGCTAGCGTAACTTCAAACAGCTGATCGTAACATCGCTAGCGAAACTTCGCAAGCGATGGTAACTTGTGCGCAACTTCAGATCTTCGTGAATTTGCGCAGCCCTGGCGAATCTACGCCTGGCGAAGTGCGGCGAGGCCAACGCTGGCGCAACTTCGGAGGTAAGTAAATTTGCCCCTAAGACTTTTGCAACACTGCTTAAAAAGCAACAACCAGGAGTTAAAGGGCACCTGTTGGATGAAACATTATCCCCATGCTATTAGAGCTCGCACTCCGTTTGGGGGTAACCAGGGCCGGAACTAGGGGCAGGCAGAAGAGGCAGGTGACTGTTCAAGATTCTTTTGCCTAGCCCTAGTCTGGATTCACGCCCCTCTGCAACTCTCACCTACCCCCTCTGTCCGTCCATTTTTTGCCCAACAGGTGCCCTTTTAGCAAATGTTTCTTTCAATGGCAATTGTTTTTACAAATAACGTTAAAAGCACTGATTTTTTTTTTTAATAAATGTATTTGGGTATGCTGTTTAGAATTATGTTTTCTTTTATTAGACAAATTTTTATTTTGGGGTTGACTTGCCCTTTAAATGTGGGTCACCTGACTAGTGCTTAGTTCACCCCTTGTCAGGTGATAGTCTGGAAAAGTGCAGAGACATATTTGTTGAAGTATTCTATTACAAAGACAAAATATTTCATTTGTATTTCAAAGAGTATCTACTCATATCGAATCCTTAATCTGATAAAACAGTCAAGAAAAAAGTGACAGGTATGTTGTAAATAGCACAACAGTTCTCTGCTTATCCTAAAACTATTTAGCAGGTGTGCTATGGATAAAGATCAATTTGAAGTGAACATCAGTATGCTGAAACGACTTTTAGGCTTAAATCTTCAGCCAAAATATTGGAGAGAGCCTCCTTGGTTCGTTTGGAATGAAGTCATGCCCAAAAAATGTCAACACAATTAGCTTACTTCATGCAAGATCTGATAAATGAATATATTCAGAGGTATTACCAAAGAAACATCATTCAAGAAAAATATGAAATGGCAATGCAACAGCAAAGCAGTATACTTTAAGAGAATTGCCTGCAGGGAAAATGTTGACATTTCGTGCTGCAAAAATGTCAAATAATTTTGCATTACATCACAATATGTGCATCAGTTCAAGATGGCTTAATACAGGTTTGTTATCATTGCAGCTTGGTGTTCCATTACTTCTATAGCCTATTGCTGCAGCTAAAAATGTTGGCAATTTTCTGCCAAATTTCCATCTTAATGGAAACCAAATAAAAAAAAGTACAAGTACAATAATTGAAGGCTTGCCTGCATTAAGCTAGATTTAAAATAATGATTAAAAATCCTGCAATCAAGTTGCAATCAGCTTATGGCACACCACAGCAAGAATCACAAGACATTCATAAACAGTAAAGAAATTTACAGATAATAAAGTGACAAAATATGTATTCAAATTGATTTGTGTATTGTAGGAGAAAATGTCTTTTTCATTAATTGGTAACAGCAATGAAATGACACAAACATTTAAAGAAGACAATATACAAAATACAAATCCGTTCAGATATTTGGTGTGCTGAAATCTAGGTACACCTTCCATAGAAGAAAGCTTAAAATGTATCACTATCTGTATAAATATTTAATAACTGAAACACCCTTGATTAGGTTTTCTCATTTTACATTGTTTTTTTGGTCCGATATATAAGAATTTTTCCTGGATTTTTTTCTGGTTCCTTGAAAATAAGAAAATGTGGGTTCTACTGTAACCTTTTTATATCAAAAGATCTGTAGATCAGCCTTGGGTGAGCTTTGGCTGTTGCCTTTATATAAATATTCTAGTCACAGTGCAACTGAACTCCCAGGTCTCAATTAAGGTGCATGTTATTCAGGAATACAAAACAAATGCCGATGGCGCAAACCACTTTTACGCAAGCTGAAAAGCATGCAAAAATCAACCTCACTTGAATGGGAAACCTGTTGCCAGTGCCAGTACCCATAAAGGACAGTGAAATATCAAAAAAACAGCTTGAGTTTAGTAGATGAAACGTTGAAATAAACCACTGAATTTTTCTCAAAAGACATGCGAGTGCGGTTCCTTCATTTTTTGTACCTTTATATTATTATTTTTCAGGTTCCCAAAATGTTCAGCAGTTGACTTGTTTAAGCAATATTTATTGAATATCTCTCTCTCTCTATGAGATCCGCACTCTCAGGTCTTAAATAAATGAAACGTTTTTATTTAAATAGGAACCTAACGTTTTGGCAATAACGGTTGCTATGGAATTAGGTATTGGCAACTAAGATAAACATGTTACTAAGTATCTTGTTCTTAGTGTTTTAATGAGAGAGTGATATGGTAGTTACAAATTTGGTTATCATACACTGCTATAATCTGTATATGTGTTTTTTAAGTGTTGGGTATTTATATTTTTTTTGAAAATGGTGTATCTTAAAGGACAGTGGGGTGATGATGCTGATACGTCATTGGTAATCTGACGTTTTTCCCCTCCATATTTTGTATTTAAAGCATTCCCACAGTGAATTATGTACTTTCAGAAAGACCTCGGAGGAGGCCGAAACATTAGGCTCCGATTTAAATAAAAACTTTTAATTTATTTAAGACCAGAGAGTGCGGATCCCATTGTTTGGATATAGATTTAAATTTTTGATACTACACCCAGGCAACTTTGAACTATTTGTCAAGAGTGCAGGCTTTAACGCGGATTGCATCTAACACTTGTTACCCTGGCACCCGTGCGTTCCTTATACTTCGTACAGCATTATATAGAGAATGCTTATACTTTGATTGGTGTCGGAAATCAGCATTTGGAGTGACGCTATCGACACATCCCCTAGAGGTCCACATGGGTCTGGAGCGGAGACAGATACTCAGAAGTCTACTACTATGGCCGATGATGTGGACAAGTACATAGAAGTCCATCTGCACACTAGCCTTGGGGAGGAACGAAAGACAGATGGAGTGGCATAGCAGAAGTATTAGTATAGGTATGAGTATATATAACTTATGTGAAAGTATGAAGGGGTGTGTGTGGATGCTGGGTTTTCATTTGGAGGGGTTAAACTTGATGGACTTTTATCTTTTTTCAACCCAATTTAACTAACTATGTAACTATCTGGCATAAGGTACTTTTTTGGCTGCCTTGGAGGAGGCCGAAACGTTAGGCTCCTATTTAAATAAAAACGTTAAAAAGTTTTAATAATTATTTAAATAAATTATTTAATAATTTATTTAAGACCTGAGAGTGCGGCTCTCATTGTTTGGATATATATATATATAATACACAAAAGCCATGAATATCCTGTAAATTATATCCTTATAAACGGTGAGTAGTGATGTCATCAGTTATAAACGGTGAGTAGTGATGTCATTTCTGTCACATGACTTACTAAAACTTGTGTATTATAATAAATAAAGTACCCCCAGTTGTAAAATATGAGGATATTAGAAGTTACCTCGGAGTTCCATGACCTGTATAAAAACACTCGGCCTTCGGCCTCGTGTTTTTATATGGTCATGAAACTCCTCGGTAACTAATAATATCCTTATATTTTACAAGAGGGGGTACTTTATTCACTATATATATATATATATATATATATATATATATATATATATACATATACATATACAAATATTAACAAACTGCACTCCAGGGTCTTTGTCCTCTGTGCAAAAAGGTGAGACTTTATTTCAACGTTTCGGCTCCATAATTCGGGCCGTCATCAGGAAGACTTCCTGATGACGGCCCGAATTATGGAGCCGAAACGTTGAAATAAAGTCTCACCTTTTTGCACAGAGGACAAAGACCCTGGAGTGCGGTTTGTTAATATTTGTATATATAATTTTGTGGAAGCCTGCACCCAGGCATTGGACCAAGTTGGTTGGGAGTGCACCAGGCCGGATCTGTGTGTGTGTGTATATATATATATATATATATATATATATATATATATATATATATATATATATATATATATATATATATATATATATATATATATATATCTATATATATATATATATATATCTATATATCTATCTCTATATTATCTATGCATGCAAAAAAGGACAGTTATATTTTTTTCTGATCTCTACTTTTTTTACTCTATACTATATAAAATAACCTATATGATTTATTCTCTCTCTTTCTGATAAAGTGCAGCACTTACTTAATGGAGTTCCTGAAGTGGTCCTCAGCTGGACTCTTCACAGTGCAACTGTTTAGCAGCCACAAATCTGCTTTCTCAGGCTGTTCTGCAATGTAGAGAGAAGATAGCTCTTTTAAAGGCTAAACTTTCATCTATCACACAACAGGATACATACACATATATGACGCACAGTACAAATTCTGTAACAACTTTGTTTGGGACTTCCCAAGCACAGAAATACTCCCTTTCTCCCTCACCAACATGGACACTCAAGCTTAGTGAGTGACGGGGAAAAAGAGTCTATACTTCAATGTCTGTTGAGGAACGATTTTATAAACGGCGAGTTTGTCTGAGCTTTAACAAGAATTCTTAAACTGTTGTTGAAAAGGTGGTGGATAGAAAACCATAAACGTATAATCCATGTTTCTGCAACTCTAGTTTCATTATGACTGTATTTTTTGGTTGCTAGAGTCAGAGGCATAAGCAGACAGAAAGCCCAATGATCACAGTTTTGTTCCATCTATAAGGAAAAAAAATGCAATTTAAGTTAACAAATACTAATCCCAGAAGAAATTAAAAATAACTGACAAGTGTAGTTTGAAATCGCAAAGTCAGTTCAATGGCATAATAGGTTTTGGATTCGAATAGAAGCTCCTCTCGCACTCCCTGGCCTACGTGTTGATACTATGCTTGATAAAGTGGCCTGACCCTGAAATGTCGCATTTTCTGCTAATTAAACGCAAGGGGCTGTCCCTGCTTGTACCTGCCCTTTGAGTGCCAGTGATTTCTTACATAATAGGTTTTGCCCAATATTACACAAGTGATGCAATTTTTCCCCTATTGTCTATTATTTTCTATTGTTCTTCTAAAGTTTATTTTTAAAAATAATTTACTATATTTTTGTCTTAAAGGACAAGGAATGTCTAAAATAGAATAAGGCTAGAAATGCTGTATTTTGTATACTAAACATAAGCATGAACTTACTGCACCACAAGCCTAATCAAACAAATGATTTATGCTTTCAAAGTTGGCCACAGGGGGCTGTAATCTTGTAACTTTGTTAAACATCTTGGCCTGACCCTGACCCTGCACATGCTCAGTGTGGTCTGGGCTGCTTAGGGATCGTCATAAACAAAGCTGCTTGAGTTCTGCATGGCTGGTAAGTAAGGCGGGGGCTCCCCCTGCTGTTCATAAGTATGATTGTTTCCCTGCTGAACAGTCAATCCAAGTAGATGGGTAAAGAAACCAATCAGCGCAGGTGTACTGCTGCAAGGTGCGCGCTGATTGGTTTCTTTACCCATCTACTTGGATTGACTGAATACGTTGTTTTGGATGGAAACAAGGGTTTGGAGACCAGAAATATACAACAAGGGTAAATATACCAGTTTATGTGACTTTCCCTGCTGAACAGTTAGGGAACGTCTGACAATTCCTATCCACAGCAGTAAATGAAGGGAGAATTTCACTGCATACAGTCAGGTTTCTTATAAAAACTGTACACATTTTTTAATTAAAGTATATTGGAGAAAGGTTTATTTTTCATTAAAGAATGTAAAAATGGGATTTTATTTTTTTGCCTTTCCTTGTCCTTTAAGTTTTCCAGGGGTAGCTCAGTAAGCCAGATAGCCGACATTATGACTTAGCACATATACAGTACTGGACAAAGTTTGGCAACAGCTGCTGCTTTGGTATGGCATCTGTTATCTGGAAACCCGTTATCCAGAAAGCTCCGAATTACGAAAAGGCCATCTCCCATTGGCCCCGTTTTATCCAAGTAATCCAAATTCTTAAAAGTGATTTTCCTTTTCTCTGTAATAATAAAACAGTACCTTGTACTTGATCCAAACTAAGATATAATGAATCCTTACTGGAAGTAAAACCAAACTATTGGGTTTAGTTAATGCTCATATGATCTTACAATAGACAAGGTATTATAAAGAAAACCCCAGGCTCCAAGCATTCTGGATAACAGGTCCCATACCTGTACTAAATTTGGCCACAGAGCACCTGTTACAGTTGATAGAAACGTTTCAATGTCATGGCATAAAAGGGGGGAAATGTACTTTTTTTAAAAACCTAAATTGTAGAAATATAGTAAATCCACATTCACATACACATTGAAAAAGTTATTTTGTATCAGGAAATTAAACTTTTTGTAAAAGTGAACTGTTGTTCAAAAGCAGTGAAGAACAGACTGGGAAAATTACTGGATATCAATATATCATCAGACAACTATGCAGGTCCCAAATGGACATAGGCAATCTGATGCTTGAGACAGTAGCACAACAATCTCCTCTAGAGGATCCGCAATACAGGAGAGCTTGTGCCTCTTGTACCTCTCGTATTACTATAGGAAAGCATAGAATTGGTTCTCTAAATAGCAGTCTTGAAAACACTGAATTGTACAGCAAGTAAACATTCATATTATAAAAACAAATATTTTGCAGTACACGTGCAGGGATTGCTAGGTTTACACTCAGTAGGTTAAGAAATAACTTTGGCCATCAGAAATCTGGGATATCAATTTTGTATAGTATTCTACCTCCCAACATTTGGAAAATAGAAAGAGGGACAAAAACATTTGCTGCGTGCAGCGAAAATTTTTTGGACTACGCCCATTTTATGGACAAACCTCCGAAATACCACATTCTTTTTACAAAATTTGCAAGGTTATGGAAAGTTTGAACACTTTTCTGGGTGTTGTAGGGTTCAGGTTTTATATGTTATTACAGTTTTGCTAATGAAGGCGAATTGCTCTTTAAGCTGCAAGTCACAGTTTCCCCAAGAGACCGGCTTATCTTAAATAGTTACAATTAGTTCTTTGCTTATCTTAAATTGTTACAAATGTATCCAAGCGCACCTGCAATTCTGGGCTCTCTGCTAAAAGCCTCAGTTTTACAAACTTTGTATCTTTTTTCTGACAGCTCAGTGCAGGAGTTCAAAAGAAAGTCGGGATATCTCAGTAACAATCCTGGACTGAGGGCTGAGCTGTCAAAATTGAGATTGTCCCGTGAAAATCGGGACAGTTGGGAAATATGAGTCAAACACCCCTAGTGCACCCACTGCTTGTTTCATGTCATATTATCACAAAGGCCGATTGATTTTAATTTACTTGTGTGTTCATTTATTTTTGGCCCTACACCTCTCCTTAAAGCTTTGAAACTCCTATCTGTTGGTAAGGCCTTTGACCATAACTAAGAAGTGGTTTGATCCAGTTAGAGTAGAAAATAAATGAGAGGGCAAGATTAAATATAGTAATATCAATAATAGAGCACCAAAAATAAACAAGTTGTCAGAGCACTTCCCAGTTGCTAAAGTCAGAAGGGCCAATAATTACAATGTTAGATCTAGAAAAATTGAATTAAGTGAAGTTTCCCTTTATTTAAAAATAAGCGGTTTTGTGGCCTCTTAATCAGTAATTATGTTCATCAATGATCCAGTTTTTTCAGTGTACACTAAGCAGGAAAAGCTAACACAACACAAAGCCTTTATCTCAGAGGTAATGTACGAAGTATATCACGGAAAGCACTTTCAGGTTATTGTGGATCAAGAAAAGGTTTGCAGAAGCAAATACACAAAGCAGATGCAAAGCAGCAACCGTTTATGTTCAAAAGTCTCAGAACACATTTTTTTATCTTTTAATGCCACTTTCTCTCTTTCATGCAGACTTCAGGGGAAGCAAGATCTGCAATTTGAAAATCCTCCTCTGCAGGATCAAATAAATTGTCTTTATCAAAATGATCTATACAAGCATTCCAAGGGCTGAACCAGCTGGGTCATTTCCAACAAGGCACAAACATCCCTGTTCTCCTGAAATAACCCATAAAGCCAAATGTTAACCTAGCAGTAGAAAGAAAATACAAGTACTTTGTGTTTGCATAGATATGTATTTACACATACACACAAGTATGTTATGCATTTGCACTTATTTAGTGTCTGGTGCAATACCTCTGGGAAAGCACTGATCCAGGGGGGAGATGTGTGGCCATTAGGCTCCTTCTCCCCCTGAAACCCAGCTCTGAATGTGCGAATTCAATGTTGGGACCTCTTTTGAGATCCATTGGTTCCGGACTTCTTCACATCTTTGGACTGGAGGGAGAAGGATAAGGGGTTACCCATGTCTTGCGGTGAAGGGAACCTGAAGACCCTTGCCCCCTGCCTGTGCCTTTTGTGCCAGGGGTGTCGGGCATAAAGGGTTCCACCCTAGTCTTCGGGCGAAGGTGTTTTCCGAAGATTCCGTTTATCCCTGCGCCTTTTGACCAGATAACACAAAGTTTATTTTTTAAGACTAAGTCCACTGCACCTTTAGCATTGTGTGTACACTTGGGTAACTGATGTACGACTCAAGCTTCAGACAAAAAAAATGCATTTTTTGCAAAGTAGCTTGTACTTGATAATGCAGCTAGCATAAATCCATGTTGGTGGTGTAGGATTGAACTCAGTATATATAACGTTATTAAGATAGTAATACTTTTATTCCTAGTGCTGTAACTTTTATAATACAGTAAAAGTAAAATCAGGAGGACAGACTGCAATATTAGTAAATAATTCTGTGTATATAGATATCTATATGTCTATCTATATATATATATATATATATATATATATATATATATATATATATATATATATATCTGTTTAATATACTCTTTTTAGTTCTTTTATTTGATTTCAACAGTTTTAAAGAAAACATGTTAACCCTTTGTTGTGCATATATATATATATATATATATATATATATATATATATATATATATATATATATATATATATATATATATATATGCACAACAAAGGGTTAACATGTTTTCTTTAAAACTGTTGAAATCAAATAAAAGAACTAAAAAGAGTATATTAAACATCTCCCTTGAGGTGAAACTGTTGTACAATCACCTGGCAATCAGAATCCAAGGAAGTCATGTTAAGCAGCTGCCAGCTTGGCACAGGTACCATTACTGGGTAAAATAAACAGTGACATTTAGGAGTGGAGAGGTCTCAGGCTATAAAGTAGCTAGTGTAGTAATACACTAATCAATGGAACAAAAGCCTGCTGCTGTCAGTGTAATCTGCTCAATGTCAGACTACACAACACAACTAGCAGACAGAGAGCTTATCCTCAGCTGACCATACTAAATTATATAAATTTAAAAAAAAAAAAAAAACTCCGACTGCGTCAGCCTTTACTGACAAAATTAGTCACATCTTTTCATTTAGCACAATACATGGGTAACACAGGGGGTCTCGCCACGTACCCCATACAAATCCTTGTGTATGTGGTTTCTTCAGGTCCAAAACAGATATTCATCCATGAGGCAGCAAACCATGTTCTTTGCCCATTTGCATGGCACTTTATGAGTAAAATGACTCCCTTTAGCCATAATAAAGGGAGCACACAGTGCATTGCATTCTCTTAGCAGCTTTATGAGTTAAATGACTCCCTTTAGCCATAGTAAAGGGAGCACACAGTGCATTGCATTCTCTTAGCAGCTTTATGAGTAAAATTACTCCCTTTAGCCATAGTAAGGGGAGCACACAGTGCATTGCATTCTCTTAGCAGCTTTCTAAGTGTAAAATTAATGTTTGCCAATACAGTTGTTTAGGCTTACAAATCTACATAGTTCAGATCAAGCAGCAAGACTATCAACTTACCTTCTGTTTGATCAACCATAAGTTAAATAGAGATGATGTAAAAAGATGGCTGAACTTGCTGGAGAAAGGTCTGTTTTTCTCCTGAATCTGTTTACTATGTTTATAACAAAGCTGGGACAAGAACTACAAAAGATTCCGGTTCAACACCAACAGCGTGTTGAAATTCTAGGTACAAAACAGTGTAGTGCAGGAGAAAGTAAACTTGATATTTACGTTTTATCATTGATTGCTGCATGAAAATTACAAGAGGGTAGATTTGAAGGTTTTCTTTTACAGAGTGAAAACTGAATGCATATTTATTCAATTGCCCTTCCTCAATATAATGAACAATGATATAGTTTGTAAGTTGTCCTGAGCAGGGCCCTCTAATCCTATTTTTTCTAAGACACTCTAATAGCTGCATGGATAATGGAAAGTGGCCTGCAGCCATTATATAAAAATATAATGCAATGTTGTCCTGCACTGGTAAAACTGATGTGTTTGCTTCCTTAAAGGAATAGTAACACCAAAAAATGTAAGCGTTTTAAAGCAATGAAAATATCATGTAGTGTTGCCCTGCACTGGTAAAACTAATCTGTTTGCTTCAGAAACACTACTATAGTTCATATAAACAAGCTGCTGTGGAGCAATGGCGGAAATTGAAAAACGGCTATATGGCACAGGTTAACTAATGGATAACAGATAACACCATTAGACAGACAGAGCTTATCTGCTATCTGCTGTGTAACTTGAGCTTTTACTCCTTTGAATGGCTGCCCCCATTGCTACACAGCAGCTTATTTATATAAACAATAGTAGTGTTTCTTAAGCAAACACAGCAGTTTTACCAGTGCAGGGCAACACTGCATTATATTTTCATTACTTTAAAACACTTATTTTTTGACGTTACTACACTACTTTGTTTATATAAATAAGCTGCTGTGTAGCAGTGAGTGCAGCCAAAGGAGAAAAGGCTCAGGTTACACAGCAGAGGGCAGATAAGCTCTGTAGAACATAATGGTGTTATACGTTCTCCACTATTTAACCTGTGCCATATAGCCTTTTTTCAATTTCTGCCATTGCTACACAGAAGTTTGTTTATATGAACTATAGTAGTGTTTATGAAGCAAACAGGTCATTTTACCAGTACAGGACAACAGTACATTAAATTTTCATTACTTTAAAACACTTTCATTTTTTGGTGTTATGGTTCCTTTAAGTATAGTTTGCTGTGCTTTCCTTTGATTTCCCAGTCTATCTTTTTCTCTAGGTGCCAGATTCATAGCTCCTGTGCTAAGCCTTCACTGTTAATGCTGGGCAGCAAGTTATTGTAAACACTTATATTTTGGAAAAGATGTCTACATTGGTAATCCACGTGAAGATCAGAGATTAGGGAGCACCAATCATCAATCATAGAGGATGGTGTACAGGGTCAAGTAAATTATAACACTTTACTGAAGGGATCTCTAAGTGGGTAAAGGGGTTGACATTGGAAGTTGAATGGTACGGGTGACTACCGTTCTTTACAACTTATTATCAGGGCATACGGAGTATGCAATGCAGTAATTCTGGCAAGCGGTTTGATAATCTGATTATAATATAAACGCATATTCATATAACCAATAGAACCAACCTAATCGCCTCTTGTCGATCTGTCTTCCTGCTATTAACGTATATTTTAACCTATGTACACTGGACATTTGTTTGAACAATTTATTAAAAGTAACGTTTTATTTAATGATTACACATGAGTTTTTGGATGTTTTGGATGGGAGGTTGCAGCTATTTGGGTCAGTTATTTTCCTCTTCTGATCTGTACATTGGTAATCCAGCCTACACTGCCCAACAGGACTCAACACATAGAGCAGAGAGGCTCAGATTGCAGCCTCATGTTGTGCCAAATTATTGCAAAGAAACAAGGAGATTATGTTGGCATATGTGATATGCGGGGCATTCCAAAAACAGAAGGCAAGGTTCCATAAAATGAATTAAATAAAGATGTTGCAAAATGGTTTGCCAACTGAATGATTATATAAAACAAGAGGAAACATTCTAATGGAAGAACATCTGTATTATAGAGCTCCCAGAACTTCCTGTATCATCACAATCACCTATATAGGTCATAAATCACAAGGAAGAACGTTTCATGAAAATCAAAGGCTTACTGTGTACAGATCAGGTTTAATATTTCATGTTGTGTTTTAAAAGAGAATGAATATTATAAAGGGCTTGTTAACACAAAACCACGGAAAAAAATAATTCTGGCATCATTCTAGCATCAATCCCTTCATGTTTTCCAGTGGTTTTAAAGTTATTTGTACAAGTAATTGCAATTGAAAGCAGCAATGGTTTATCCCTTTCTGTTCTCTGGTTCTGGCTCTTGAAACAATATAGCAGAAGTCATTTCTCATCCAGGTCAGTTAATCAGCTGGCATCTGCTACATTGTTTCAGATGTGGGAATAGAAAGCGACATGCAGATACTATTTTCATTTGCAATTACATTTACAAATAACTTTAAAAGTAGCAAGCATTTGTAAATAAATATATAATACAAAATTGTGTATAATTACATTGTGTTTCATTATGTGAAAATTAGGTTCTCCTATGAAATACTTGTGATATAAGCCTTTCTGTTCATAAACATGGCACAGTATTTTGTGCCTGGGTGCGATAGCCAGAAAAAATTCTGGTGTTTATTGGAGCAAAAAGCTGCAATCCTCTGTCTACATTATATATACATTATATATATATATATATACATACATATATATATATATATATATATATATATATATATATATATATATATATATATATATATATATATATATATATATATATATATATAGATGCAATCAGAAGCACTCACGGTTACAGTGATCAAAGTATTTCTTTTATTGGAGTGTTACAAACTACCCCACATCAACGCGTTTCGGTTCTCTCAGAACCGTCGTCAGTTCTGAGAGAACCGAAACGCGTTGATGTGGGGTAGTTTGGTAGTTTGTAACACTCCAATAAAAGAAATACTTTGATCACTGTAACCGTGAGTGCTTCTGATTGCATCTATCTATTCTCCTCTGAGGAGCACCCGGGACTTGATTTATTGAGGGTGAGTGCCGGTGAAGCATTTGACTATATATATATATATATATATATATATATATATATATATATATATATATATATATATATATATATATATATATATATATATATATATATATATATATATATATATATATATATATATATATATATATATATATATATATATATAAAGGAGACTGACGTTTTGACCTCTACAGAGGCCTTTCTCAAAGTACTGATGGATATTACAGAAATGTCTTAAATACACAGAATGGCGGGAAAAAGTCAAATTGGAAAAGACGTGTCCGCACAATCGTCAGTATACGTAACATAATTAGCATACACATATTTAAATACTATACACTCATTCGGTATATCGCTTTTAATAATAACAATAACTCACTAACATTTAAACTCAACCTCTCCTACAATATACATTGTTAATCAAAATAGTTAAAAAATAAAATACTAAGTAACATTCTGTTGCTATTATGGCTATTAAATGCTACCATAGGTGCAGCCAATCATTTAAAAGTTTAATGTTTCAATTAGTATCTAAAACAGAGATAAGATTACAGGTCTTTGTTAAAGTGAACACCCTAAATTTTCATACATACAGCCCTTATAAAATGTCATATAACTGATATAACCCACACTTTAGGACAGAAACATGCACCCGGCCCCACCTTTTGGATACAAAAGGTAGCATTTAATAGCCATAATAGCAACAGAATGTTACTTAGTATTTTATTTTTTAACTATTTTGATTAACAATGTATATTGTAGGAGAGGTTGAGTTTAAATGTTAGTGAGTTATTGTTATTATTAAAAGCGATATACCGAATGAGTGTATAGTATTTAAATATGTGTATGCTAATTATGTTACGTATACTGACGATTGTGCTGACACGTCTTTTCCAATTTGACTTTTTCCCGCCATTCTGTGTATTTAAGACATTTCTGTAATATCCATCAGTACTTTGAGAAAGGCCTCTGTAGAGGTCGAAACGTCAGTCTCCTTTGTGAATAAAATTTTTTAGTTTTCCTAAGTCCTGAGAGTGCGGACCTTATTCTGTATGATATTGTATCTAATTTTTGGACACTGCACCCAGGCATATTTGAAGTTTGTGACGTGAGTGCCGACTCCTCCATGGACTATATATATATATATATATATATATATATATATATCAAGGTATTTGACAAAGGTCTCAAGGAAGACCGAAACATTGGAATAATAAATATATATATATATATATATATATATATATACACACACAGTGAATATAGATATACATATGTGAAGTATTCTGTTACACAACAAGGTTCTTCAGTTTAGAAATCTCAAGGATTTTTTCTGTACTACATCACAACATATGCCAACAGAAATAACCCCTTGTGTTCCACATTGAGCATGTGCTGAGCTATAAGCAGATATGATCATCAAAATGTTGATTGTGCTATAGATCAAATAAAACACATTAATTTTAATCCCCAGTATAAATGCACTGTCAGATTTCACAACTAATCCTACAGCAAAGACAATACTAATACTTATATTTTACAGCTTTTCTATGCTAGTGTTGTGTTGTTTTTTTACAGATTAATTTCCAAAGACGACACATGAAAAAAAATCTCAATATAACACAACCAGCAAGATTGTAGCTGTATATACCAGCAGTATGTGAAAGGTATTATGAGGCTAACTTTTTTTGGGAGCATGACAGTTCTGACTTCATTCTTCCCTGAAATTTAAGCAGATAAGAATTTTTTTGGAAGGATTAACTGGAAACAGACATGGGTCAATTAGACCTCTCTCATCCACTATTTATCTCCAAACTATCAGAAAGAATAAGTTTCATACAGTGAAATGCAGTAGCACATAAGAGATGCAACAAAGCAATGCAGACTGTGTTTTATGGAAGCTAGCTGACTTTAAGCAAGCACACTTACAAACAGCAGCAGCTGTTGTCCCTGTCCTACTGGCGTGTCCTCTGTCGACATTTGCCAAGATGTATCAACTCATTTTGCAAATTTTAATAGTTCAGAATAAGTCTGAAACTCAATTGATGAGCTGCTGGCCTGAAACACCAGACAAAGGAACATTAAGGGGCACATTTACTATGGGTCGAATATCGAGGGTTAATTAACCGCATTTCCTACGAACAATCAAAGGAAAAATCGTTCCATCGAACGATTAAATCCTTCGAATCGAACGATTCGAAGGATTTTAATCCATCGATCGGACGATTTTCCTTCTATCAGAAATTTGTTAGGAAGCCTATGGGGACCTTCCCCATAGGCTACCATTGATGTTCGGTAGGTTTTAGGTGCTGCAGTACTTGGTCGAAGTTTTTTTTAAAGAGACAGTACTTCGACTATCGAATGGTCGAATAGACGAACGATTTTTAGTTCGAATCGTTAGATTCGAAGTCGTAGTGGAAGGTCGAAGTAGCCAATTCGATGGTCGAAGTAGCCAATTCGATGGTCGAAGTAGCCAATTCGATGGTCGAAGTAGCCAATTCGATGGTCGAAGTAGCCAATTCGATGGTCGAAGTAGCCAATTCGATGGTCGAAGTAGCCAATTCGATGGTCGAAGTAGCCAATTCGATGGTCGAAGTAGCCAATTCGATGGTCGAAGTAGCCAATTCGATGGTCGAAGTAGCCAATTCGATGGTCGAAGTAGCCAATTCGATGGTCGAAGTAGCCAAAAACATTCGAAATTTGAAGTATTTTTTCTTCTATTCCTTCACTCGAGCTAAATAAACGTGCCCCTAAGAGTTTACCTTAATTATTAGAAAAATAAAAGGAGCAATTAAAAAAAAAAAAAGGTCTAGCGTTTAAAAGAAACCCTGAAACTGAAAATAAAATATTTAGAAGGTGAACTACCCCATTAAGCTGGCCCGTATGCTTATAGATAGGCATAGGCCCCCATGATATGACCATTAGCTTGGGGGTCAAATGATCTTAGTCTGATTCTGGGCAAAAATCTGCTTATTTAGTAACCTTGCCAAACAAGTAGATTATAGGAAAGAGCTATAGTGATCAGTCTGGGAAGACCACATCACACTCAGATGTAATTCTTACCTGATACCCTGGACCAGGGCTCCTGTTTGCTAAAAACTACACCGACCCAGTGTATATATGTAAAAACTCATTCACTGATAACTTCTACTGCTTCTGCCTTCTTTTCTTTCTTGACATATTTGCAGTACAATGAAAAAGCTGTTTTTGGGGGGCTGCTTGTGGGTCAGCCTGGACCAGAAAAAAAAACATAAGACCAAAAAAAGTCAAAGCCGAACAAGAAGTTGACTTTAACTTCAGAAATAGCAAGGACCGAAGCAGATTTACTTAACACTAGTATCACCCAGGGGGATCAGGTAACTATTTGCCACCAACCTGCCATTTTAACTTTAGTTCTCCTTTACACCTGCTTGCTCAATATTTGATTCAGCTCGATATTGGTTGGACAAGCCAACTGAGAGGCTCCATACACATACCAGTAGGGTTGCCACCTTTTTGGGAAAGCTTTACCAGCTGGGGCAGGTGCACCAAGGGGAGGATTGTCATGTAAATGGGCAGACCACTGATGTCACAGGGTCCGAGCTGTGACAGATGGGGCAGAGCCAATTTGCAGAGCATGGAATCAGAAGGGAATTTGGTACATATTGTAGCTTGAAAGGGAACAATGGGGCAGGCCAGGATTGACTAATGATTACAAATTTACCAGCAGCAACATTGGCAGTAAATTTGTAATACGAGCCCCGGTGGAAATAATACATACCAATAAGATACTTACTTGGTCTGAAATTGTAGTTGGCAGATCAGCCCAGGTTAAAGCAGCTTTGGAAATCATTAGTGATCAGTAGGACCATTAACTACAGGAAAAATATGTTGTTCATCACACTAGTAGCAAACATTGCTGCAGTAAAAAATCACATACAGTTATTCCTGACTTGCTATTTATCAGCGATCGACTAAAGTTGAGAAAAAGTGAGTTATAAATGGTGACCAAAGGAGCCAAAGTGATAGTGACTCATTTTAAACATGCCTCTTGGGCTCACAGATTTTTCTACTGAATAACAAACGCTCAATCGAAACGGTTTTTATTCCTGAACTTTAATATTTAGAACAGCAGCTTTTACAGGAATTTGCACAGAGATTGGGAGTCATTCAGGCCGTTCTTTTAGGCACATTTGATCTAGCTTATTTAGATTAGCCAGTATCACATTCGCTCACTAATACGGTATTCAGGTAAAGCTACCAGCTCTCACTTAGGATGAGATCAGAGCTTTGATTGGGCCATTTGAGGATATTCACCTGTTTTGTTGTCAAGCAACGCCAATAATACTTTGCACTTATGTTTGGCATCATGGCTGCTGAAGATGATTTACTACCAAAGTTTTTGTGATCTGGAATGAACCAGGACGAGCAGGGAGTGGCACATGAGGAGAAAAAAAAACACTTCCCTTCCCTCCTCCCTGCTATGTCACAGCATGCAAATGATCTCTCCGACTAGTCAGAGAGATGAGGAGAGCTCAGTAAGCTAATGGGCGATGTGCGATTGTTCGAAATCCCACTAACCGCACAATAATTTCGAAGGATTGGTTGGACTTCGCTAAAAATCAGTCGTTCGGCAAGAAAAAATCTTTGCGTCTATGGGGACCTTAAGGTACATTTATCTGGGGGGCTGAGTAAATTTATAGATAGAAAAAAAAAAAAAGTTTACTTCTCCTTTAAATTAAACCTACATATCAGTATGAAACAATGCAGCTATGCTGTCATCTAGAAGGCAGTGTTATCCTGGAAAACGACAATGGTCGCTAAAAGTCTTTGGTATTTGTTAGATTTCACATAAATTTAAAGATTACCGCATGAAATAAAAAATGTATCCACATCCCAGCAATACTGCTCTAAATGTACTGCTTGTGAGACAATTCCAAAACATCAAAATCAGGGATTTTCTGAACAGATTCCTTTATTCCAATTTTGTAATAGTTTATCACAGAGGGAGCTGGCAGAGCTTAGGACCTACTCATTATTGCTGTCTACATCAGAGCATGTGGTAGAGAACATTTTATCTCCTAATACAAAGTCAACAAAACAATAGTAATTTATCACTAACGAGGCACAGAATAGTTCATTGAGATACAGCATTTACTTAAATAGCTTTGTGGTTAATTATTGGTCTCAAACCGAAGTACCAAGGCTCTCAGAGATAGTATGTTTTCTGTAACATACAACTTGAAACAGCCTTACCATGTCTTATCAGTATTGCAATATTCTTAAGTACTGGAGGGTCATTTTGGCCTCTCTCTTCAAATACTATTTTATCCAATAACATGGCAAAATGTCTGCTACTCCTATGAGGATGAACTATACTAAAATGCTTTTTAAATAAATGTGTTTAATCCTTTCAATGCTAGAGGCTGCCTATTGATCTAAGGGGAGAGGTTAAAATATCAGTATTTCTGTTCTTCTCTACTTTGGTGCAACAAATCATTGTACAAGCCAAAGGTCAAGGAGCCAGAAGTAGCAAACAATAATGGTGCCGCACACTAAGCTTTCAGGGGACCAGGAAAAAGTTATGTAAAATCCGGAAAAATGTAAAATCAGGGAAATGTGTTAAAGAAACTTTTTCTTCAAGTACTGAAAGTATATAAGCACAGGAGTCTGTTTTAATTTGAGTTACAATATTGACTGTTAATGACATTAAGCATTGCAACGTTAATGTTACACTGTGGGGGGCATGTGCAAGACCTCTCTCAGTCACATACACAACCTAAAGTAATAAGTGATGGGTGCAGGACTGGATAAGAGGCAGATTCATTGGAATTGACTATTTACAGAGCTAAATATACATCTGGTTAGTATTTTAAACCTCTTTATTTCACAAATAATAAGCAGTTTTTGGGTACATCAGGACAAAATGTTGATGCAAAATCCGGGAAAACATTACTTAAATCCATGTAAATGCATCCATTGAAATGCATTATAAATTGGTGGCATCACAAAAAAAAAAAAAAAGCAAAATGCGGGAAAACTTAAAATCAGGGAGGGTGGTTTCACTGTATATAGTTGCAAAAGATTTGGCCGAGTACCGAATCCTAATTTGCATATACAAATTAGGGGTGGGGAGGGGAAACATTTTTAACTTCCTTGTTTTGTGACAAAAAGTCACGCGATTTCCCTCCTTTGCCCCTAATGTGCATATGCAAATTAGGATTCGGTTCGGACGGGCAGAAGGATTCGGCCGAATCCTGCTGAAAAAGGCCGAATCCCGAACTGAATCTTGCATTCGGTGCATCCCTAGTATACAGTTATCCTGAATATTCTACAACGGCATTACATTTTCTTATAGAAAGGATAATACCGTGTCTCTATCTGTACGCATTTCAGTGAGTTTAATAATTCTTTGTTAGTGGAATATCAAAGCACTCCATGAACAAATAATTAGTGGCTATAGATAAAGCATGTCAAGTGTAAGCTGCACAACTCACAACGCACAACTGTAGGAAATAGTTCAAGTAGAGGCTACTACCCAGAGTGAGGTGCATATTGGGGCCCCTCAGATCAGCAACTTTAGGGCGTTAAAGAGTGGGAAAGCTTAATAACTGTGGGGTAGCACAGCAGCATCTATAGCTTTGGGAATAATGCAAGATTGTTACTGTTGAACACCAGGTATAGTAGAGTGATACAATGTCTATTTTAGCCAGGAAGAGGTTTCAGGATAGCAGGTACAGTATGGCGAGTTGGTGCCTATATTATAGTATAGATTCAAGCCTCTGGGAAGGGACTGTGGCTGTGGGATAGCAGGTATAGTAGGGAGAGATGGTGCCTATAGTAGCAGTGAGGATAATAGCCTATGGGAAGGGACTGTTGAATAGCAGGTATAATAAGAAGAGATGGTACCTAAAGTAGTAGTGGGCAAAACAGCTTCTGGGAAAGCACTGTGGTTATATAATATGTCCAATATCGAGACTACAATAGCAATGAGGATAACTTATTGGAGTAGTCTAAAGTGATGAATAGCCTCTGTAGTATGGTTAGAAGGATCTTATAAGAGCAGTGGTTAAAATAGCCTTTAGAGATGGTGCAGTGGTTGGGAATTCTTATTAATTAAAATTATGCTTTTTTTGATAAAGATTTAAATGCAAGATGACGGTCACTGAGGTGAAATGATGACTAGACAGGACAGTCTATGTCCCATTGGCACTTGCCCACAAAACTTAAGAGCCCTATATAAATCCTCCCGTTAACAAATATAACTCTGAAGTCACTATGTCCGGAGACTAAATGCATAAATATGTAAAATGTAGTCTATGGGCACTGCACTAATGAAGTTAAAGCAAACTCCTTTTTACATAAACAAAATGTTAAATAATTCACATATTATATGGGCTTATTGAATAATGCCCTTGTTTACTCAGAAATAAAAATGTTTACGTTTATTCTTGCTTAAAAGATAATTTTGACTGCATCTTGTGACTGTATTATGTAGAACCCAGAAGCATATCATCGATTTCAAAGTCCTTGCTTAAGTCTAGAAACCGGATTCCCCAGAGAAATTGGATTTAAACTCTATTTTCCAGCTTTCAGAGGAATTAAAATACATAGGATCCACCTGAGCCAGATATTTCCAAGCTCTTATTAAATTGTACCCTCTAGCATATTATTGACTTTGTACAAGGCTGACTGTGTATTTCATCCAATTGTTGCTATATCAGTCTTTGGGAATCCTATGAGACTAGCAGAGAAACAACAGTTTAAGATGTGGTAAAATCTAAAAATTGCTCATGGTTCTGAGTCACGGTCTTTCAGATAGTAAGGCACACAGGAGATTAATAATAGCTATTGTATTAAAGAGATTTACAAAGCCATGACTGGCGTATTTCACTACATTCCATGCAAGCCTGGTGAAATACAGGACACAGTCAAATTTGTGTGTGTGACCGATGTAGTCATGGACTGTATGTATGTATTAGGGATGCACCGAATCCAGGATTCGGTTCGGGATTCGGCCTTTTAATTTTTCCACTTTTTTTTCTTTTTTTTACTTTTCCTCTAGATGAGCTAACAATGTATTTTCTTTACTTTTTTATTTCCCCTTTTTTGAGAACTAACAGTTAAATATTATTACCTATACTAGACATTAAGCCCGTTAAATTAACGGGTGCTAGAACATATGTAGTCAAACATTTATAAAAACAGAATTGTTCTAGTCTAAAAAAAATTTGCCAGAGACGGTCCGTGGGGCACATGCGCAGTAGCGCAATCCCACGGACACAGGGACTGGACGCAGAGACACTTCAACTTTATTATATAGGATTATAACCCATGAAAAAATATTGTAAGAAAATATCTACTTGTGCTAAATAAATTCTCATAAAATTTGTCGTATGTAAATCTTGCATTGACAGGAAACCCCCACCACCACCAAATAAAATGCACAGAGGTTTTTGATAAGCGAGAAAAAGTAGAAACCATTGCCAAACTTTCAAAATATAAACAATTACGTATCATGTCTGAAAAGCAAGTTATTCTTCACTATCAAGCAGTTTTGTGTCAGCAAGTAATTGACAGTTAGCCTAGTGCCACACAGGGGCTGTAATACAGAGGCCAAAAATCAACCCCTTCATGGGCAGTGCCTACTCTTTTGTTTGCCTAAGGACATTCATGTGAATTTTTTTAAATTCAACTACACTTACAATTCGACTGGGAGATTATTTAAGAAAAAATTTGAATGGCTAATATTCAATCGACCAACCCGAAAATTTGTTTAGTATTCAATTTGTATGAAAAAAACAAAACAAAAAAAAAAACACTAGAAAGTCAGGAAGGCTATTAAAATCTCCAAATGACTCAGTGGACTGATTTTCCACCTAAGTATTTCAGCAGGCTGATTTCAGCCCCCGTGTGGCACTAGCCTAAACAAAAGGAGCAAACACCATAACCTCTAACCTAAGAATGCCCATACTTTACTAATGTAAGGTCTACTTCCATAAAATATTACTTAAATATTGATTTATGAAAATAAAAATGTATATTTTTATATTTAAACATCTATTTCTTATGTAACCTTAATGTAATAAAAGCATGTAGCAGAAGGGATATTTATTAACAAGATGTTGACATTGTCTTGAGATCAACTGATCACCAGCTAAAGGTCTACTGGTAAATCCCGATCTACCTTTTGGACACACCTGACAGAATTTTGAATTTATAAGTAAACATATTTAATTCCTTATGTCAATGATATGAAGAACATACTGAAATTTTCATTTTCGCAATAGTTCAGTGTAAACCTCTTCCATCCACCTTTCCTCTGTTGGACTGCACGTCTTTCCATGGAAAATCAAAGATTAAAATGCTAACTTTAGTGTATAAGTGTAAAAATACAAAACAGTGTTGGCAACCCATAATTTTTTTTAAACTGCACAATCATAGCAATTTATGAGTTTACTTAATCACTTCAATATGTATAAAGCTGCCCAAATATGAAATCACAGGATGTCTGCATTGACTATTAAGCATGTATGGATCAATGAAAGTAGCATTATTACACCTAACTTAGTGTACCTTTCACTGCATGTATCCCAGTCATTCTGCTAGGTTAATGTCCCCACTTTAAGCTACAAATGGTAAAACAGATGATTTTCTGATGGGATAAGTATGATTAAAATAGGCTTTTTGGAAGAAATTTTTTTTTTTTTTTTTTTTTTTTTTTAACAGAGATTATGGCTCTTTGGCTTTAACTCTTAATTCGGGTTTCAAAACAGAGGGTGAATTTTCTATAGCAGCAATGTGCAAACAAATACATAACAAAACAAGGGAACTTTAAAGGGGTAGTTCCCCTTACAGTTAACATTAAGTATGATGCAGACAAATGTATTTCAAGACAATATGCAATTGTATACAATTGGTTTCATTTTATTTTGTGTGCTGGCCCATAATGTACAGGTATGGGACCTGTTATCCAGAATGCTTGGGACCTGGGGTTTTCCAGATAAAGGATCTTTCCGTAATTTAGATCTACATACCTCAAGAAAATCATGTACACATTAAATAACCCCAATAAGCTGGTCTTGCTTCCAATAATGATTAATTATATCTTAGTTTGGATCAAGCACAGTGTACTGTTTTATTATTACAGAGAGTGTCTCATGGGACGTTGTTTTTTTCAAGGCTAGATTCTCCCACGCCGCTAGAGCATTTGCGGCTTTTACGAGAGAGAGATTGAACAAACCAAGGCACAATTTTAAAAAGACAATAGGACCACCAAAAGTCTAAAGGGGTGGGTATGAGGCTGCAATCTCTCTCTCTTAAAAGCCGCAAATACTAGCGGCGTGGGAGGATCTAGCCGTGAAAAAAACCAACGTCCCATGAGAGACTCCTGCACAGACACACACATTACACTCATCACATACATCCACATTCCCCTTTCACCACTATATACACTCCACAAATACACGCATACACACTAGGGATGCACTGAATCTAGGATTCAGTTCGGGATTCGCCCTTTTAAGCAGGATTCGGCCGAATCCTTCTGCCCGGCCTAACCGAATCCTAATTTACAAATGCAAATTAGGGGCGGGGAGGGAAATCGCATGAGATGTTCATACAAAGTAATGCTATTAAGCAGAGAGGTAAAATATCTATTTTACTATGATTAGAGGTAAACAAGTTAGGGACCACCGTGTGGGGTTTACCTTGACGTGGTATGGTGGCTTATCAATTTTATGATTATAACTTTGTAACAAAAAAACCCTGTTTTAAAATTACATGCACTTGCATATTTACTTGAATTACTTAGACAGGGGTTTAGACATTTTGAAATTGGCCTCAGGTGTGCACCTACAACCCCCCCCCCCCCTTTTTTTGTATTTTTCAGTAGCAGCATGCACAAAATGTCTCTGTCTTAAATATATTGATAATGGGTTGAGTGCAGAGGACTCCTGTATTTGTCTATATGTATTTTGTGGTCACAGCCTCATTGCACCCCCGCCTAATGGTTTTAAAAATTAGCGCTGAGCACAACTTTCCCTTGTTTGTTATAGTTCATATTTATCGAACCAATGTTGGAAAATGGGATAATAGTGTCCTATGCCAGTAAAAATAAGTTTCCTCGTGAGGCAACTTCGGAAAACAAAGTGCCGCGATTGCCATGCTGCAGTTGATTTTTCATTCTAGCAGGCGGAAGACAGGGGGAAGCAGTTCGGGGAGATTAGTCGCCCAAAAGAAGAGGCGATTAGTCGCCGGGCGACTAAATCTCCCCGAATCTCCCAGTGTGACCTTACCCTATAAGGTTAGTGTTTAATTTCAGTATATATCTTTTAAGGTCTGAAAGGGTTGATGGGCCGTGTCTTGCAAGAAACAATCAGGGAACAACTTATCAGCCCTTGGACATGTCAGAAACCTAGGCTATCAACCCTATGGGTTTTGCTCAGACAATTCCTAATCAAGCACTGCTACAGCAATATAAGCGTCTGTAAAGGAAGCCTAATCTTGGCCCAGTGCCATTTGGAAAAAAAACAAAATGCCAAATACAGTCCAGAAAGTAATTTGTCTATAGACATACTTAGAATTAAAGTTTACTGAAGAAACTTAGTAGAGAGAGAAAAAAAAACAAGAACATAATATTTTCCAGAGCCAGAAAGAAAAAAGAAACCGTGCACAGACTATTTCAGCAATTTATTTAAGTATATCAATACCAGAGGTGTTACCTGAGGACACAACGACTCTGCCATTTATAAAGTAGTGTGGGCCCTAGTCCAGCACTTACTAAATAACAGAAGGGTATGGGGAAAAATACTAGCCTTTACTGCATCCCCTCTATTAACATGTACAGTTGTAATTCCCTACACCAGTAATGATGGCTGCTCTATCTTGATAAACCACATATGTGTTAATGTAACCATTTAAAAGAAAAATAGGGGCAAAGCTAGTAGGAAAAAAAATTAACAAGCTCCCATGTGAGCTGCTTGAAAACAGCTGTACTTTAAAATGGCCACCAGGGGTTGTGAGTACAGGAATATCTAAAAGACACTTTAAAGTCTGAGGCAGTTAGAACATTTTACTTCTACATTCCTTTTTTAACATCATTCAGGACTGGCTTCAGACACTGTTAATCTATTTGACCCACTGCGGTTTGACGCTATTTATCAAGGTCAGAATTTATCTCAATATCGGCTGCTACAAACTCCGATCTAACCCACTCGGGTTTTTAAGGCTTTTTTATTATTAAATTTTCCCAAAAATATGCTTTGCGGGAAAAGCTCAGATTTTCACTAATTTATGTGAATTTTCCCAGAAATCTCCTAATTTTTCGTAGTTTTCAAAACCCCCGACACAACCAAAAATCAATGGGACTGTTCCCATTGACTTATGCAACCTCGACAGGTTTGAGATGCTGTGTTTTTATATTCTGGCTTTTTAAAGTCAGATTTTTTTTTTATTAAAAAAAAATTTCAGGTATTTGGAGCTTAGTAAATAACACCCTAGGTTTTCAAGATCCAAATAAGGATGACCCTATAGCATAACTCCCAAATGTCCGGACAGTCACTCAACCTGAATTCCAGGATCTGTTACGGAAAAAAAGATAGAGTTTCTAAAACTAAATTGGCTTTTGGCAGAGAGCCCAGAATATGTGGCAGGTGCACTTAGACACATTTGTAACAATTGAAGGTAAGCAAAATAAACTAAACTAGTGTAACAATTTAAGATAAGCAGTTCTCTTGGGGAAACTGACTTGAAGCTTAAAGGGCAATCTACCTTCATTAGCAATAACACATAAAAACCAAAGAAATGTGCTCAAACTTTCATAACCTGCCACATTTTGTAAAATGGTAATTAGGGGGTGTGACTAAAAGGAAAAATACCGGCACTCAGGACTCCATGCAAGTGGGCCAGGTCCTGCGTGTTTATTGCAAAATAGCAATGTTTCGGTGGCACGTTCCTTCGTTTGACATGCAAACCACACCATTGGTGAACATTTAAACCCACCTTAATGCATATTAATAAACATACATTTGAGATACAAAAGGTATATGTGCAAAATGTCCATAATTCCATCCCTTTTTAGATCGGAAATCCAAGGAAAAATAAGAGTCCATATAAGTGTCCAAAGAAAAAAGAAAAAAAGTTTTTGTACAATACAAAACCAAAACCAGGTGACAATTAATTGCGCAATGTATACAGTTAAACCTGTGGGAAAAGTTTAAAAACATTGTATCACAATATCAAGGCTTAAAACACTAACTTGCCCTCGTCTATACAAGTAACAATGCTACATAGAGTGAATTTACTTTACCTTGCCCTTGCAATTAGCGGGTGTGGCCACAAAAATGGGTGTGGTAAAAAAAAATCCCTTTTTCTATTTCCAAAATGTTGGAAGGTATGCTATAGTTGGGCTGGAGAAAAATAGCAAAATGCATTATAAGGTAACTAAAAAACAGAAGTCAAATCCTCTACAGTGTAGATTTGTATTTTTTGGTCAATAAAAATGCAATAGTTGTCCACATGCTCCTTTATCACCGACAGCCCTCTTATGGTTTTAGAATTCTTTATAAAATAAGTCTGGAGGGACTGTGGGTTATCAAGTCAGTGGATTTGATTAATAGAATTTGGGTGCCTAGACAGTCAAAAAAGGGCAAAATCAAGCAACACAGAATATCCTCAGTGGTACAATGAAATTACAGACATTAACCTCTATTCTGCACAAATCTGCAGAAAAATGTTGCAACTGGGCCTTTATTAAATACAGTATAATATGTCAGGTAATATGACAACTCGGTTAAATATGATTTCAAGAGCTTTACTAACCCATCTTTCCCACAAAGATACCAAACTAGTTACTTGACTAAAACAAACTCCAATTAAATACATGTGGGGCTATCATAAAAACACAAGGCAAATCATGTGCAAACAAGCTTTATCCTACTGCCAGCACAATGCAGGGTTATGGGCAGAACATCAGCATGCAAATATAACTGAACACAATGAGCAAACAATTGCCCCGTGTTTTCCATACACTCAATAGAATTCTTTACAATTCTGCTTGCTTTATACAAATTAGAGAAATTCACAACGAAATACATTCAAAAGGCAGGTTTAAGTAGTTCACATTAAAAATTACGTTTGCATAACGATTATGATATTTGCATGTGCAGTGTTTAAAAGGTTTCCATTCTGGTGGAACCAAAACTCAGCAGTTGCTGGCAGCAAGTTAAAAACAACAAAGGTACAAGGTACAGGGTAACTGGAGACAAAAAGAACTTTTTCCCTCGATAATGCAGTATGACAGCTTTTCATTTATGGAATTGCATTTTTTTTTTTTCAGATTCAACTACTGGAATCTGTAAGGCTAATGTCAAAATGGCATTTCCAGCACTGGCAAATAAAATACCAGCCTTCCCTATGGTTTGTGTGCACTGAGATCACTAAAATCAGATGCCAAATCAGTGCTGCCTTGCATGGCAACAGATTCCGTTCTAGCCAGGGCACTATCTACAAGGCGTCTATGTTTCCCCATGTCTGTGTGCCATCTCTGGATATGAAAAACATACAGGCAGGTTAATGGACTCCTGTTAAAATGTATCATAATATGCGTGAATGGGACAGTGATCTTAGATTGGGGCAAGGATTGATGAAAATGATATATAATCTCTGCAAAACACTGCAGAACATATCACTCTAAAGAATAATAATAATCTCAAACCACAGACTTAAAGGAAACCATGATACTCATATGAACCATTTGTTAATTCCAGCTTTAGGCTCACAGTGTCATGCAACTCCTCCTCCCCTTTTTGAAGTGATGCATTCTGGCACTCTGACCACATACTCTCTGCTTTCCAGAGGATCTGTGTACCACCCATTATGGAAAGTATAGGGACTTCCAAATATTCATCACTGCACAAGGAACAAAATGAAGGAGAGGTTACATGACACTGTGAGCTATGGGGGGGTGGCAAATTGTTATGAGTCAGCAATAGGCTATTAGGATTTATTTTCAATCAGTGGAATGAGGTATAACTAGTTGTTTTACACATATTCAACAAAAGCCCAACTAATAGGATTCATGTAAAAAGGGGGGCTAAATTCTCCCTTTAACAAAGTTAGAGATGGGGTAAAGCATGTACACAAGCCTGTGTAGACTAACACTGGTAAATAAGCTCTAGGCTTATAAAATCAACATTTGGAGAGAGTAGTTTCTTTCCTGCTCCAGTGGTTTCTCTTTATTGTTCAGAAAAAGGGGCAAATGCCCAGTGCTAAGGTATGGCAATGTCTTCTGCACAAATGTCACAGTTAAAGGAGAAGGAAAGACAAAAATAAACTTCAGCTCTAATGAAGTCGCCAATGAACAGAACATATCTTTAACAGCAAACATTCCCTCATTAGTTTCTTCCCCAATATAAGGGCTGCAATCGATTTAAAAAAAAGTTTAAACATGTATGTAAAATCATAACCAGTTTGCAGTCCGAAAATCACTCAGAATAGGGCACACACATGCGCAATAGTTAGCAGCAGTGCCCTGTGCACTAGAATCTAATGTGTTCCCTGGTAGAGATGACGTTGCGGTCATGTGATGGAGCCGTAAGTCATCACTGACCTCGCTGACCCCGCCTCATTCGTTCTACCTCCAATCGGGATCCTGCTTCCTAGGACACTCAGTGAATCTTTGAAGCTACTGCCCTCACTCTGGTTTTAATTTACAGCTTGTCAGCGAGCGAGCGCAGGAGCTGAGGAGCTAAGCTGTAAATCAAAGATAAAAAGCAATCCAGCAAACGGGTATGTCTGACTGAGGTCTGCAGTGATTAATTATAAAAAAATTAAAAGACGCAAACTTTTATTGTTAACTGTAAAGGGCGCATGCGCAGGGCGTAAGTGATGCACCATTTTGAAAATGGCGGCGACACTGGTGCCCAAAACTATTATAAAATGTCAGTTTTCAATGCCGCGTTTCAGGAGGGAGCCTGATGACGCACAAGATGGAGTAGGTTATATTTTTTTTGTTTACTTCTTTAATTTCACTGAAGAGACTTTTTTCAGGTGAATACGTTTATTGTGGCAAAAGGGGGTCCCTTAAACAAGAGATTTTAAATCACTAATGTGAAATATTCAAGCCTGCTATGAAGATTTGTTTGGGATATACATATATTTGTATCTAATTTTATTTAAAACCACGATACAGAGAATGTGGCACATTCTTATACTGCTGGACAAATCCTAGTTTGTCCATCAACCATACTAGGTATAGTATGTATATTCAGGGAGCATAAGAGCCAGCCCAAAAACAAATTAGGCTCAATCAACTATAAAAGGCTGAACAGAAATGTATCAAAGATTATAGTTATATTCTAAATTGCAGATAAACTGCAGTCTAGTCTCTACTTTAGGCTGAGAAAATAAATCAGGAACCAAGACATTGTTGAAGTGAACTATAAATCTCAGAATACAAAGCAATACAAGCTGCCTACTGTACTCTCCTTGTCTGCAGCCAGCCCTGACTATTCGGCCCCTTCCAGACTCTGCCTTTGTTACAGTTTATCTAACCACAGTAGTGATGTGCGGGCCGACCCGAAGCCCACGGGTCGTGTAGGTTCAGGCAGACTACCGCAGTCCTCGGGCTGGTTCAGCCTGAACTTTAGCCTTCATTCTCCCCACATGCAGCTGCCCTCTTCCCCAATTCCCAATCTGCTCATACCTTTTTAGATACTTGTGCAGGCCCCACCCCTTTGGTGACATCATAGCAGGTGCATAAAGAGGGGACCGCACGTACATAAATAGGGGACCACACGGGTTAGGGTTGGGTGCAGCAGGTTAGGGTCAGGTGTGGGTCAAGTTTTTTTCGACCCGCATATTACTAAACCACGGGCCTGTATCTGGACCCAGTCTCGCTTACAGTTATAAATCTTTGAACAGAGACAACTTTTATCTAATTTTGGTTCTGTACATTACCACAATTAATTTTAAATGAAACAACTCAGATGCAGTTGAACTGCAGACTTTCAGCTTTAATGCAGTGGGTTGAACAAAAAGATTGCATAAAAATGTTACTACAGCAGGTCTCAATTGCTGTTTGTTTGTGGCCTTTCTGTCTGAAGTTTAGTCTTCAAAAAGTGAAATGCATGCTCAATTGGGTTCAGATCAGGTGACTGACTTGGCCATTCAAGAATATTCCACTTCTTTGCTTTAATAAACTCCTGGGTTGCTTTGGCTGTGTGTTTTAGGCCATTGTCCATCTGTATTATGAAACACCTCCCCCAATCAATTTGACTGCATTTAGTTGGATTTGACAGTATGTCTCTGAACACCTCTGAATTCATTCAGCTGCTTCTGTCCTGTGTCACATCATGGATAAACACTAGTGTCCCAGTGCCACTGGCAGCCATGCACGCCAAAGCCATTACACTGCCTCCAATATGTTTTATAGATGATGTGGTATGCTTTGGATCATACCTGTTCCATGCCTTCTCCATACTTTTGTGCCATCAGTGGTAGAGGTTGATCTTGGTTTCATCTGTCCAAAGAATATTTTTCTAGAACTGTGCTGTCTTTTTTAGGTTTTTTCTTTTTTTTTTTTAGCAAAGTCCAATCTAGCCTTTCTATTCTTGAGGCTTATGAGTGGCTTGCACCTTGCAGTGCACCCTCTGTATTTACTTTCATGCAGTCTTCTGTTTATGGTAGACTTGGATATCGATACGCCAACCTCCTGGAGAGTGTTGTTCACTTGTTTGGCTGTTACATAGGGTTGAAAAAAAGACATCAAGTCCATCAAGTTCAACACCTCCAAATGAAAACCCAGCATCCATACACACACCCTTCCCTACTTTCACATAAATTCTATATACCCATACCTATACTAACTATAGAGCTTAGTATCACAATAGCCTTTGAATGGATTTCTCTTCACCATGGAAATGAATCTGCGATCATCCACCACTGTTGTCTTCCGTGGACGTCCAGGTCTTTTTGCGTTGCTGAGTTCACCAGTACTTTCATTCTTTCTCAGGATGTACCAAACTGTAGATGTTGCAACTCCTAATTTTTTTCATCCAATTTCTTGGATGGGTTTTTTCGGTTTTTGCAGCATAAGGATGGCTTGTTTCACCTGGATGGGGAGCTCCATTGACTGCATGTTGTCTGTTCACAGCAAAATCTTCACATACAAGCACTCCCCTCAAATCAACTCCTGGGCTTTTATCTGCTTAATTGATGATGACATAAAGGAATTGCCCATACCTGCCCATGAAATAGCCTTTGAGTCAATTATCCAATTACTGTACTTTTAAGCTGCTGAAATGAAGTGATTGTGTTAAAACAAAGGCTTTAGTTGATCATATTTTATGCAATCTTTTTATTCAACTGCATCTGAGTTGTTTCATGTAAAATTTATTGTGGTAATGTACAGAACCAAAATTAGAAAAAAGTTGTCTGTCCAAATGTTTATGGACCAAACTGTATATCTGGACAATTTGCAGGCAAATGTCAATTGGGCCAGCCATCAGTTTGGCCCCATACAGGGTCACTAAGCTACCACTTCTATTTAAGGCACCTATCACCTACATTTCCCCCACCAGAGGTGTAGGCTAATAGGTTGAGGGTGCACAAGTTTTGTTGGGGCACGGAGTACAGTGCTGTAGATTTTTGCTCATTAGATGCATGAACGTGACGTCACATGCATACACATAATGAGCAAGCATGAAGACTCCCTGATTATGCACAAGAACATTACTAAACATGGCGTAGCACTTGCAGGGGCATTTTTATTGGAAAAAAAATATTGTTTCCCCTGACTGAATGCTGTAATAGCCCAAGCCCTAGAACATTTGTTGGGTGATAGGAGTCTTTAAGGGTCAAATCAACAGCTTTAATGGCCAGAGCATTGCCATCTTAAATTGTGGTGGTTGCTTTGTCATTTGGTTCTAGTAGTTATTGTAGGCCAGTAAAAGAAAATGTATATTGTACAAACTATTTCTATATTTATATAAACCCTATTGGGTGTGTTTTTTCATATTTATTATTTTTTACTAGAATAATAAAATGCCAGTGCTGCAATGCAGCAATGCTAACCAGATGTTTTTTCACTGCTTTGCAAATTTGCTTGCTTTTCCACCATATTGAAACCACTGAGCACTAGAACAATGACAGACAATGTATGGCATTCTAAGCAGGGGAGAAATGTTTAAGCCATCTTTTTTTCTTGAAAAAAATAAAATAAAAATCTAAAAAGCAGAACATTTTTTCATTATAAAAACAAACAAACCAATTTTCTACAAATACATAAGAAATAGCCTTACACTTTCATTACAAATATACAAATTGCCATATATGACAAATTTTAAGTTTCTTTTTTAAACGTTAATTCATTCTAGACTAATATGCTACAATTTAATGTGTAATTTAAAAAAAAAAAAAAAAAAAGCCATTAAAGGGAAAGCACAAGTGGGAAACGAGTGTTTCTCAAACCATTAATCAGACTGGCAGGTTCCTTAAGACATGGGTTCTTTTTGTTTTTCCCCAGACAAATAATGCAACTGAGCTAAAGGCAGTCGCTCTATTCTGTGGCCACGCATCCACAACGGCCGCCAGAATTTACTTGTAAAGTTCAGACAGAAACAATTGATATAGTATGTTGTGTGGGTTCGTTTCAATGGCTTCCATGCTTGGAAAAGGAAACATCATTTACTCCCTGCAGCAAGAGAAGTCACTTCCTGGGGAATAGAATGCTGGCATCTCTTGTCACCTTTGTAAGGACTAAATCATTTCAGAAATTAGTTGTTTGCCAGGTACATGTTTTGTTGCCAAATAACCACCACTGGAGGGAGTATAAAGTAAATTACCCATGCTACTTGCTCCTCAAGGGAGCTTGCAATCTCCTTCATGCGTCAATGTCAAGTATGTATCTTTTTGGTCCAGTACACTTCATTTGACACTACGATCAATTACCTATCCAGCTCAATGATGTTGATCCTACATTCATTTTTCATGGGAATGAAGACACAGCTTCAGGTAAAAAGAACCATCACCTAACTTTCCATCATTCACACAGTTTATTTTGAAGAACAAAGCGCAAGAGTAAATTAAAAACTGAATGATGTACTTCTGTTCAACGGCAATCCAAAACAGAGCTGAGGATAAACAATAAGGGTATTAGCGTGGACTGTTATATCCCATGAAAAAAAAAAAAAAAGCAGTAAAGTGTCTTTGGCGGAATACCAAGGTCACATTCAACCATATTAGCTGAATATATTTTTCCTTCTCCTTATAGCACATGGATGATGAGGGTACATAAACAAAAGCTTGCGTTGTTTTTCATACTATCGGGGGAATGTAATAAAAATCGCTAACCAAAAAACTATTCGCAATGCGAAAAGTTATGCCTTTGTGCGAACAA
This sequence comes from Xenopus laevis, assembly GCF_017654675.1. Taxonomy (NCBI): domain Eukaryota; kingdom Metazoa; phylum Chordata; class Amphibia; order Anura; family Pipidae; genus Xenopus; species Xenopus laevis. Next base: position 80,910,549 of record NC_054382.1, on the reverse strand, counting down.
ATTTTGCTTTGTGCGAATTTAATATAGCTTTTGCGAGCCCGGAAACTGTTTAGCGACCACTTCCGACAGTGAAAGACCGTTTGCGAATTTTATAGTTTGCGCCAATGCGCAGTCAATGTAATAAAACTTCTTACTGAAAAAGTCGTTATGTTTGCTCCAAAAGATTACGACACCTTCAAGCACTTCTTATGAGTGCGCAATAGGGGCAAAATATGCTACAGACGCCTTTGCCGCACTTCACCAGGCGAAGTTTTGCCAGGGCGCGGCTAATTCACTAAAATCCAAAGTTGCGCTCAGGGAGGCGAAAGGTAGCGAAGTTGCGCTAGCGTTAATTTGTCAAGCAAAGCTACGTTACGCTAGTGATGCCTAATTTGCAAACGGCGCCAAGCAGCAAATACACAAGCCTGGGAAAGCTTCATAAAATAAAATAGAGTTGTTATTTTGCCCTATACATGTCCCCACTATATAGTTTAGGTGCCATATGTTAGGAAATGTAGGTGGGAAGGAGGATACCCACAAAATAATTTACAATTTTTTTCAGCCTACCACCCTTAAAAAAGAAAAAAAAGACGCCAGCGTTTTTTGGGACTTAGAAAAAATTTCAACTTTTTTTGAAGCAAGCCCTATCTACTCTATTGCACTTTGCCTGGTCTGAGGTGGCGAAGGAAAGTCTGGCACAAGAGGTAACGTTCAGTAAAATGTGCAAGTTAGTGAATTAGCGTAGTTACGTCCCTTCGCCATAGCGTAACTTCACCTGGCGTAAGGGTGCGAAGTATCGCTAGAGTAGGTCCACTTCGCTAGCGATTTTACGCCAGCACCCGTTAGTAAATGGGCAAAGTAATGAAATGACGTCACGCTGGCAAATTTGCGCTAGCATTAGCCGCTTCGTGCTTTAGTGAATTTGCCCCATAGAATCCATTTTATCCAAATAATAAAAATTTTAAAAAAATAAGTAACAAGCAGGGACAGAGTGGACGACTTTAAAAGCTGCTCCTCCGCTCCCCAAGCCAGAAGTGCTGCAGATGTTAGAATCTAGGTTCTGTGGGAAAAAAAGTACCTAAGTGCCACAGAAGGTAGATTCCACGATATGCAGCACTTCTGGGTTGGGGAGCGGTAGATCTGCTTTTGACGCTGTTCGCTCAATCCCCGCTCGTTTCTCATCCCCTAGGCAATGAGCAAAAGGTGGCATCCATTGGCCCCTGGGGCGTGTTGATTTTTCAGTAGCTGAAGTGAGTTCTGGGACAATTTGTATGCAAAAACTTAAATTTTCCGTTCCCTAAACGCCAGATACTTTGGTAAAACTATGCACAACGGGCATCAAACTGTTCAGTGGACCTCCGGCATTTATATTTAGGATGTTTGTTCTTGGTACCGAATGCTGTGCGGGAGATCCAAGCTTGTAAAATTTAAGTTTTGAGATTTTTCATAATTTTCATAAATTTTTATAGAAGCCTCTAAGTTCCTGAAAAGCTTTGGTAATTAGGAGTAGAAAGACATGGTTACCCATTTTGGATTTGGCAGAATGTGTACTTTTAAAAAACATAGGGTTTCCTGGGTAAACCTACTGTTCCAGGATTTTTTGGATTTGGAATCTAAAGTATTCCGTATTCTGCTGTAGTTCTTTGACAATTCGATAATTTGCTGCTAATTTTTTATCTATAGAAGTCAGAAATCTCCAAAAAAACTATACATACCTGGTATTGGCACAATCAAGTCACTAGAGGCTTTCTAAATAAGTTGAATGTTTGTGCATAAATTAAAAAAAAAAATTTATTCGTGTATAAATCATTATAGCCTGAAAAATTTTAATTTTTAGATTGTATTTAGAGCTCTAAATCTTGTTCCAGAAGTGGAAATACAAAAAAACAGATTTTGAAACCTCAGGTTCTCCAAAAATTTTCTTAGGTAAGCTAAACCCTACTTCCCAGGAAATGTCCCTAAAATGAGAGAGCACAAAATGTTCAAAATGTGAGAATGAAATGCAACATTCTGCTGGCACTTAGAGGGTTAATATTTATAGGAAGGAAATTGGGTTTATTTAATATTTACATGATTTTTTACTAGACAATGTATGAAGATCCAAATTATGGAAAGATCCGTTATTCGGAAAGCCTCAGCTTCCGAGCATTCTGGATACCAGGTCCCATACCTGTATTACAATGACAGAAGCTGCAGAGGTCTATTTTTTAGCTTTGAAATCTGTCTATTAAGGCTAAACCGAAACACCAGGCAACACTTGCTTACTAGTAGGCCTTCCCCTAAAGCTTTTATAGAATAGCTTAAAGGAGCAATACACCAAACAATTTAAAGTGTTTTAAAGGAATCAGAATGCGATGTTCTATTGCTCTGCACTGGTAGAACTGGTGTGTTTGCTACAGAAACTCTACTGTTGTTTATATCAACAAGTTGCTGTGAAGCCAAGGGGCAGCCATTCAGGCAGAGGATACAATATATAACACACGTTCTGAAGAATCCTATTTTATACTACAGAGTTTCTCTGTTATCTGCTCTAGCTCTTTTGCCTTTTCTCCTTTTTCAGCTTTGAATGACTGCCCCTATGATTACACAACAGCTTGTTTATATAAATTGTAGCTGTGCTTTTGAAGCAAATACACCAGTTTTACCAGTGCAGGGCAACAGTACATTATATTGTCATTCCTTTCAATTATTTATTTTTTGGTGTTACTATTCCTTTAATGGTGTCTGTATATGAACAGAAAATGCACAAATTATCACATTATATCTGTCTTTGCTTCTGAACTATGGCACCCACCCCAATGGATCAACTGTTACTCCAGGTGACTTCCAAAAAATGTGAGCTGAGATTTGCATTAACTGGGATACCACTCAAATGACAAAATCGTCACTACACATCAAATTTCAGGAAGACTATACTGCTATATTTATGAAAACATAAAGGCAACTTTGCCAGTAAGACACTACATTTCTATAGTTGTGGCCAACAGGCTAATACAATAACTGTACTGAGCTGTTAGCAAAAAAAGGAACTACTCAAATGAAACATGGGCAAGGGATACAAACATGCAAAGTCATGTCTAGTTATACTAAAACTAAAAGCTAATAATACACCATCTGTTCTCATTAAATAAATGACAGACTTTTAAACAGGGCATTGACCTAGTCCAAAATGCACCATACCCCTTACAATGATACCCATTTTATCTGTGCTTCAGTGGTAGTAGTGTTTACCCAGCTTATCACACAGACAACACTGAGAAAAGACCAGATGGTCCCCCAACTTCATTCTGAACAGGACTGTCCCCTCCTTTTTGCAAACAAAAGATAAAAAAACACTACAGCATTGATTTAGTGATGTGTCAAAGTTGAAAATTCCCAAAACACATATCATGGTTAAACAGCAAAACTAAAACTGCCCTAACCAACACAGATATGAGAAAAGGAGAAGAAATGCTCACAGCAGTGTGGTTATGAAAACCATAGGGCCCAATCAGACATCTGCTCTTGACGGCACACAGACATATACTGCTTTTACTGATGTTAGAATAAATAATAGGCATCTGCTGTCGATTGCCAGTATGATTCACAATACAGAAAGGTTCATGGAAATTCAGACAGCTTTAGAGGAGAGAATAAAAGCAGGACACCTCATGCACAACCACTGTGGCAGAATAAACAAATGCAGAGTACAGACTGAATAAGGATTTTACATGCATAGAATAAAATAAACAAAAAGTTCAAAACACATTTTATGCCACTTGCAGATACAGAAAGCAGCAATGTCGCTTTTCCTCAAGTACAAGCAACTTTAAATCTTTTATGATTTTCAAATGGGATGGGCATCTATGGCCAGAGCAATACAAACTTTAAAGAGACCATCTTTGGCCGCTAATTATTGCAGGACACTGGGAAAAAAACAGAACTACTGCTGGGATCTTTAAAAGCAAAGATAATCTCCATCGCTACCAATGAGAAACATAAACACATATACTTTAAAAAATGACTTGGAAGCATATGACAAAATACGGCTCCCTTGGTTGGCACACGAGCATGACCCTCAACTATACTCTGCTTTACATGCATTTACATACAGGTTTAGAATATACTTAACAATTTCACTTATAAGTAACCACTATGGATAGATTATAAATAATACCCCACTGCCATATTAACACTGTTCTGTTAATACTAGTTAATATTTTACTTTTATTTTTGTTTTCTTTTTCTGTTTTTATGTTCCATTACAACCAATAATAATATGTTTATATGCCAATATTGAGGATGGGTACCGCATGTTGCGGATAACACACTCAAATGCTATGGTAATGCTATGATAATCAATAAAACTTTATTATAAACTTTATAACTTTATTATAAAAATAAAAAAGAGACCATCTTTAAAAGAATTGTTCAGGGTAAAAATAAAAACTGGGCAGAACACTACTTCCTGCTTTTCAGCTCTCTTGGTTTCCACTGATTGGTTACCAGGCAATAACCAATCAGCTACAGAGGAAGCAGACCCTGCGGCTGCAGGGGGGCCCAGGAGGTACAGGGGGCCCCATGAGGCTCTCATTGATGAGCAATTTGAACATATATTGGTAAAACAGGACAAACACTGGATATGTTGGGGGCCCTAAAATTAATTTGCTGTGGGGCCCAGCAACACCTAGTTACGCCACTGAATTAGTGACTTGAGGGGGGGGGGGAGATACATGGGTCCTAACTGTAACTGTTTGTTTTTGAATCTGAGCTGAATGCGGCGGATCAATTGTAAATTCACTGAACATTTTTGTCCCATGTGGTCCCCCTTCAAGTCGCTGACTAACTCAGAGTTAGAGTTGGATTCTGGCTCATGTTAGACATCGTCACTCCAGCCTTTATATTTTACATTTTTGGCTAACTAACTATATCAGAAATTTTTTTTATTTTACACATACAATCAACATTTTTTGACGACACCCATTTTATAGGTACTTCCCCTAATTACTATATCAATTTGACAAAATGTGGCAGGTTATGAAAGTTTAACTCTGGGAATTTTAGTGCAATGTTTTATGTATTATAACAGTTTTGCTAATGAAAGTGAATTGTCCTTTAAGCTGCGAGTCTCAGTTCCCCCAAGGGACCTTTATCTTAAATAGTTACAACTGTATATTTGCTTATCTTAAGTTGTTACAAATGTATATAAGAGCAGGTGTTTAGTGTTCTTGGCTCTCTGCCAAATAGCCTCTTATTTTAATTTTGTTTCAGAAACGTTATCTTTTTCTGATGTCAGTGTAAGAGATCAAAGAGAAACCCGAGACATGTCAGTAAGAAACCCAGGACTGCAGGCTGAGCTGTCAAAATCAGGACTTACCCGCAGAAAATGGGACAGTAGGGAGGTATGCACTCATGTTATGGTTTTATGATTTCAACACAGTCCACAGTTTGACAGACCTCAAAACTACAGTACTAAGATACTACTAAAACATGTTCCTTCAGAGGAGTAATGGGATTAGAACTCATCAGGAAAGCTATGGGAGGTGCTAAAACAGCCTGAATTGGCCTACATCTATATTGAAAAAATCTTAGACAAGCTTGTTCCTCTCAAGCAAGAAAATTACAGCTTTTAAGTACTAAGATTTAAGTAAGATTTAAGTGTCGACCAGTCTAGCTGTTTTAGCATCTTCCATAGCTTACCTATTGAGTCGTAATACCATTCCTACCCTGAAGGAGCATGGCTAGGTATAGTTTTCAAGGCAAAAATCAGCTCAAGTGACTGAAAAAAAAGGAGAAAGAAAGGTTAATCACTGGTGGGGGGCAAATGTTAGACCCCTCCATGATTATAATCACTTACCGGATACCCTGGGCTGACACTGCTGTTAGCCAAGAACTGCACCATTCTGTGGTACATCTGAGTTAATACCACAGAGTGATTGTCTTCTTGCTTTATGCCAGGTAGAAGGAATGGGTGAACTTTCACCAAAGACCAGGTTTGTATTACTCTACTAGGCATACGGTGGCCCGGGCTGGTACTGTTTTCTGTTAACAGAAGAATTGGCCATAAGGTATCACTGGGTGATGCCTAACATTTGGCGCCTCCAGTGATTTCAACTTTCTGGAATTCTATAACCAATTTTCATCCCAATTCTATTCCAAGAACAATTTGCTTGCTGTGAGTAAACTTAAAGAAAACCTCTGCATGACTGGTAAAATAAGAGTAAATGTGACTGACTGACAAAAAAACCTTCTAGCAAAACAGAAATCATGTACAGTAAAAATAGCAGTAGACAGATCCACAGGGCACTTCTATGTAGGTCACATTTGTCAAACTATGGCATTTCCAAAGTAAGCCTTTTATTAACATCCCAACACAGGGATACTTAAGGACAACACATAGACTTGACTTATGGAAAGGGCAATCATTTGCAGCAGAGGCCCCTGTATTTTTAGGAAAACCCTGCTTCCAGGACATGTTCCAAAATGGCACACACATTTAATTGTTTAGACACTGGCTATATAGTGTGTATATATAAAGTTTCATTTTATGATCATAAATTTATATCTAAAATCCCATTTTTTGAAAACGCATGCACTTGCATAGATACAAAATGACTTAGTAATTGGTGCATTGATCAATCCCCTCACTTTTGTTTTACACTGGACTTTGCCACACAAAATTATTTTTTTTTAACTGAATTGTAGTTACTTTTGTGAGACTACATTGGCTAAACTCCCCCCCAATAAGAAGCTAAACAATTCATCATCGCATCCCACAGTGTTCATTCCAAGCATGATCCTGCAATGCAGGTTTCCGTACAAATGCATTATGAAGATTGTGTTTTTCTGCTGAAGTGCAGAACGTTTTGTATTTAGACTCCTTTTTGGATGAATTGTAATAAACATGCAACCGAACTGAAGCTTAAGTGTTTAGGTTCTAGACATTAATTTACTTTGACTATGTGGATGTCAGAATGAAAGATTGCTGTCTGGACCAAGACATGCAGCATTAATACTAAACAAGTGCATTCATTTCAGGTCAGCGACCACTCGGGCTCAGATTCAGCAGGTGGTAAAAGTAATGTACTCATTAAAATGTATGTGTTACAAGGTTCAGCCTGAACTATCTCAATATAAAAATAATTCTCAGAAGAGGTAGCCTTGAACCCACTCACTAGAACTGCTCTAAAACAAATTGAAATTTCCCCAAATAACATTGCAGCTGCACTTTGACATTTTCATGAGCTCAACGAGGAACGGCTACCTTTTTCTACATGCCAACAGTCTAAAATGAATTTTTGAATAGAAAGGGCTGTTAGAATCGGTCAAATACAAGTCAGGGTAGTTACACTTAAACAATATCCTCAGCTGTGAGAGGTAGTTTTAGTTTACAGCAGCCAGATTACACACTGGTGTAGTAGAAAACTCAATAGTCTGTGTTTCTTTTTTTTTTTAAACCCCCCCCCCCTTTACCTTCTATTTTCTATTCATATATTCAAGGTGCGCTGACCCAACTATGTAGTATGTGTGTATGTGTGTATATGTATATATGTATATATGTATATATGTATATATGTATATATGTATATATGTATATATGTATATATGTATATATGTATATATGTATATATGTATATATGTATATATGTATATATGTATATATGTATATATGTATATATATATATATATATATATATATATATATATATATATATATATATAAAGGGGAAATGCATGCTGACATTTCTAATAACTGATCTAATTTATCACCTCTTATTTAATTTCATCTGTACTTCAGCAGATTGTTATCCCTTTGAATTTGTGTAATTGACATATAAGGAGGCTGGTCCGAACCATATCACCTCCCATAGCTCTTCTTTTATGTTATAATTAATTTAAATTGAGCCATAGCCTAGTGGCCTCATGGTGCATTAATATGCATAATGGATGTTATCCATGACAACGTAAGATTTTTTTCAAAAGTAAGAACTGCTCTAAGTCTTTAGTCAATAGAAGGGACAAAAAGGATACACGGTAAAAAAAAAAAAAAACACAACATGTAGCATTCAAGAAGACCAGCAACACTGGGATTTTAGTGAAATAAGTAAAATGTTGTATTTATGAGTGCATATAAAGCCAACGGGCCTGCTTGAATGAGATATATATATATATATATATATATATATATATATATATATATATATATATATATATATATATATATATATATATATATATATAAATAATGCAGAAAAGCCATGAATATCTTGTAAATTATATCTTTATATCTTTTATTCAATATATTGTGGATGGCATGAGAGCTATAGTGGGCAAGACGTCTCCCAAAAATGCCATTGTATGACATTAAGATCACCACAAGTAAAATCCTTTATTCACTTGAGACCTGGCTTAAACGTGGGAAAAAGAAAAGGGAGGCAATTTCCTGCAATTAAGTCAGACCTTTGCGAGCAATAGGTTTTCAAACGTGGGCGACATATCTTATCATGTGCCATTACCCTTAGGAGAATTTAGCATTTCTCTGCAGATAATTCTTTAAAAGAGGGTTAAAAGCTTTAATTTTTGGTTGTAAGGCAGCGCTCTCTGTAGCAGGAGGCATCTGAATGATCCTGCTAAGATAATTGTTAATGCATGTCTTACATGGAGAAAGGCTCTATTAGCCCTTCTGATCGTTTCTCAGGATCAAAATTGATATAAATCTTTTTACAGTGACAGTTGGGTTGAATTATTATTTTCTGTATTAGATTTTCCTAGAATGATGTTGAGGAATGCAACAAATTTGGTATTTGAGACTTTGTGCAAGTTACTAATCCTGTGTGCCTTGCTGAATCAATTGAGAACCCTTAAAATTGTATGTCTTATATTAGGAACAACTAAAATTGTCAACATTTTGGCAACAGTTGATTTTTATATTTTTTTTTAATTTTGAATATGCAAACCATGGTTTTGTTTTGGTTTATTATTCAGCTTAATCCTGTATGTAAGATTCGGTATTTATGGTTTCTGTACATATCTACTTGAGGTGACCTGAACAAATAAGGTTGAGGAAGCAAAAAAACCACAAACCCAGAAAGTATTAAAAATGTGCCATAAATGGTAGGAAGCCGTCAGGAATATGGTTAATAGGTACACATTAAAGCTGTATGTAACTAACTAATAGAAAAAATGAATCAAAAGGTCCATTCTGGTAATACATTTATATAGAAGACTAAAGAATTAGGGGATATAACAATTAGCTCAAAGTCACAAGGACTACCAGAACTAAACCCAGAATCTGCAATAATCAAGACTGTCAACAAGGCACACAATAAGCAATGTTTTTCCTCAGACTTTGCTTGTTACAGCTCCGGTAACATTAGAAGGCCTTAACCAATTTAAATGAAATCAAATATGAAAACAGTCAGGATTTTTAGCAGAAGGTATATCAATTACCATCTGGAAATAGGAAACATATTGACCCTTTTAAACAGCACTTAGCTCACCTTAAAAGTAGCACTAGTTTTGAGCATAAATGTGTAGGTGATCAAGGGAAAACAATATTATTCAATCAGTATGAAAAATATAGGGATTGTTTTAGTACAAAATATGTTTTAACAGTGTGTTGGGTGTGAGAAGGGCTGTAATAAGAAACCGAAAAGCAGCTTACAAGATATCATTGTGGAAAGAAATGTGACAGTGCTTATGTGCCCAATCAGTCCTTGAGTCCTGAAAATCTAATCTAAAGAGGTCAACTGCAATTAAAGTGTGCTGCTGCTTTGCCATCACATGGCTCACACAGGAACTCTAAATTACAATATGCGGGTCATGTGGCATAATCTAGACAGTTTGGGTCCAAATCTGCCTTAATATTCCCACTTAAGGCTGCTTAATAGAAGTTGCTTTAAAATGGTCCTGCATTGTTGGGTGAACAAATATCAAATGGTTATTGCAGAATTTGGTTTCCTTTGAAGTTTGAAATCAACTATCTTTTTTAGCTATATAGTGCTAACATATTCTTCAATTCTTTACAGAGATTGTCTATTATTCATGCCAATCCACACACAGTGCATCTTACAATCCAAGGTCCATATCTCCTATTCATAATACAATCAACTTGATTAGGAGTCAATTAACCTGCCAAAATGTTTTGGAGTGTGGAAATAAACTAAAGAACCCGGAGAGAAGCAACATATACACACACAGGGAGAACATACAACCTTCTTGAGGACGTACCCTGGCTGGATTTGAAACTAGGACCACAGCGCTGCAAGGCAGCAATCACTTTATTGTATCCAAATGGACTAAACAACTAATTTTCCATGTAGGCGGGCTGATTATCCAATATGCTGCAAGAATTTTGAAACTGATCCATAATCCCTGGTATGCGATAAATAGGCCCAACATCATAGTATGAGAAAAATCCCAATATCATGATGTTTGCACCACCATGCTTCACTGTCTATACAGTGTACTGTGGCTTGAATTCAGTGTCTGCAAGCCCCTAGACCCAAAAAGAATAATCTTCAGTCAACAAAATGTTGCTCCATTTCTCTCAGGTCCTCAGGTTTTGGTTGCCTTTTTAAATAAAGCATTTTAGCCTAGCAGGCTTTTATTTTCTGCACTTCTTTATATATGTTTCCCCCTCTCCAATCAACTTTTTAATCAAAGTTTCATGTTAACATTGGGATGTTAATATAGTTAAAGAGATTGTCAATTTTGATGGTGCAGTTTTTATTTCTAAATTACACATAATCCACTCTACCATATTAAACTGCATTCCTGAACCAGCAAGTGTAATTTTTTTAGCTGCAATGTTGGTGTGTAGGCAGCCATCTGAAGTCATTGTACCTGGTCATGTGCTTTCAGAATGAGCTAGCGCTGCACATTGGAACTACTTTCAAATAACCTATTGTTTCTCCTACTCAATGTAACTAGAGGAGTCTCCGTTTGTTCTCATATCTACCAGGGAGATGTTATCTTGTGTCAAGGTGCTGTTACTTGGTTACCTTCTCATTGCTCTGTTGGGAGCCTGCTAGGGGGAAAGGGAGGGTGGTGATATCAATCAACTCGCGGTAGAGTGTGACTGGCGTTAATCCGAGCACAAGTCACATGACTAAGGACACCTGAGAATCGAACATGTCTAGCCCCATGTCAAATTTGAATATTAAATGTAAAAATCTATTTCTGCTTTTGAAAAAGGGATTTAAGTGCAGAATTCTGCTGGATCAGCACTATTAACTGATGCATTTTGGGGGAGGGAACATGTTTTCCCACGACAGAATTGCTTTAAGTAATATATACTGCTGTATTCATTTACCAATAGCCTGCAAGTATAAATGACCGTGTCCAGTATATTTATGAAAGGGTGACATTTTACTTTCAAACATGTGCTGGTTGTATTGCAGCAGGATGGCCTATAGGTATTTAATGAAAAGAAGTTTAGCATTTCAGGAGAAATGTGCCTTCTAGGAGTGATTTAAATAGTCTTGCACAGTTTTCCCATTACCTAATTGAATAATGATCATTTTGTAATGACTTTAGTTTTGCTTGCCTTACATTTAACAGAACAATGCCAAAAAAATAGACAGCAAAGTGTGGGAATGGTTTGCCTAAAATGGATATTTGTGGTAAGCAGCTATCATTTTTCCATCCATCACTTGACACAATTGAAATCCCTTCTTCTGCACTCCCAGCAAATGATCTAATGTGATTCAAGATCAACTGTAGTCTTTATTAAGTTGTCAAGCAACAGGAAATCCATTTGTGGTTTACATCATCCTCCATCCAACCCTGCAGATAACTTTGATTTCTTGCCTCTAGAGTACAAATATCATGTGACTTTAGACTACTGCACAAGCTATATGGAGCATCATGCCAATTTAAATATGCAAATTAGGGTTTGGCATTAATAAGATTTTCGGTAAATCTTCAAATTCTAAAATTAGGAATTCGGCGCAACCCAACTAAAAAAGAAATTCTCCAGGTTTATTATGACTTGATGTAGCCCCACCCACCGCTGTGACGGGGGGCCAAAGCTGCAACACAAGTGTATAATGGGGGTCCGTGCAGAGGAATACTTATAAATAAGAACAGCAATAAAATGGTTTATTAATTGAAGAATGATAAATGTGGAAACTATAACTACCCCTTTAACAACAACTTATGCAGTATCACTTTTGAACATTGAAGCATTTTTAAACTAATCTGATATACAAAATTGGTTAAAGAAACTTAGACTGGGGCTAAATAGATTATATTTACCTCTTTATTAGGCAATGCAAATTAAATAAGTATGTTATATATTTGAAAGCAGTGCCACATAATGTACATAGAATAATCCGATTCAAAATGCCTCAATAACACCAAAACATAAGTCATCTGATAGACCGTTCTGGGCTATCCTTAGAGTTGCCATAAGTTCACATCAACCCAAGGGGGTATATTTATTGAAGAGAAGTTAGAGATCACCACAGTCCACTAGCATGAAATACCGCTTCTCTCCATCCATTTGTATGGGATTTTTAAAGGCGTATTTAGACTCATGGATGACGGAGGTTCTATTATGCTCCACTTTTTTCCACCGTCTGCGCAGACACTCTAAATAATACAGTACTGGTTATATACATAAAACCCCCAAACAGCATACAGGGTGTATTTAGGAAGAGGCTACCCCCCCCCCCCATTCTTGCTTTCCTTATCCTCTTCCTTAGCTCTCCTGTAGTGTTATAATCCCCTGGAAGGAAGCCCACGTTAGGCCTTGCATTTGCACTAACAACTGCCTGAATTTGCTCAGTCTATGCAGAGGCTTACCATAAAACTAAACAGTGCATATTCCCAACAAAGGCAAATTGAGCAGGAATAATTTATTAAGCATCCTACCGCTATAAAGCATTTCCACATCTATGTCTATTTGATGATTAACATCATCGTTTTTGATAACCTGTAAAATAATCAATGAAGTCCCATGCGAAGAGAATATTAAGCAGACACAACTCCGGAGCAAATATGGTATAACTACCATTCCTGGAACCCTGAAATAGAATGAGTACGGTCCTTTGTCACAAGAGGAAATAAACTACACACTTTTACTCCCACTATTTACAGAAGGATTTTGGATAATGATTCCTGGGTTAGCACACAAAAAGCTTGTTAACTACAATGATATGATGAGTTTATTGTTTCTCAGTGCAAAAAGTGCTCTGAGAGCAGCCTAATGAGAATCTAGTTATGGGGCTTTCAATGTGCAGAACTATTTTTTTTTTTCTCTAACAATATGCTTTCAAGACAAATATTGATCATTTTTCTTTAGTTTAGCCATCAAGTTTGATAACAAAACGCACTTTAATAACAAAACACACAGGTCTTCTTTACCAGGCAAGGTTATGCAGCATTTGACACTACGTACAATGGTCTCATCCTCATCAGGCTGCCTCGGACAGTTCAAAACTATGTAATCACTGATAACTCATCCAGAAAGAAGGGTGACCAGCAGATCTCAAGCCCTGTGTGAACAATGCCAAAACATTCGTGTCTTGTAGCAGACATATGAGCAGCTGTACGGGTATATGCCATCGAATACAAACACTTCCCTGATAAGAATAACAAGGATTTGCGTACAATAAAATATAAACCACACACTGCTAAAGCAATAAGATTACTAAATCATTAATAGCAGGGCAGACAAAAAAAAAAAAAAAGGGGGGGACAACAGAACATATGTAAAGTCGTATATGATGTATACTCTTGCTCTCCTCTCCAATTCTGGCTCACTCTTTTCATCCAGGCAAATCGCTTCCCTGTAGATGTAGCCAAAAAATGGCATGAAAAATAAAATACACATGTTCCAATAAAGAATTTTATAGGCAGATAAAAAAAAGTTGAAAAACAAAAAAACCAAAAAGGGTTTCTTATAAGTTAAACAGGAGTTTCCCCGCTCTTAATGGTGCCGAAGCTTGAGAAAATCTTCATTCCAAAAGGATTAATATGAAATCACAAAATATTTATAAAAACATAGATACTGAAAACAAAGGGAAACCTAACATAGGAATGTGTAATAGCAGAGAGCACTGGATGCTGTGCTCCGGTTATGACTTGAGAACACTGGCTAATATAGAAAGCTGGGTGATGCTCCAATAGGACAGGGTGCATTGCGTAGATCACTACGCAGCATCAGTGAGCTGGATTTGGATATGATCGCTTTTATGAATGAACAATTACAGAGTTTTAATGCTGCGGTGTGTATGGCTGGCATATTTAGTATTTGTCTGACGGAAACAGAGCTTAGCTGGAGCTATGCAACCCGCCCCTTCATTTTTATAAACACGCACCTTTGGCCTTAACATTCGAAACGATACCATATTATTTGGCACGGGGAAAGCCAATTCATAGGAAAACCGAACAAAACTAAAAATAATACTGTTATAATAATAACATTATAATCATCTCTAAATTAATTGAAATTACACTTGTTTAGTTGCAGCATTTTAAGAGGAGAGCTAAAAAAAAAAACAGCAAGAAAAATATTTATATAACATATAATTATCCCATACATATCCATATATTTTTTTATTTTTGCAGGGAATGTTTCATCAGCACAGGAACATCGTTACTGGGTAATTTACAAAAACATAGCAGCTTTAATTTGACAAAATGTACTCTTCTTTAAATAATGTAAGTGAAATACCGCAGTTATAAAGAACTAATGAAACATAATTACATTCTTATCAACCTGAAATTTAATACAGATAAAAAAAAATTAAAAATCAAGCATGCTGGCAATGTGGCTGTATGAAAGGGAAACAGCTCCACCTGCAGGAAAAATTCCAGTGCTTCCACAGTATTGTGGTATTTTGGGCTTCATGTTCTCAGCTCATGAAAATACTGAGCTTGCCACACTATTGCAACACAGACCCTACTACATCAACATGAATAGGGATATTAACAATAGCGTGTGCTGTCCGTAGAACAGTAAAACGAAAACTATTTTATAATATAGCAAATATTATAGCAAGATAGCAAATGTATTAACAGGACTCTTTAAGAGTAGAAAGGCTAACCTTTGCAAAAGCTTGCCCATAGAGACACATAATTATGCACTTTATATGTCAGTACATTTTTTTTTTTTTTTTTTAATACAAACAAAGAAAATGTTTCAAAATATTCAATAATTTGATAAGACTGTGAGATATGGCCTTTCTGTAATTATGAGTTTTCTGAATCATGGATTTCTGCATAAGGAATCAATATCATTGACAGTAGCCCTATTAAACTTCCTTAAAGGAGTGGGTAAACTTTAAGTTAACTTTTAGTATGTTATAGAACAGCCAGCTTTTCAATTGGTCTTCGTTAATTTATTTATTTTAGAATGTTTTTAATAATTTGCCTTTTTCACCTGACTCTTTCCAGCCCCCATCTAAAAAACAAATGCTCTGTAAAGCTACAAATTATTGTTGTATTTGCCTTTTTCACCTGACTCTTTCCAGCCCCCATCTAAAAAACAAATGCTCTGTAAAGCTACAAATTATTGTTATTGCTACTTTTTATTACTCATCTTTCTATTCAGGCCTCTGCTATTTATATTCCAGTCCCTTACTCAAATGAATGCATGATTGATTTACCCTAGGAACCAGATTGCTGAAATTGCACATTGGAGAGTCGCTGAATAAAAAAGTAAATCACTCAAAGCAGCAAATATAAAAAATGAAAACCAATTGCAAATGGTTTCAGAATATCACTCTCTACATCATACTAAAAGTTAACTCAAAGGTAAACAACCTTTTTAAAATGGGGCTTGTAACACTCCAGACAGAAGGGTTAGAGCTATATTGAATACCAAGTTCCCTTTATGAAAACAGCCAGAGGACTCAATGTTTGCTAAAAGTTAAAAGCCATTTTATAGGTCAACTATAGGTAATTTTTATTTAATTTTGTATTTTCCTACAAAAGAATAATCATTAGATACAATGTACCTGCATTCATTTAAAAGAAAACCGTTTGCTTGCTGCTCTGGAACATATGAATCAGAAATTTCAATTCAAATTTAATCCTCTTCTGCCCTCACATGGTCATATTAGGTAGTGCATATAAATACATAGACTAATTCTAACTTGACAGAAAATATACTAACATTCACATATTAAAACAGCATAAGTGATTAAATTAACTTGATTTGTAAATGTAAGTGTTTAGCTTATGTTTAAAAAGCTAGATAGAAAAGTGACCCGTATTACATCCTCTCCATGGCACATTTTCAGTACTGAAGTCACTGTAAACCACAGACAAGAGATATAAATCCTAGTATATAGTTACTAGGATTAAATAAAATGATTAAATACAGACAAATGCATTATGTTAAACCCTTCCACAGGAAGCCAAATAAGCTCTTACTCCCAATACCACCAATGCAGCTAAAGAAACTAAACCTGCCATCTTCTCTGCAAGCAACAAATCTTCCTGCAACAATTTGTTATTCCTTAAAAACTATGTGTAGCTCTGATATTTTGCAGATCCTAAAAAGCATAAAAGCCTCCAGTTAAAAGCATTATCTAAAATATATAGCAGGCAGTACAAGAGGACGAAAAGATATTGGATACCCTAGGACAGTGCTCCTATTCACTAAAAAGTGCACCAGCCCAGGGTGCCTACAAGCATTGCAGCATTAGGTACCTACTTGAGCTGTACTCAAGTAGGTATTATAAAGTTGTATTATAAAAGAATACGATCTGATTACGTCTTTACAAAGATCAAGACACATTCATACCGGTTATACTGTAGCCATATGCAGCCAGCTGCCCCGCCATATATTCACCATCGGAGTTATTATGTGAGCAGCCCCATGTACGGATCCAGATCTTCTGAGTGCCTGGTATTGTGCTGTAAAAAAAAGAAACAAACATATTAAGAAAGATTTTTGCACAGAAGTATAGCTTTCTTTCACATGTTCTGGCATGGGGCAGTTCAGAAAACAAAGGTGATCAAAAACAAAAGATAAAAACGACAAATTCCATTGGGTTACAGAAGATACCCTAAGGCTAGTGCCAGACGGTGCAGATATGATATAACTTCACATTAGAAGTTTTGGGTGAATCCTTTATTCTATTTTGACTGTTAAAGGAGAAGGAAAGGCTTGCAGCACTTGGGGGATGCCAAATTTTAGGCACTCCCAAGCGATTGTAGTTACTTACCTGAAACGCAGGCCGGTGCTCCTATCAGCAGAAAACTGCACCGGCCTGGGGTTATACAAGTGAGCAACCCAGAGCAATCTTCTTCCGTCTTCCTCCTTCTTCACACAGCAGAACAAAAAGCCACCTATTTCGTTCAACTGCGCATGCGTTTGCCTCTGGAAATTTGAAGAAAGAAGAAGACAGAAGTGGATGGCTTGGGGTGCTGCAAGCCGTTCCTTCTCCTTTAAGGTTAGTTTGGAAAAATTCCCACAGGTGTTAATCTTGGATGTCATTTATATAGCTTTTAAAGAAAAACAGAATAAAAGAATAAAATACTGTGATGTCAATAAAACATTCCTATGGTTCTGCGGCTCACTTTAATCTATATCACATGGTTGTGGTGAAGGATTACGGAAATCTCAGTGCTGCAAGATCAGAAAAAGTGGAATAGAAAGGCTTAAAATTATAATTTAACTAGCAACATTTTTATGTAAACTATTTCAAAACATCACTGAGTCCACAGTGATATCTGTTTTTGCCAGATTGAATGCATTTTGAAGAAAGTTACTAAAGTATCCAAAAGTGCATAAAAGTACAAGTAAAGTCAAGAAATTGACATGTCACTACAGGAGATATGCTGTTATATAATGAGAAAAAAAACCATTACCAGGATTATAGGATTTATCCAGCCCAGCATTAAAGGAGAACTAAAGAAGTAGGAAAGAAGTGTTGCACATTATGTTTTGGGCTTCTGTACCAGCCAAAGGTAACCACAGCCTTTTAGCAGGCAAGATACATACCCCAAAGATGCCCCAGTAGCTCCCCATTTTTGTTTCTGCTGATTCACTGCACATGCTCTGTGCTGCTGTCATTTACTGAGCTTAGGGACTGACTCACAGTCTACAGTACACAGAATATAAATATAAGACTGGTTCATAATAAATTCCGATGCTAGTTGCACTGGTTTCTCTGCTGCAATGTAGTAATTATCTGCATCAAATAATCAGTCTTGTGGCATTAACTTATATTACAGACCAACCTCATTTTCTGCTTGATAATTTGCAACAACCCCTAAGCTTAGCTTCTCAACAGTTGCTAAAAGCACATTGAGCATGTGAGTGTCACAGACACTTTCCAAGATGGTGACCCCCTGTGACAAGTAGTCCTGGACCATTGCTACTATTGAGATGCTGAAACTTTAAGCTGGTGCAATAAGTTTAGTATTTAAAATATGGCATTTTTAGCCACATTCATTTTTAGGGTTTTGTTCTCCTTTAATACAGTTCAGCAATATACTAGCACCTTGCACATCTTTAAACAGGGCGACATGTATCATTACCACTACACACTCCTGAATGTTCCACAATTATTTTTATAGCGCTGACAAATTCCACAGCACTTTACAGAGATTATACATCATTTACATCAATTCCTGGCCCAGATGATCTTAATCTTAGATCTCTATCACATTCACACACACAGTAGGGTCAGTTTTATCAGTAGCCAATTAGCCTGCCCAGAAGCATTGCAAGGCAGCATGCCAACCACTGCACTGGCAACAGGATATATAAAATAGATAAGTTGATAGAAAGGGAGAACAGTCCCAGTCCTTCTTGGGTTCTGTGAATGCAGTTCACATAGAAGCATATTTAGGCTGTGAGCAGAAACATGACTTTTGGCAATGGTAAAACATGGTGTATTTAATGGAAAAGCAAAGAGGAAAAGACTGAACAGTGTCGCAGAATTTGTGGTACAACTGCACAAGATATGTTAAAATGTTACCCAATTTCAATAAGTATGTTGGTTTCTATTTTCTTGTCTCCCATAAGCTTTAATGGTCCCGGCAAAGTCAGCTGAATATGTACTGTATATAATGAACACCAAATCATATATTTCTTGCATAAATTAAAATATTGCTTGTAAACCTACTGCTTCGTATGCAAATGGCAGAGGCCCCAGCTTTCTCACAGTGGGAAGGTGTGATGCTCTGACTTACTTTGTACTGAGGAAATTTGCCCTTCAGCCATCTGGAAAAGTGCACCAACCCAGTCCAGTGTGAAAAAAGAAACACAAATAGTAACCATGAGCTCAAGTATCTATCTGGGGCAGATACATAGTCTGTGCTCACACTGATCGGCCCTCCCTTGTGATCAGTACAGGTGGAAAATTTTGATCAGGTACCTTTTAAGGCATCTGAACATTGGTCATTGTTGTGTTGAATCGTCAAGTACAGGTATCATAACTCCCAACATTTCGGAAATAAAAAGAGGGACAAAAAAGTTGTCATGCGTAGCCACACAGCCTAATAACCATGTTAGCTTTACAAAATTTGCCAGCTTTTGAAAGTTTGAACATATTTCTGTGTTTTTTTCCAGTTATTATAGTTTTGCTAATGAAGGTAAATTGCCCTTTAGAGTCTAACTTTTCCCAAGGGACCTGTTATCTCCTATTGTTACAATTACTTATTTACTTAGCTAGAAATTGTTACAAAAGTATCTTATCTGCAGCTGTTGCTGTTCGGGGCTCTCCGTCAAAAGCCAATTAAGTTAGAAACTTTGTTTCTTTTTCTGGCTGTTCAGTGCAGAGAAAATTGAACTTTCCAGTACAAATGAGGGCATGCGGTATGTTTACCTGTATATCTGACAATTCAGCTCTATACTGTATGTGTGTTGAAATGAATGATCTTTCATGGAAAAAATCTTTTCTAGGAAGATAGTAATGGTTATGTCTAGGCCACTTTTACTCACTTGCTGGTAATTTCAGAGCAACAAATGGCATTTTTAGAAGACGGATCTTTTTGGAGGGGACCCCAACACTATTTCTAGACAGGAAATCTGTACTAATTATGTCTCTCTCTGGTAAGTTGACCTGATCCATAACCAAAAATAAAGGATATAAAAGATGTGCTCAGTTTCAGCGCAGTGGCACATGGGGCTATTTTGAGAGTTGATTTTAAGTACCCAAAACAAGCCCATGGAACTAAAATAGCTTGGCAAGTCTCCTCAGGCCTTATTTTCCTCGAAAATGGTTTAACAACTTTGACAAGACTAAACTATCTAGTGTCCTTAAAATCTTTAAGCAAGTATGGAAACCCATTCTTATTTTCACCAAGAACTGGAAGCTGTACTTTTCTTTTTGTAATTTGGCAAGTTTGGAAATAGTGGAAAGGTTTTTCCAGGGTACAGCATAGAGATAAGAGTTATTTGCCAGCTGTCTGACCTACAATACCAAAACCGGCAAGCATTGTAAGCTTATAATTGGACCGTGGATTCATTTTGCCATTTGCACAAGCCTTCTTACTCTTGTGCTGTGTGCCACTAATCATTAGAGGGCAATGAGTCCGACATCCTGGACACAGATTACTACAAAAACACAGCAGGTCAGCCCAGGTCACAGGAAAAAACTATATATAGACAAAATATTAAAATGAAAGTAAATGTTTAGCCTTGCAAGCGAAGTCTTTGTGAAAAAGGAACAAGTAATGCTACAGATTTAAAAGAGGCATACTTAAATTAAATGCTATTTGCTTGGGTAAACTTAAAAACTCACAACACAAAAAAAAAAAAAAAATCAGCAGCAAGGAATCTAAACAGCCTAACACTGGCCATAGATGTACAGATTTTATTCTTTCAGCGACAAAAGCTCTTTCGTGTCAGTCTGCCGATCAACAACTAACTATTCAGATTACATTAGTAGGAAACATAAATAAGACAATATCCTGGCAGGCAGCAATCGTACAAAAGCTATGTCCGATAAATAGTAGCGACAATCACCTATTGACATCGTCTGAGCAATACGTGCAGAGACCTAAAAAGGTTCGAAAAAGAATAAAAATTAAAGATTGGGCAACCCTTGCTGAAATACATGTTTTTGTAAGTGAAAAATAGTAGAACATATTTGCAAATGTTAATGCACGGTTACATTTCACCAACATAGGAACAAAGAAAATAGGTACTGGGGCATATGCATAATCTGGACACCCTTTATTCATTTTAAGCATGTGAAACAGTTTAGACTAAACATGGATAAATAAAAAATGTTGGGGAGCTTTACAGTTAATGAAGTGCCATTTGCCTATCCTAGCTTCAAGTCTGGGCAGCCAGACACAAAATTAATCTTGGTGCAAGCTGTATGTATGTCAGGATATGCCACAGTCAGTCATTATTGTACATGCAATATGGTGAAGTGTCAACACCCACCAGTTTTGCAAACTTATAGCAGCCATCCTCCCCAAATATGAGAGGAGTTAAAAAATAATAATGTACTCCCCTTTAGAGACCACCCCCTTGAACTATACCACAGTGGCCCATTTGCTATACCAGTTTAAAAAAAAAAACAAGCAAATAGCGCAGGTGGTTGGCAGCCACCATCTTGTGTCACAAGATGTGCATCTCCCAGTGGTCAACAACCACAAGAACATGTAGATTAAGTCCGGGGCTGGGTTCTGCTTCAACTGCACAATCTTCGGATATGAGCAAATCGGCAAAATTATGTCAAGTATGATGAGCAAAGCGGGTATTATTGGAGATGTGAGTTTCAGGGAAGAGGAAACGCTATGGAGGTAGCCAAGGGTTTTTAAAGTACTATGGTTTGAAATGACTTTAAACTACTACGAAGTTGTAACTACAGCTGAGAAAGGAAGGCTAATGCCAGAATCAACCACTACGCTGGCATTAGTATCCTCTCTTACCTGCACCTAGAACAACTCGGGTGCAGGCACATGTGGCTGATTTCGGAATGCCAATGTACAGTCTTGCTTCTTTGCCAAAATCAGTCAAATGTGCCTACACCCGGGAAGACAATTGTTCTTGGTGTAGGCAGAAAAGACAGCTAATGCTAGCATAGGGGATTGATTTTTAGCCCCGTCTCACATTAAAAGTAGTAGCAACTAAAAGCTGTATTTGTTTATTCCTTTCTGTTCTCATCTTCTTTCAACAATCCAAAACTACGAGCGTTGGGTGACGTAGTCAAAATCCTCGG
Organism: Xenopus laevis; assembly: GCF_017654675.1. Classification (NCBI taxonomy): domain Eukaryota; kingdom Metazoa; phylum Chordata; class Amphibia; order Anura; family Pipidae; genus Xenopus; species Xenopus laevis. The sequence continues at coordinate 80,888,452 of NC_054382.1, read as the reverse complement.
TTGTTCCCAACCCGCTGCCTCTGGCACTGAGGAGTCGCATTACCGCATATTCTGTACTTCTGCGCATGATTTTAATTTGAATCTCCCTTTCTTTCTTGTCCGAAACAATCCTTTTTTCATTTGCATAACCCCAGTGAGCCCGCCCCCCAGCCAATAGGATTTGAAGCATAATGTTGCAATGACATAGCTCTACTCCTTCGTGCCCGTTACTTCTTACACTGAGCTGCAAGCAGGATCATATTGGGGAGAGGGATCGTAGAGAGTGTGTGCTTCAGCTTTTCAGTGGCTGTATGTTAAGTAAACTATGACATCGTCTGCCGTCCTGCAGGGGCGTGGCCGGCTTGGGAAGGAATTTTTGGCACATGAGCATTATTGAGTGCTGGCAGAAGGCAGGAGCAGGTCCTTTAGTAAGATGGCTGCTCTGTTCTACTAAACAGCTTGTGAGTTTATACCATTGACATCTTTCTTAGAAAACGTTTTTCAGGGGAAAAAATATAGCGATCACCGTGTATAGTATGAGGACTGCTGAAGGAGACAGTGTATAAGCTTTGCCTTTCCTTCTCCTTTAAAAATCAACTGGCTTCTGCAACATTGTCAGTGATGTACACAGTCAGATACTGCTTTCAACCAATCAAATTTGGGGCAGATTTATCAAAATGAGAGTTTATATTTTAATTAAAAACTCACCCACGCTCTGTTCATTCCTATGGGATTTTTAGAAGCATATTTAGCAATGAGTGAAAGTTAGAACTCACCATTTAATAAATACACTTCCGCAAATCCCATAGGGATGAATAGAACGTGGGTGAAGTTTTATTTATTAAAATCTAAACTCACATTTTAATAAATTTGCCCCTTAAAATTGAAAAGCACTGAATACTGTTAATGTATCTTGAAAAGTTAATCGGAATAACAATTTCTTTCATTATTCAAACAATATTGAATGGATGACCCCTTTATGCAATGTCACACTCAAAAACACATGGGATTGAGAACCAAAATCAGAGACAAAGCTGCAATAAAACACCAGACACTAAACATTGTTATCCTTAAAAGATTATATACAGAATGAACATTTTTTTAAAAATCCTATACGGAGAACATCCCTGTGCCCAGTTAGAACAAACTATAACAGACGTCAAAAGAAACCTGGTTACGAGAGGCCAAAACCAAATATACTGTCCCCTAAAGTCCTACAAACATTAATGAGCTTCCATCCCAACATAAAATCTTTATCGGCACACCCTACAAAAAGGCATACAAATTATAAGAGGCAATCTCTATTCCAACAGTGGGAAACACATTGGTTCAATTTGCAGATTTGTTTCTGGGCACGTACAGTTTTTAAACAAGGTTTTCATGACAGACAAAGGATCTGCATATAGATCTATGGTCCAGCTGTAATAAATTGCAGGGCTTTTATTTAAAAAAGATGTGCTTTTTATAGCTTTGGACTGGAATAAACTCCACAAACATCTCATGATTATAATAACAGATCTGGTGATAAAACACTCAGCAAATCCCAGAGCTTACTAGCTGGAAGTGAGGAGTAATATTTCAGAACATTTCAGGTCCGTGCTGTTATCATCACATCCTTAAGAGTAGGAAACAGAATAAAGAAATAGCACAGATCCACTAAACTATGGTTTGAAGAATGATGATGTCCTGCACAAAGCTGAACAAACAGAGCAGAATTCCGAATGCCGTGCTGCTCCCATGTATTTACAGCTTGTTACTTGATGCCACTTGGAAGGTGTTCAGTCCCTGGATGAGACGTAATGGTCCCATTAAAGTTCAGAGTGAAAATAAAATGAAAGCATTAGACTGCAATGCATACTTAAATGTAAAACCAATAGGAGAAACATTTCCTCCATCTGCGGAGGCACACAATATTAAACCAATACATTTATTCTAAAATAAGCCTATGATTTAAAAGATTTAACGATTGGTGAATTTCTATTAAAATGCAGCATACACACATTATTTGGGCATGTACACATAGGTAGTTATTTCTTCCAGCTGCAGCCCTGGCAAGTTTGATGCCTGCAGCTGCTATGCCCTAATCATAGGGTACAGCTAAAACATGGGTACACACAGGGGAGGGAGAGTAAATAGACACTGTATTTTTCCATGCAACAGCTCCAAGTGTTACGGGTAAGCACAAGACTTTTAGACCTATGGTATGCAAAGAGTTTCATCTACTGGAGTAGAAACACCAGTGTAGAAAACGCCCATCAAAGCAGCCACCCAACAAGGAGTGTATTCCGTAACAAACATGGTATCAGCACGTCAGTGTGTACTCATGTCAGATTTCAACACAAAAATGCATTTCGCAGCAAAATCCATCCTGTGCATGCACCAACTTACTCTAATTTAAACGGAAACACACTCAGCTTGAACATTGACTGCCGAGTTGTGTAAATGTCACTTTGATTGAAAGCTATAGCAATGGAAACATAGCCTAACCAGCTGGCAGGATGACAAAGGAATGGGCTAGGCCCGACTTCCATGGTTTGGACTAGGGCCCGTGCCTCCACTGAAAGCAGACCTTCCAAACATTTTTTTCAGTTGGGTTGTTTTCAGATTGTTCACCAGAAATAAAGAACTTTATAAATTTCTTTCATCCTTTAATTTTTACGGGCTTTCCAAAATTTAAGTTTAACGTTTAATTCTCCCGTCTCTGGCTTTAATCTGGCAGCTCAGTGACCCAAATGTAGATTCTGAGCAGTTACAATTTGCTACATTTTTTAGCATCATCGCTGGAATATTAGCAACTGTTGCAGCAATTAGCAAAACACTTGCCTTTAATAAAACTCTGGGATTCTTCTCAGCAGGGCCAAAGATATGAAATGTATCAACTAAATGTGTCTATTCAAAACAAATTATAGAGTTGATGGCCCCAAAGCTGCTTCAGAAAGAAATAAGATGATGAAAAAAGAAACTATATAATTCAATATTAGAAAACAACTCACAAACTGAAAATAGAAAGTAATTTGAAAAATAAAAATGATCAAAGGTGAACAAACCGTATAAAGCTAGAGTAGAATGATATGCATTACAATTACATGCCACTGAGTCAATAGTTTGAGTAGGTTCTCGCTCGTTTCAGCACAAAGCCCAGGTGCACAAAAGAAGGCAATGTGATTGAAAACTTGACTGGCCAGCAAAGAGCCTTGGCCTCATTTAAAGGAACACCTGTGGGAAACTGGATTGCAGACTGTGGGTCAACTTTAGTGACCAAGACTAATGGACCAAACAAAAAAGTTCCATCCTCTAGTGGAACGTTTTCCCAGAAGAGTAGAAGCTACTGTAGCAGCAAAGGAAGGAACACATTTAAATGAATACCCTTGGTTTGGGAATAAGATGCTGGAGGGGCAGGTGCAAAACTGATCTTGAGGGCTGGATTAATGGGAATCTGTGCTGCTCTATGACAGCAATGTCTTTTAAAATAAACAATACACAAAGCATTCCTCCATCAATTTTTTAAAATTATAGTTGCAGAACCAAAGGGGGGGGGGGGAATAGGAGAAAATGGTAGTATAGTTGTCGCTGAGAAAGACCCAGGGGAGCTGCTGGGCAATGGGGTAAAGGCTCATCCTGTTTAAACACACAAATGAGGGTCGATGGCTGATAGTATTTTTGTGCCAGGGTTACAGGATTGTTTGAATGTTAAGAGTTCAGTGATGCTTAAGCCATTCAATTGCAAAATTATAGAAAAGGGGGATCCTTTTAAGTCTGAAAGTTCAAGTTAAGTCAACTGGGGTAAGGTATGATATTGTTGGAACTGTATCTTCATGATTGATGTAAACTTAGATCTGTAATATTGTAACGAGTGAAGTGTGGTCCACTGTTGGACCTCCAATGAGTTTGGACAGCCTGAATCTCTTAAGTCAGACAACCATTGGTATAGACTGACCATTCACACTTTTTCAAGATGTTAGACTTTTACAAGCACAAACAAGCTCTTAATGTGTATTGTAGAAATAAAAAGTGATCAGATACACCTCTGAATGTTCCATGCAGCCCAGAGGGACAAATACAAGAGTCCTCTGCACTCAACCCATTATCAATATATTTAAGACAGACATTTTGTGCATACTGCTACTAAAAAATGTCTTACCCTTTAAACAAAACAGGGATTGTTTGTCCATATATTGCAATATATTTAAGCTGGCCAACTACATCAAAGTCATCCCATATCTGGCCAGTCCTAATCTCAATTTTCATCTGATTCATTAATTCTATTGCTTCATTATACATTTTACAAAGGGACTAAGTTTTACCTGCAACTTACTTGCTGCTTTCAAAGTAAAACTCCCAAACTTGGCTGCCCTTTTATTGACACCAGTGGGATCACCTGACTATAGCTGGGAAGGATAGGAGCTACAACATGGAGCTGGTCACTGCTCCTGTATAACTATAACAAACAAGGGAACGTTGTCCTCACCACTAATTTTTAAAACCATTAGGCGGGGGTGCAATGAGGCTGTGACCACAAAATACATATTGACAAATACAGAGGGTACAGCCCAGAGGGTACAGCTTTTACTGGGGAAAAATGGTTTTCATTAACTCATGGTGTAACACATAGAAAAAAACCACCACAAGGAAACGCATGAATATAATACAATACATGAAAATGCCCTTTGGCTAGTGCCACGTGGGGGCGAAATCCGCTAACTGAAATACTCTGACTCTACATATTGAACTTTTCTATAACAAAATACCAATAAAAAATTGATCTAGCAGAAATCGGGAGACAGTTATGTGGCAGTTCACCTTTAATGCATTTTTCAGTGGTGTTTGGATAGTTCACTGGAAATAAAGACTTTTGCATAAGTTGATCATTTTTTTTTATCTTTGACCCTATTGAGCATACTTTCATTGACGTAGGAGTGCCCAAACTTTTTGCAACGAGGACCAGATTTGGTGAGGTAAAAATGTGTGGGGGCCGACCATTCAGCCCGACATTCATTGAAGCATTAACATTAAATTGAGTAATTGTAGCTGTACTATTTGGGCACATTAGTGAAATGATCTGCCACTTGGTCTATACTGCTGTCTGTTTGCTGAAGGTGTTAGCAATAGACACGTACTGGAACATAGTGAGGCCATACTTCTTTAGTTTACTGTACTAGCACGTCAGTATGTCTATTGACACCTTCAGCCCTAAAGAAGTATGTGAAAACAGCGCGTCTCTACGTGCCAGTTATTGGCAGATCATTTCACTAACGTGCCTTAATATTACTATTCTATAGGATTCCTGATCGCACTGTGCTGAGGGGCCTCATTAATATTAATTGCATGATGGAGACTGAGGGCCTGTGTAAATTTGAAAACGGGCTACACTTTGGACATGCCTGCATTAAAGGCAGGTGTTATAATTGATATAATAGTTGCCAACATCCCACTGATGCTGCTGAGAAATGTATCAACTGATGTAGCAAATTGTAACAGAATCTGCACCTGGATCACTGGCTGCCAGACGGAAAAGCCAGAGACATAAAATTCTCTCTGCATGCAATACTTTTATTTCTAAAACTTTCAGAAGCAAAACAAAATACCATATATATTAAATTATCCTTTTCTGTAGCAAAAATTTAAGAATTTTGGAGGTAACAAGACTCCATTGCCCTAGAATGTTTGTTAAACAGAGACCAAAATATAAAAGAAATGGCTATGCTACAATGTGTCACAAAGATGGAAAGGCAAAAATCGAACATATGGAAGTTTCCATACAGCAGGCAACAATCTTAACCGCCTTAACATGGCAAAACCATTGGCCAGCAAAGGCTTAAATAGCAAAACTGGAATCATAAAGGTTAAAAATATGAGCAAACCTATCAGCAGGGGGTTCTTCCTCTTGAATGTTGTTTTTATTTCTTTTCCGTGCTCTGGGTACTATGTTTTTTCTAGCAGACTGGCGATCATGAGGCTTTGGGTCTGTAGCGGAGACCATATCTTCAATGTCATCCAGCAAAGACTCACAGACAGCAGGCATTTCCTGTAAAATGTACATAAGCTTAAGAACCTTATAGATTGTAAACTCTTTTGAGCAGAAGACTTCTTAACACTTGTATTGTTAATTGGTTGTTGGTTGTTTCAGCTCCTGCTTGGGGCCTTTTTAAAAAAAAAAAAAAAAAAGTCTGCAAGCAGGAGCCAAAACGCTGGTGTAATTTATGAAATAAAGCACTTTGAGAAATACGGATTGCTTAGGAGAGGGTCCAAATAGGAAGATGAGTGATAAAATGTAGCAATAACAATAAATGTGGTGTGGAGGTGTACAGAACATTTTCATATGAGGTCAGCGACCCCATGGAAAGAGTCAGATAAATCATTTAAAAACTATTAAAAAAAAAAAAGACCAGTTGCCAAGCTGCTTAGAATTAGCCATTTGACTAAAAGTTAACTTCAAGGAAAACTATACTCCTCAAACAATGTAGGTCTCTATTAAAAGATATTGCATAAAACAGCTCATATGTAAAACTTCATGTAAACAAAACATTTTCATAATATACTTTTCTAGTAGTATATGCCATTGGGTAATCATAAATAGAAAATTGCCATTTTAAAAAATAAGGGCCACCTTCTGGGATCGTATGATTCACGGTGCACACAATCAAACTATACTTGTTAGGTCACATGAGCCAATTAACAGACAGAGTTGTGTCTTTTGCTTCAACACTTCTTCCTGTTACAGTTAGAGTTGTAGTATTTCTGGTCAGGTGAGCTCTGAGGCAGCACACAGACCATCAAGAAATGGTGGTTCAAGGCAAGAGATGTAAAAGGTCAATATTTACTTAAATATATATTCCAGTTTGGTAAGATTTTTTAATATGCACTTAATATGATATAAACTGTTGCTTAGGTATTCATTTTGGGGGTATAGTTTTCCTTTAAAGGTGAACCACCACTTTAAGCAGATCTATAACTGTAATGATCCAGGCCTTTAAAGTTGTGTACAGGAGTTCTTCATTCTGGATCTTGTTAGCGCATATTTCTTGTGTCAGTGATACTGCCCATGTTCTGGGCTATTGGTGAGAAGCCAAGCATAATGGGCAGAAGAAATCATCAATCCGTCAGCAGAAAGTGAGGTTACAGCTGTCAGAGACTGTTGCTACAGGGCTGATGTCAATCTGATAAAGAAAGCACTGTTTTCTATGCTGCAATATCAATTTGAATTACTTACTAATCTTATATTGTGAATGTTTTTTTTGTACATTAGTCTGTTTCTAAGCAGCCAACAGCATATTCTGAGAATCGGAAGAAAGCAATGTTGGGTAGCAACTAGGGGCATATTTAGAAGGACAGATCTTTGCTGTTAAAATGCTAGCCTGGGCATGGAACAGAAAACCAACACATAATGAGTAACAATTATAGTCTGTTTATTTTTAGCAATATCTTCATAAGAAAACAGTTTTCTACATTTTGTACAGGACCTCATTCATATGACATCCCAGGACAATACCATTTTGAAGCTTTATGCAAAATCTCCCCACTTATACTAGAGGTATGATTTCAACACTTTATACTCAGATGTTTTCAACTACTTTTCAAGCTAACCCAGCTTATTGCACCGCATGGGAGAGATTTACCGATAATGCTTCCTGGCAATGGCTGGAATAAAATATGGATGGCTACTAAGAAAGCATCTGAGAATATAGTGATAAAAGAACTTTTGTACAAATTTATGATTAGATGGTATGAGACACCCCAAAGAAAACATTGAATTTCGCAAATGCATTCGCCTGTCTGCTTTTGTGGCTGTGATGATATTGGCTCTCTAGTTCAAATATGGTGGGATTGTCCCAGGGCACAACATCATTGGCATAAAGTGCACGCTTTGATACAGGAATTCTGTTTGGTGACATTTCCGTTAAATCCATGGGAATTATTGCATAATCTTCCAATTACATCGCTTACTAGATCAGATAGACATTTAACTAAACATGTTCTTTCAGCTGCCAAATGGAATCTGGCAATTAGTTGGTTATCTCCAGATATACCTTGGCAACAGACTTTGCACAAAATCAATGCAATATATACAATAGAAGAGCTTACTGCTCGTATACACGATTATATGGACAATTTTCTCGAAATTTGGATGTCGTGGAAAGATTATATGGTTACAGGGCGGCTTGCCTTGTAGTAATATAGTGGAGCTACAGTGGGTAATAATCTAAGCTATGTCTTGCTTATTTATTGTGTGGAGTGGGGGATCCATATTCTAATATATCTTTTCTGTTTCTTGCTTCTTGTTTATTCTTACTATCTTCTTGCTTTTCTTTTTTTTTTGTTACTTTTTACTATCTGGTTCAGAAAGCAATGTATAAGCTATATAGCATTTAGATACATTGTATACACATTTGTATAAACATTTGAAACGGATATACTGTAAAATTGTTAAAGTATGTTTCTTTATTATGTGAACTGGAAGTAAAATAAAAAAATTTAGTAAAAAAAATAAAGTTTTCTTTTTTTCTACATTTATTTTAGTTTGCGGACCTTATATATATATATATTTGATACAATGACAAGTTACTTTTATTAACTTACAAACACATAACATGTACATATTTCAGATTCTAAGTTGGTCCACTAGGTGGAGCATGCAAGCAAAGAAAAACACATTCTGATCACATTTTAGGAAAAAGGCACAGCTATAAAGTCTAATGGCTAATCTCAGAATTTTGCTGGTTCAGTGCGGTCTTAGACATGAAGCGTCATATAATTTCATGCTAGCATTCGAAGGACCACACACTACAATGGAGGTTGCTTATAGAATGTCATCGCCCTCCAAACTTTAGTAACCACACATAGAAGCACACCGAAAAACTCCAATACATATACTGCATTAATGAAGGCACAGTTTGAATGTTAAGCATACTTCATATTAAAGAATATGAAACAAGCTCTGTTAAATAGTCAGAGTAAGCAAACACACTTTTATGAATACTATACTATAAATACTACTTCTCTTTCAAAGTACTCACCTCAAGAGGTGCGAGTTTCATTCAAGGGTACTATGGCTGTATAAAAAAAAACAGAAAAGGGAAAACATTAAATACTATAAAATTCTTAAAACATGGTAAACATCCTCCCTCTCTAAAGTAAGCACGATATTTTGTTTAAATACCAAGGTTTATTGAAGACTTAGGAGGGAATGTAATAAAAATCTCAAAGAGCAAAACTTTGCGAATAAAAAGTTGCCTGCTGCAATGTAATATTCTGTTAGGCTTTTATTGCATTGCGACACTAACACCTGCTTTGGAGTTGTTAAATATATTGTTGCAAAAAATGCTTTGCGAAATGGTTTCGAAATATTACATACACTGTGAACATTCACAAAAGCAATTTGGACGCAAACTTGCGAGGTCTTTAATATGTCAAAAATCGTGTAAACATGGTCGTTCGCAAAGGCATTTAAGTGCAAAAACTTCCGTAAACATATTACATTCCCCCCATAAGGCTACAAACAAGTCACTCGCAAAAAGCTACAAAGCGGATTAAAAAACTGCATCATAGCATTGGTACAGTCTAAAGACTGTACCAATTTTTTACTTGCATTTAGATTTTTATCAGATCCACAGTACACAAGCTCTTACAGTTTTCAGATCCTGTATGCACAGGAATAAACAACAATGAACAAGGACACAGGACAGACATAAGTTAACATGAAGAGTATGAAAATGCATGTTGAAATAATGGCTGCATTCTCTAATGATGGAGTTATATTCATGTCACTACATTTTCACTGCAATTGGATGAGGCCTAACACTTCAGTACCCCCAATGATTTTACATTTACTTATTTAATTTGGTGCATGTAAAAATGAATTCTGCATGAAATGTATATACAAAGCCAAAAATGCACTGCTGTTGATTTAGAATAAAAAGTAAACAAAATTACATTTAGGTTTTACTTATTCACTTAGGAGGTTATCAAAATTTTTCAGATCTTTTAAATAAAACAAGTCTAACCAAAATAGAATCCTCGAGTTGCCAATTTTAGCAATAAAAATCTCAGAATTGGGAAAAAACTTGAATTTTTTGGATTGCCAGGTGGAAACCTCAAAATAATTTTCGTGAGGGTTAAAACATCTTCAAATGGTTATGGGTAAATCTGCCATTGACCTTTACATGAATTTGGCAGGTGGTGGTGTATTGTCAGATTCAGACTTGGAACAGCTTCAGGGCACAATAAATCAGTTTATTTACCTTGACTTTCTCAGGTTTTCAGCATCAAAATGGACGCCACGAAAAAATTGCTCATTTATAAATCACACCCTTAGTGTTCGATTTACGGGAGCATGGCATACCTCCGAATTGTGAAGTCTTGTCCTATGGTCCCGCATCTTTGAATGGATAAACCAGTACCAAAAACATCTCTGGGAGTTGAGAAGTGCTATCATTGTATCAAGCAAGTTAAAATGTCCTGCTCTCCAAGGACTACATCAGCCTCTTGTATCTGTCTGTGAGCAATTTCATAATGGAGGGTGGCTAACATTTTGGTACCCCATGCTTTTAATTTTTGTTCTCCTTTAACACTGTCTGGCAGTATAGAACAGAAGTAAGGAATCTGAAAAAGCCATCTAGGCCTCTCAAACAGTCAGCACACAATCTTGCCAATCCAGTGAGAATCTCTGACATTGAGTCATTGCCTTCCCACTCTCTGCCTGATAGTGCTAGCCTTAGCCAGCATCTGGTAATTTGTAATAATGAAGATGGCAATCAATCTAAGATAAGAAGAGCCCGTTTGGGGAGAGTTGGAAAAGTTCAAGTGATGGAGAGTAAAGAACTTGGGTTCTCAATGTCGGCAGGGATCAATTAGTGGGGCATATTTTAGGTGTCCAAGTGCTTAAAAAGGTTGTGATTGGGAGTTGTAAAATGTGTGAATGTACGACTTTTTTTGCGCATCTGGTTATAAAGCCAGGGATGAAATTCACTGCATTAGTTTTAACTAAATACTGTACATCAAGCTTATGGAACCCATGGTTTTGAAAACACACCTATGTTTCAGACACATTACATTTTCAATTTTGTCACTTAATTATTGCAGTTTGTTCTATTGTTCACATCTTTATTAAGAAGCTTTTTTCAAAATTTACATTAGATGGAAGCACTATGTGAATGAATATTAAGAGAGTGAGAACATGCAAAAAGTTCCAATAAAATGCTTAACCTACAGTTTAGGACCACAAATAGGTCCCCAATTTGTTTCAGGTGGGTATCCATGACACCCTTTGACTGAATAGAAGATCTTCCCAACCAAACACTGTTATCACCAAGGAAAAGGCCTGTACAGCCCAGACTTTCCATATGGGCAAGCACCAGGCTCTCTGGTTAAGGGTCAAATGCAGGTAGTGTACAGCAGGGAAAGTAAGTGTTGAACACGTCAATCTTTTTCTCAGTAAACATATTTTAAATGGGCCTATTGACATGAAATTTACACCAGATGTCAGTAACAAACCAAGTAACCCACACGTACAAAGAACTGAACAAATAAGTGCATAAATTAAGTTGTGTAGTAAAGTGGAATGACACAAGGAATAAGTATTGAACATGCTAACTGAAATGGATTTAATAGTTAGTCGAAAAGCCTCTGTTGGAAATGACAGCTTCAAGATGCCTCCTTGTATGCAGAAACTAGTCACGTGCATTGCTCAGGTGTAATTTTGGCCTGTTCTTCCACACTTCAAACCTTGAAGGTTCCAGGGGCCTCTTCTATGAACTCTGTTCTTCAGTTCTTTCAGTAGATTTTCAACTGGATTCAAGTTGGGTGATTGACTGCCCTTCTAGCAGTTTTATTTTCATTCTCTAAAACCAATGAAGAGTTTCCTTGGCTTTGTGTTTGGGGTTATTGTCTTGCTGAAATGTCCACCCTTGTTTCATCTTTAGCATCCTGGAAGATGGTAGCAGATTCTCATCAAGAATGTCCTAGTACATTTCTCCATTCATCTTTCCTTGAATTACATGAAGTCACACTGTGATGTCCCCAAACTTAACTTGAAATGTGCAGTGCCATTTCACCTCCAAACAAGGTGTGTGCAAGGCAGGGCCGGAACTAGGGGTAGGCAGAAGAGGCAGCTGCCTAGGGCGCAATGATTAGGGGGCGCTGGGCAGCTACCTCTTCTGCCTACCACTAGATCGAATTTACCTGGAATTCCGGGTAGGCTATGTCCCCCGAACGATATTGTGCATGCGCGCGAGCAGCATTACTGCGCATGTGTGAGCGTCGTTACTGATCAATCCTGTGTGGTGATTGCGCATGCGTGTGTGACGCGGGAAGGGAGGGCGGCGAGCTGGCAGCTGGGTTGCCTTGGGCGCCCGGGTTGCCTGGCCCGCCTCTGGTGCAAGGACATCCAAAAAGTTCAACTTTGGTCTCTATCTGACCAGACTAGATTCTCCCAAATTTCATTGGCTTGTCCAAATGTTGAACAACTTAAAGGAACAAACAGTATAAGAATGGAGGAAATCCCACATTGAGGGCTTACACAAGCATACTGTTATCAAAAAATTAAAAACATATTACTAAAAAAAATTACAAAAAGGATCAGTGACAAGTGTCCAAATGTTCTCAAAATTCTTGTCGGCACAATACTCCCCAAGCATGCAGATGCACGTTCTATTGTGGCGACCAATCACTGCAGAATAACCAATAGTGTAATGAATAGCATCTTTTCAGTGAAGATAAAAAGCCTTTATTTTCAAATGGCTCAGACCAAATTCAGCAAAGTTTCAAGCCTTTCCCCGGTCGGGGGAAAGTACTGAAGCTACAAGTTCAGTTCTACTGAACACCATTGTGTTTTTTTCATTTTATTAAACCCCTGGCTACCAATGTATTATTTTAATACTCTACAGGCCCCTGACCACCAATGTTTTTTTTTAAAAAACTTTTATGGGGGGCCATGGCAGCACAGTTATTTTTAACTTCTAAAAAGCCATTGATGGCCCCCTTATAACTTGTGTGAGGCGGTTACCGTTTTTAGCGCGTATGTCTGTGTGGTCTTTTAAAGGAGAACTAAACCCTAAAAATTAATATGGCAATAAATGACATTATTTCTCCAGCCTAAAGTTTCAGCTCTTCAATAGCAACAATGATCCAGGACTTAAAACCGGTCGCCCTGACTTTAATGCAGTTGCACATGTGCCATGTGTTTCTATACTGTTGTGCAGAAACGTTCCCCTTGTTGCCCGCTCGCTCTCACGTTGGCAGCCAAGCTGGCAATCTGTGGACTCTGGTAAATGGCAGAGGGGCTGCTATAAGTTGACAAAGCCAAAATGTATTGGATGGGGGGGGGTGCTGTTTGGGCCCCAGTAAACCAGAAATGCAAGGGGCCTTTTTTGATTCTCAGTCAAGCCGTTTTGGCAGCTATAGCAAAACAAACTTAATTTGTTACAAAATGTTATTCTTTCTGAAAAGTGCACAGAGGCCATTTCAGTGTATCACTTTAGAGAATACAAACAAAAATATCCTTTCCTTTCAAAAACTAGGAGCCAGCAATTTGTCTATGGGAGAAATCTGTCGTTTTTGCATTCAGCTCTCCTCTCAAAACACTGGTTTGCCGCTTTTAGTCCATAACAAGGCGACACGTATAGGACAGCATGGTCATGATTCCTCTCCATTACTGACAGGGATACAGAAGGCAAAAGAAATGCATTGATACCCCTTCCACTGATCTATTTTAAGTCACGTTATATTATACAAAAGTTGGAGCAGAATTCAGTCCACGTGGGACAGGCAGCTCCAGCCACCATGACAGGCGGGAACACGAGAAGCAAAGGACCCTACAATCCTGTCACTGAACAACCACACTTATTAAGCAACACATGAGAAGCTAGTGGGACACAGGGACCATAGATTTAGCTGGAGAAGCAGCAGGAACAGACTCTCTGCTACATTCCCTTCCAAACAACAAGCTACAGAGATCCACTTATACACGGAAGTACTGGGGCTTTCTGCACGGCTCAGTCCACTCACCTATTAAATGTCTCTTTTTCTTTCACGCTTCCTAATGCCAAATCGTCTCCCCAGCACGAACTGCTCGCAACAGCCTAAAACTTTCCCACGAGTTCCACCATTGGAGTTTACACACGTGTCCACGCCCCCTTCAAGACGCAACGTACGGAGGCGCACTAGGGACATACAGACTAAAGTCTCGAAGTCTGTTTTTTTTTTCTTGCAGCCAAAGGCTGCAAGAAAAAACAATGACCAATTCGTCACGTGGTGTTTTGGAGCCAGTCATCTGTAACTCGCCACATTAGTTGCTTTATGTTGTTGTTATTTCTCATAGTAGTGACTGATTAGCAGATGTACATTTGCAAACTGTCCCCAAGTCCAGCTACAACTTCATTCTATGTTTAAATGCAATTTTTCTAGGGGCATTGAAGGCTTAAAAATGAAAGTGCTCTGTGTGCATTTATAGATTACATTTTTCTGGAAACTGCTACTTATTTTTTATAAGCCAACAACAGTTTTGGTTTGTTTATAAGAAATGAAATGAACAGCAGCAAACCTCAGTTTGTTAAAATGTCTTTTTACTGGATAGTTTGTGTGCAGCTAACTCACACTAGTAGAAATTGTATATATTTTTATAGTTTGTTAGTTAAATGTAGGGAACAAGGCACATTCCAAGAGATAATGGTAGACTTAAGCTGGCCACAGACGCAAAGATCCAATCGTACAAATCAATGTACGATCGGACTTTCCCATCTACCAACCTGCTACTAACCATTCAGATCAAAGTCTTACCATTCCGACCAAATAAAGTAGTTAAAGAACAGATCAGCCGATGTTCTGCCCCTGACAGCAATCGTACGATAGACAAAGCTAGTGACAGTCTCCCACTGAAAATTGTACGATCGGCAATACACACAGAGATGTCCAATCGACCTATCTCCGCCAGATGAAAAATGTCGGGACTACACACACGTTCCGAAAACCGTACGAATCCTCCATTCGTACGATGAGATCTTTGCGTCTATGGCCAGCTGTACAGTTAGGGTTGCCAACTTTTCCAGAAAAACCTACCGGCCTTCCTATATAATTTTTTCCCTATTAATAACATTGGGATCAACCATCATTTTCACTGGCCAGGCCTGTAAAATACTGGGCAGGTGGCAACCCTAGGTACAATAGGATCCTATGCACATACAGAGTCAGAGATGGGACATTGGGAAAAAAAACACAATAGGCCTCAGCTCTTGTGGGCTCCGCCGGCCCAGACCCACTCCCCATGGGCGCATTAGATTGTGCACTCCCTGCACCCAATTGCTGCCCCCCCATCCCCAATTGAGAAGATAAAAGATGTATGTGCTGGCTATAGGGTTGCCACCTTTTCTGGAAAAAAATACCAGCCTTCCTATATATTTATATTTTTTCTCTATTAATAACATTGGGATCAACCATCATTTTTACCGGCCAGGTGGCAAATCTAGCTGCTACAGTAAAAGGGTTGGCTGGGGCGGGGAGCCATGGAGCCACTATCATTATTTAATAAACCACAATAATTCCAAGATGCTGTGTAATAAATGTTAATGGGTGTGTAAGAGGGTAAAGTTTTTGCTCACTTTTACTTTAATCAGTTCCCACAAGCAATCAAGGAGACCGTCAGTTGACCGTCAATTGCCTTTTGAAAAAGCGAATTGCGAAATGTACGTCAGGGCAACTGACGGTCTCCTTGTTTTTAGCTTTAAATCACCGGATGGTGGGGCGGGATTGAGACCATTGAAAAACTTTTATTAATAACGTTCTCAGACTCATTTTACTTATCTATCTTCTATTCTAAGGACTGTGGGGTTTGCGGTTTTGTAGGTTAAGCTAGCCTCTCCAATATAGATAGGAAGGTACAATTGAGACCGCAGCCATACAGTTCCTGTCGTTCTACATCTTTGTGGTGCTCCTAGGGACTTTGTGAGGAATTGGGTCCGGGTTCTGTTCGGCGCAGGCGCGGGCGTGTTAATGCGCGCCGGCGCGTGACGCAGGACGCCGGCGACGGACGCGAAGGCGCCGGTCGCTGGCGCAAGGACGCGGGTGAAAACGCCTAAGACGGACGTGCTGGCGTCAGTACTGCGACACCAGCGGAAAGACGCCAGTTTGGCGCCAAACTAACAATATTTAAACCTGGTTCAGACTGAGATGCATTGCCTGGTTATTAGGTTGTTTAACTGAAACCCTAGCGTCTCTATACTTCTTGAATTCCTGTTATCGACCCTTGACTGTACCCGGACTACGATTCCTGCTGCCCGTCTGTTTCATCGTTTACGAATCTCGCTGCCTGCCTTCTGACCTCGGACCTCCTGACCACGACTTTGCCTAATCCCTTGTACTTCGCTTATCGTCTCATTGGCTACTCTCCACAACCCTGTTCCACTCCAGGTGGGTAGCGGTTGTGTGAGGCGCTTGTGGGTTCACTATCTACGGCTCCAGCTCCTTCTACGACTGGATTATACTGGTAAGCTTGACAGACTTAGAAAAAACGATTAGTTACATTCTTGGGAGCAACTCCACCCTCTATACAATTTTCACTTTTCCTCAACTTTTAATCAAGAGGTTGATAACCAGGGTTTTTTTTAATTGTGACCATAATAATTAACTTTTAGATCTTAATTAATTTATGCACAACTCACCAAATGAATTGGTGAATTAATTGACTGCACATGGCACTTTATTAATTAGAGCACATCAGAATTATTAAAAATCTAATAGATTGCACAGGTCACTTTATGTTGTATATTTTAATGAATTGTAATAGCAAACCCACTTATTGGTTAAATTGATTAGAACATTGAGAGGGAATTTAATTAATTTATGAATGAATTGGAATCCTTATAAAACACTGGCACCTTAAATTAAATTGATGGAATAGGGAGTAATTAACTCCGAATTTTAATTCTAGTGGTTATCTGCTTTGTGGGTTAAACCTGAATAAAATAACAAACGATACTAATTGATAAGTTTTTTTCTATTAAAAATATTTATTGAGAGGTCTTTGAAGGTGAATGTTGCACATGGTTTGTTATATCCAGTAGAGAGGAGTTAAATTTACCAAACCATAATAATAAGCAACATTGTAATTTGCTAACCCGGTGTTATCATCTTATCTCAGAGACTGTAAACATAGTTTCAAGTCGGATAACTGCAATAAGATAAGGGTATCCTTTTCCAAACCATACAACGAATTGAAACTAAATTATCTTTTTGAGGGAAGTGTTGGAATTATAGAGGTGTAGTAATTGATACAGTTACAAAACAAGGTCCTTTTTCTTTCCTTCTCTTTTTTCATTATAAGGTAAATGAGAAACACAGTTCCTGAGAAATATACAAAATATTACTAAGTGTGGTTGAGATGACTTTTATTCATGGAATCTGCCACGTATAGGTCTATCAAGGGACAGTTAACCTTTCCAGACAGCCCCCCTCCCTTTGCTACTGTAAATTCTCTCACCAACACAACACTTTCCACCAGTCCTCCCTCTGTTACCCCTATTACCCCTTTTCTACTGTCCTTTCACCGCCACCACCCCTGTTTTCCCTTTCCTCACTTTTTGATTAATTTAATCAATATTATAAAATGACTGAAGACAGTGACGGAACTACCGGGGTTGCAGCTGCACCAGGACCCCTGCCCCCAGAATAGGGGTAGGCAGAAAACTATTTTAGAGCGCGCCCCCTAACATTGCGCCCTAGGCAGCTGCCTCTTCTGCCTACCCTAGTTCTGGCCTGATTCAAGCAAAGGTTTTACAGGTTGTTCCAATTCAAGTTTTGTGTAACTTTAGTTGATGTCGAATCTTGCGGCCATCATCCTGATGAACGGTGGGTGAAAAACCCCCAGAAACGTTGATTCACTAGTGGTGAAAAATAAAAGGGGAAGCTCCCCACCTGCAACAATTATGGTTTTGTGCGACTCTCTTCCATTTTGCTGATACTTCAATGATTGACGTGTGCCAACCGTCTAGGGAGTTCTGCACCACTAAGCAGGAATTGGCATAGGAAAGGCGAAGGGAGGTGCAGAAATTTTACGTTTGAACCTTGCGGCCTTGCCATAATAAGGGACAATGTAATTGTATATTATCTATAATTCTATATCTATCTGGTATAATACACAAGCACAAGGTTAAGGAGGACCCCTGTTTCAAATCAGATGCCATCAACATTGCTTTGTTATATTATAGTTCAAAAATTATTTCATCCTCATAATAATACAGTGAAACCACAATTTTCCATGCCCTTTTCGGCATTTAACAATTTTTTTGTTACATGCAGGAAAGAATATGAAGTGACGGAATATGGTTCCCGGGCGCTCCGCTGCACTGCTGTGCATTTTTGGGTCAGATTTTTTTTAAGGGGTTGTTTTTTGACTAATGGACAGGATGGGGAGGGAGAGGGGATGAAAATGGCAGGCAGTTTAAGGGGGCTTTTGGTAGGGGGGTAGATCTCCTTTACAGGGGTGGTTCACTTTCAGGTTAACTTTTAGTATGCTATATAATGGTAAATTCTAAGCAAATTTTCAATTGGTCTTCATTTTTTCTTTTTAATATTTTTTTAGTTATTTGCCTCCTTCTGAGTAATTGCAGCTTTCAAATGGGGATCACTGAACTCATCCAAACAACAAATGCCTTGAAAGGCCATATGTTTATTGTTATTGCTACTTTTTTTTAAATCAGGCTCTTTGCAATTCACATTCTCCTTCATTCAAATCAATTCCTGGTTGAGGGTGTGGCATAACCGCCCATGTAGGCAGACGTGCTTTCCCGGAGCTCCAACTCAGCTCATCCGTTACAGAGAATCCGGCTATATCCACATGCTAAATCTGTCAAGGTGCCTAACACTTCACTTTGCCTGGAGGATAACTGGCCATAAGAAAGCAGGTGCAGCAGCAGCAAGTAAACTCGATAAATACTGTATGTACAGCTCCAAAATCAAGATGGTGCCCGCTCCATTAGTTAGCTCCTCCCCCTACGACTGCAAGCTCACAATCACAGGAGCAAGTGGAACCCATCCTGCAAGAAATTCTGCAAGTGATTCGGGATACCAGAACCGCAGTAGAGGTGAAGATTGACACCCGGATGGAAGATTGACTTAGCTCTGCTCCGAGACCTGCAGAAATTGTGGGAGTGTGCCACTGAATCCAAACGGAGAATCTCTGACCTGGAGGACACTACGAGAGAGCTCCCCCAAACAATTACCAAACTCCAGAACCAGCTATGACAGTGTAAAGCCAGAGCAAATGACTTAGAAGGGAGACAGAGTGGGAATAATATCTGCATTGACGAAGGGGCTAGTGGAGTGGTGGGAGGAGAAGGGGTAGTGGAGGCTAATGAGGGAGGAACGTTTGTGACAGTCAAGAGGGGAAGTAGGGGACAGAAGAGTAGGGGGGCTGGTCCACAGTTTGCCAAAACAGCAAATTTGCCGTTTTGGCTGAAGATGCTGGGGAGGAAAACTCCGAACTGGCGTGTATGGAGCAGGCTGACTCTCGGAGCACCCCGGGAGGCAGTGGCTCTAATACGGGTGGTGGGGGGAGTGCAAGGAAGGAAAGGCAGGTTCTAGTTATAGGGGATTCAATTATTAGAAAGGTGGATAGGGTAATCTGTCGCAAGGCCCCTACATGCCGAACAGTCTGCTGCTTGCCTGGTGCTAGGGTTCGGCATGTGGTGGAACGAGTGGACAGATTATTGGGAGGGGCTGGGGAAGACCCAGCGGTCTTTGTACACATAGGTACCAATGACAAAGTTAGAGGATGTGGTGAAGTCCTCAAAAATGATTTTAAAAAACTAGGTGCAAAGCTGAGGGCGAGGACTTCCAAGGTAATTTTCTCAGAGATATTACCTGAGCCACGAACAACACTAAGGAGACAGCGGGAGCGTAGGGAGATTAATGCGTGGCTGAAAGATTGGTGTAGGGAGGAGGGTTTTGGGTTTTTGGAGAACTGGGCTGATTTTTCAGTCGGCTACAGGCTCTTTGCTAGGGATGGAGTGCACCTCAATGATGATGGGGCAGCTGTTTTGGAAGAGAAGATGGCTAGAGGGTTGGAGGAGATTTTAAACTAGGTGTGGGGGGGAGGATTCAGTAAAAGATTCAGTTGAAGACAGGTTAGATGAGATAGTGGGCTAAGAAAGGGAAAATGGGGGAGGAGATTTGGCTGGGGATACTGTTAAGGATAGGGAGGACCACATGTCATATGTTCAATATGGTACCAGTATTAAATGTATGTTTATAAATGCAAGAACAAGAAGAAAAAACAGCGGAGCACTGTGAGAATCCAGTAAAAGTATTAAAAAATGAAAATTTTATTTAGTAAACATATAAAAACAGATTACAGCAGCAGTGAACCCTGGCTGCTGTAATCTGTTTTTATATGTTTACTAAATAAAATTTTCATTTTTTAATACTTTTACTGGATTCTCACGGTGCTCCGCTGTTTTTTCTTCTTGTCCTTGGAATCTTTTTGACCGCATGGGATGGCGGCTGGCTGTGCAGCACGTTTGAATTCAGCGTCCGGTAAGTGCTCCCACTAAACACATTTTTTCTATAAATACAAGAAGTCTGACTGGTAAAATGGGAGAGCTGGAGCTGCTGGTGTTGGAAGGAAAATATGATGTGATTGGTGTGGCCGAAACATGGCTGAATGAGTCGCATGACTAGGCAGTTAATATCAGTGGCTATACTTAGTTTCGGGGGGATAGAGGCAATAGAAAAGGAGGAGGGGTATGTCTGTTTGTTAGGCAGGATTTAAAAGCTCATATAAAGGAGGAGGTTATGTTAGAAAATGAGGGGGCAGAAGTCATATGGGTGGAATTCTTCACCAATTGTAAAGAATCCAGCAAATTAATTGTAGGAGTATACTATAGACTCCCTAATGTAAGTGAGGAGGAAGAGACAAAGCTCCTCATGCAAATAGAAAAGGCTGCTAGTTTAGGTAAAGTAATGATAATTTGGGATTTTAATTACCCAGACATTGACTGGAGCAACGGTACTGCTAGATCAGTTAATGGGAACAAGTTTATAAACTTATTGCACGACAGTTTTTTAGCACAGGTTGTTGAGGAGCCTACCAGAAAAAATGCTATTCTTGATTTAGTGATCTCAAATGACCCAGAACTTATAGCAAATGTGCAAGTCATTGAACCCCTGGGTAATAGTGACCATAATGTTATATCTTTTAATGTCTGGTGCAAAAAACAAAAATATACTGGGGGCAACAAAAACCATGAATTTTGGAAAAGCTAATTTTAGTGCCTTGAGGGCTGCCCTACAGAGCATTGATTGGGGCATTAGGTTTTCAGCTAAAAACACAGAACAGAAATGGTTGTCCTTTGAAATGATATTAAATCATTACTGTTCTCAATTTATTCCCTTAAGGACTAAACATAGAAGCTCTAAGAATCATCCTGTGTGGCTTAATACCGAAGTAAAGAAGTTAATGGGAAAGAAGAGAAAGGCATTTAAAAACTACAAATCTGTAGGGACAAAAGCTGCATTTAATGAATATAAACACTGTAATAAATGTTGTAAATCAGCAATCCGGAAGGCTAATAAAAGAAATGAAGAGTTTATTGCGGTGGAGGTGAAAACTAACCCTAAAAAGTTTTTTAAATATTAATAGTAAAAAGATGCAGGTTGAGAGTGTTGCTCGATTAAATAATGGTACCAGTATTGTTGTAACAGATACAGAAAAGGCAAATGTGTTAAATCAGTTCTTTTCTTCAGTGTATACAATAGAGGAGTCTGGGTTCACAGGCTCACTTTATAACTGCACGAATGGTTTAACTCAATCTAGTCAGTGGCTGATTCGGGATATGATTCAAAAAGCTTTAATACAAATTAATGTAAACAAGGCTCCAGGGCCTCATGGCATACACCCCCAGGTTCTAAGAGAGCTTAGTTCAGTTTTAGACCAGCCCTTATTTCTGATTTTCTCAGATTCACTGTCATCTGGTATGGTGCCTATGGATTGGAGAAAAGATGATGTTATTCCAATATTTAAAAAGGGATTACGATCTCAGCCTTGCCAGTAAATGTGACATCTGTGGTGGGCAAATTATTTGAAGGCTTGTTAAGGGATCACATTCAAAATTTTGTCCTAATGAATGGCATTATGAGCAACAATCAGCATGGCTTTATGAAGGATAGGTCATGTCAGACGAATTTGATTGCATTTTATGATGTGGTAAGTAAGATTCTGGACAGTGGGGGGGGGGGCAGTAGATGTGATTTATTTGGATTTTGCCAAAGCGTTTGATACTGTGCCCCACAAACGACTGCTTTCTAAACTAAGGTCTGTTGGGCTTAATGAAGTCGTTTGCACGTGGATAGGAAACTGGCTACAGGATCGGGTACAGAGGGTGGTTGTTAATGGGACATTCTCTACTTGGAGTAAGGTTCTTAGTGGGGTCCCTCAGGGCTCAGTATTGGGTCCACTATTATTTAACTTGTTCATTAATGACTTAGGGGAGGGTATTGTAAGTAATGTATCAGTGTTTGCAGATGACACAAAATTATCCAGCCCGATTAATACCATCCAGGATGTGGCATCCTTGCAACATGATCTTGACAAACTGGCAATCTGGGCAGCTAAGTGGCAAATGAGATTCAATGTTGATAAATGTAAAGTCATGCACCTGGGATGTAAAAATATCCAAGCCACTTATACCCTTAATGGGACTGCACTAGGCAAATCCATAATGCAAAAGGACCTTGGAGTCCTTGTAGATGATAAACTTGGCTGTAGCAAGCAATGCCAGTCAGCAGCATCAAGGGCAAATAAGGTCTTGAACTGTATTAAAAGGGGCATTTATTCACGGCAGGAAGGGGTCATTCTTCCACTGTATAGAGCACTTGTAAGGCCCCATCTAGAATATGCCGTACAGTTTTGGTCTCCATCACTCAAACAGGACATTATTGTATTAGAGAGGGTACAGAGAAGGGCAACTAAGCTGGTAAAAGGTATTGAAAATCTTAGCTATGAGGAAAGACTGGCCAAATTGGGGATGTTCACGCTGGAGAAGAGGCGCTTAAGAGGTGATATGATGACTATGTATAAATATATAAGGGGATCATATAATAATCTCTCTAATGCTTTATTTACCAGTAGGTCTTTCCAGCTGATACGAGGTCACCCATTCCGATTAGAAGAAAAGAGGTTCCGCCTAAATATTCGGAAGGGTTTTTTTACAGTTACATAGTTACATAGTTAAATTGGGTTGAAAAAAGACAAAGTCCATCAAGTTCAACCCCTCCAAATCAAAACCCAGCATCCATACATACACCCCTCCCTACTTTTAATTAAATTCTATATACCCATACCTATACTAACTATAGAGCTTAGTATCACAATAGCCTTTGATATTATGTCTGTCCAAAAAATCATCCAAGCCATTCTTAAAGGCATTAACTGAATCAGCCATCACATCATCACCCAGCAGTGCATTCCACAACCTCACTGTCCTGACTGTGAAGAACCCCCTACGTTGCTTCAAATGAAAGTTCTTTTCTTCTAGTCTAAAGGGGTGGCCTCTGGTACGGTGATCCACTTTATGGGTAAAAAGGTCCCCTGCTATTTGTCTATAATGTCCTCTAATGTACTTGTAAAGTGTAATCATGTCCCCTCGCAAGCGTCTTTTTTCCAGAGAAAACAACCCCAACCTTGACAGTCTACCCTCATAATTTAAGTCTTCCATCCCTCTAACCAATTTAGTTGCACGTCTCTGCACTCTCTCCAGCTCATTTATATCCTTCTTAAGGACTGGAGTCCAAAACTGCACTGCATACTCCAGGTGAGGCCTTACCAGGGACCTATAAAGAGGCATAATTATGTTTTCATCCCTTGAGTTAATGCCCTTTTTTATGCAAGACAGAACTTTATTTGCTTTAGTAGCCACAGAATGACTTTGCCCAGAGTTAGACAACGTGTTATCTACAAAGACCCCAAGATCCTTCTCATTTAAGGAAACTCCCAACACACTGCCGTTTAGTGTATAACTTGCATTTATATTATTTTTGCCAAAGTGCATAACCTTGCATTTATCAACATTGAACCTCATTTTCCAGTTTGCTGCCCAGTTATCGTGCAGAGATTGTGTGTGCAACATAGTAAGTAAGGTTGAAAAAAGACACATGTCCATCGAGTTCAACCTTTTTTATGCACTTTTTATTAACTACCTATCTGACAGTGAGAGCTGTGAAGATGTTGAATTCTCTCCCTGAATCAGTTGTACAGGCTGATACATTAGATAGCTTTAAGAAGGGGTTGGATAGCTTTTTAGCAAGTAAGGGAAAACAGGGTTATGGGAGATAGCTCATAGTTCAAGTTGATCCAGGGACTAGTCCGATTGCCATTTTGGAGTCGGGAAGGAATTTTTCCCCCTCTAAGGCAAATTGGAGAGGCTTCAGATGGTTTTTTTTTGCCTTCCTCTGGATCAACTGGCAGATAGGTAGTTAATAAAAGAAAAAAGTTGAACTCGATGGACATGTGTATTTTCAACCTTACTTACTATGTTACTATGTACTACTCAGGAACTGTTCTTGGAAAAGCTAATTAAAGATCACCTAGGCACCGACCGGACAACTATCTCTCATCTATTCCTAGTGGAACTTGCACACACAATCTCTGCACAATAACTTTCTTCTGGGGCTCCTACACGCACCATGATTGTGTAAACTACAGAGACAGGGACATTATATTGAAACAAATGCAACCTGGTGCTGGTCGCTGCTTAAATCATGTACGATCCTGACTTCATGCTGGCGGTTCAACTGCAGAGAGTGAAAAGTAAGAAGGAAGCTCCTTGAGCGGTGGATCCTGTACTCTACAGTTTTTATGGCAAAGCTTAGACTAGTTGACATGAACAACACAAGACTCTTCTCCACTTCTCAGGAAGCAATTGGCTGGTTAGAAGGGCGTCACGAGTATGGCCACTTATATGCTGCTTAATACAACTCAATACGATGAATGGACGTTTTTCTTTATTTCTTTTATTATATGTACCTCCACTGGCTTAGTTAATTTTAGTTAATTCTTGTTAGTCTTCTTTAAAGGTATTTAGTTTTATGCCATTGTATCGAATATAATATATTCTCTTCGTCTGCATATAATTTGCTGTCATACTGATTTTATTTGTTTAATATGAAAATAAAATATTTTCAAGCAATACTACTCGATAGCCCACAGTATGCGGGACCACACACAAAGCCGCATTGCATCCCCAATGAAAATTCATGAGTATATGCTCTAAGTCATAATCTCGAGGCATTGCCTTACTGATAAATGGTAACTGGTCCCATGCCCTGAAGCCCAAGTGGCCACTGATGTGAACTTATTTAGACTTGGAGGTATGCTGAGTTATATCACAATATTACATGTTTTTCTTTAACTTTTTGCATATTGTTAGTTATATATTGGAATGGTTACCACTTCCCAAGTGGAAGCTATGCTGATTCAAAGGTCAAGACTTACCTGAGTTTGCAGGGTGGGACAGCATTCATTGGGTTTCTCCTAACCTTCATCCCTCCCCCACACCCCCTTACAATCCCCTCTTCATGCAGCAATGGGTCAAACTTGTACACATTTTCAGTTAAAGTTAATGGTGAATGGTATCATGGAACATTAGAGGTCTCAGTGACAAAATTAAGCAGGCCCTCGTATTTACTGCCCTTAAACAGTTGTCACTGGCAATTGTATGCCCACCAGAAACACATTTAACAGGTCATAAAATGCTTGCTTCAAAAAGGGGTTGGGTGCCAAAGCTATACCTTGCCACTTTCTCCTCTCATGCGAGAGGATTGGCAATTTTAGTAAAGAAAAATACCCAACTCACAAGTACATGCAGATCATTATGGAAGATATATTATACTTATTATTTTTCAGCTCCTAACTTTTGAATTTATACTGATTAATGTATATATAACCCCTCTATTTGCTACCGATGTTCTAGCTCTCATTTTGCAAAATGCTGAGCTGGGAGATTTTAATAGGGGTCTTACGCCAGCTCTTGATAAGATCAACTCAATATACAGTAACTCTACCAAACTTAAAAGCTGGGCAGACTCTCTGTCTTTATAAAGTTTGGAGGGCCAGAAATCCTACGGCCAGACCTACTCCTGTCACTCTGTCACTCACCAGGGCCTTTCAAAAATAGACATAGCCTCCTCTGAAATGCCCCCCTTGGATCTCAAAAATTTACTATGGCACGAGGTCCATCTCAAACCATCCTCCCCTCATTATTACCCTCCGGCTGTACAATCAAGGCTCTCCGAGAGTCCCTTCTGGCTTGCCCAGGAGGTTGTAGCAGAAAAGGTACCTCAAACAGCAGAACTTTACTGGCAGGAGAATACCACCCCCAGTAATGTGGGACGCCTCTAAAGGAAAACTAAAGATTAACTTAAGAAATAGACTAAAAATGTTGTACATTATGTTTTGGGCTTCTGTATCAGCCCAAGGCAACCACAGCCCTTTAGCAGGGAAGATCTGTGCCTCCAAAGATGCCCCCCATCTGCTTTTCTGCTGCTTCACTGCACATGCGCTGAGGGGCCGACTCACAATATACAGTAGACATATAATATAAATGTCACAATATAACGCCAATTAGTAATTAAACGGGAACTCC
Source organism: Xenopus laevis (assembly GCF_017654675.1). Lineage (NCBI taxonomy): Eukaryota > Metazoa > Chordata > Amphibia > Anura > Pipidae > Xenopus > Xenopus laevis. The sequence continues at coordinate 80,861,849 of NC_054382.1, read as the reverse complement.
TGCTTCCAAACCAAAATTTGATAAAGAGGCCCATATAACACAGAAATCCCTAATATACACATCACCGTTATCGGTTTCTTCAAAAAGTATGAATAAATGCCATTTTCTATTAAATCCAGCTGTTTAACAGTTCTTTCTGCATAATTAGAAATCCTGGCATGGAATGAGGGACTAAGGGTAGGACTACATGAACGATTCCGGCGCGATTCGACGTCACGTCCGATAGTCGCGTCGCATCAAAGCTGCAACACCATGAGACAATGCTATCTCTTTCCTTATTTTTGTCACATGCGACAAGTCACATGCGTTTTGTCGCAGCGCGTTGGATCGTGCTAGAATCGTTCGTGCAGTCCTACCCTAAAACACTGATGTTACAAATTGTAACAACTACTTCACAGCTTACAGACAGCATGCAGGAACTACATAACCCACAATGCATTGCACAATGATGTTCCGTTCCTTATCACGTGTGCAGGGAATTGTGGGGTTTGGAGGATGCAGGCTTAGGACAGATGGCTGCTGATACAAAGTAACGGCAGTCAGCCAGCTCAGCAAAGTAGTCAGACAGATCAGAAGGAGAGCAGTGGGCTAGGCTTAGGGAACTGTTCCAAATCTTTACAAATCATGAAAAGTCTGCATATTTTTTAATTAATGTATACTGCAATGCTGCTTAAAATTGTGTTTACTTTTTAGAAAGCTCAAGTTATGTTTTTGTGGAGTTCCCCTTTAATACAGATAATTATTACATGGCAGCACAGAAACCAGGGCAACTAGCATCAACATTTAATAATCAGCTTTTGTAGCATCAACTTCTATCACAGGCCAGCCTCATTTTCTGCTTGAGAATTTGCGACGACCCCTAAGCTTAGCTTCTCAACAGCTGCTCAGAGCCCACTGAGCATGTGAGTGTCGCAGACACTTTCCAAGATGGTGACCCCTGTGACAAGTTTGAAATCCTGGATCACTGCTGCTATTGAGAAGCTGAAACTTTAGGCTGGTGCAATAAGCTCAGTATATAAAATGTGTAATTTTTAGCCATATTATTTTTGTACGGTTTAGTTCTCCTTTAAAGCAGTGGCCAGGGGTGAACTCATCCATTAATGCAGTAAGAACTCAAACTAATGAAAGTAAACCCACATAAATCTGAAAAGATGGGTCTTAATATGTCTGACTTCAATTAATACCCTTGAACTTCCACTTAATATTATGTTCTAACAGTATTAAATATCTAGGGGTTCTAATTGCTCCACGGTACTCGCAATTTTATAAAGTTAATTACCAGCCTTTAATCAGGCATTTGCTGAAGTTATTGGAATGTTGGAAACGCTACTCAATTTCATGGCTAGCCCGTATATGTGCAATTAAAATGACCTGGCTCCCGAAATTGCTTTATTATTTTCGGGTTTTGCCAATAGCTGTCCCATTAAAAGATATTGCGTATTTACAGAAACAGATATTGTCTTATATTTGGTATAATAAGAAACCTAGGGTGTCAAGTCAGGTACTATATCGTAAACCAATACTTGGAGGTTTGGGGGCCCCACATTTACTGCTTTATTATAAGGCTGCACAGATTGGCCAGTTGGTCAAATGGCAACTTTTGCCGACTAATACAGTATGGGTTGAGATGGAGGCTCAGGATTGTCATCCCTTAACGACTAACAATCTTTTGTGGGCAGATCATAGGGAAAGAAATAAGTTTGGAATTCATAATTTGGTTGTACAACACTCTCTGCGGATTTGGGATGCATGTAAATACCGTTATTTATTATGTAAACCTAATTCTTTACAACAAACTATTGTAGGTAATCCTTCTTTTGCACCAGGGCTGCAAGCACAACTTTTTGAAAAATGGACGCGAAATGGCTTATGCTTCCTAGCAATGGATGGAATAAAATTTGGATGGCTACTAAGAAAGCACCTGAGAATGTGGCGATTAAAGAACTTTCATATAAGCTCATGACCAGATGGTAGATGACACCTCAAAGAAAACATCGAATTTCACAGATGCATTCACCTCTTTGTTTTCGTGGTTGCAATGATATTGGCTCCTTAATTCATAAATGGTGGGATTGTCCCAAGGTGCAAAATCATTGGCATACAGTGCATGCTTTGGTACAGGAACTCTGTTTAGTGACAATCCATCGCAATTGTTGGATAATCTTCCAATTGTATTGCTTGATAGGTCAGCTAGACATTTAACAAAACATATTCTCTCGGCTGCTAAGTGGACCCTGGCAATCAGCTGGTTATCTCCAGAAATACCGTGGCAACAGACTTTGCACAAAATTAATGCAATATGCGCAATGGAAGAGCTTACCGATCGTATACAAAATAATATGGACAATTTTACAGAAATTTGGACACCCTGGAAAAACTATATAATTACAAAACAGCTTGCCTTCCAATAATATCATGGAGCTATAGTGGGTAATATTTTAAGCTATGCTTTGCCTATGTACTGTGTGGAGTGGGGGATCTATCTTCTTTTCTCTCTTTCTCTTTTCTTGCTTTTCTTCCTTTTCTTTTTATATCTTCTTTTTTCTCTTATTTTTATCCGGTTCAGTAATCAGTATTTGAGTTATATTGCATTTAGACACACTGTATAAACATTTGCAATGATACTATTATACAACTGTAAGCAACATTTGAGTCATATCGCATTTAGACACATTGTTTAATCATTTGCAATGGAGATACTGTACAATTGTGAAAGTATGATTTTTTTTTATTCTGTGAACTGGAGGTAAAATAAAAAAACTTTTTGAGTGCAAAAAAAAAAGAACTAGAACTAAATTGAAGGTTGCACAGGCTATAGAGGCAATGGTGAAGGCAGAGGCAGCCCACGTGGCAGGGCCTACGACAGAAACCAATACTCTTCTAGTTCAGGCCCAAACTAAGTTAAGATGCAAATTGACTGAACTCAACCAAAAGAAATTGCTATACACTTCTTGACGTGGCTTTGAGCAAGTGGAGAAAACTGGAAAGGTTGTTAGCTGATTTGTCCAAGGTATCTACCCCCTGAATCCTAGACAGATCCTCAACAGATATCCATTAGATTTGCTGAATATTATGCCCCACTTTACCAATCCCATGTCTAATACTCTCCCCATCAATTAGCTGGATTCTTAGATAAAATACCCTTTCCTGAACTATATCCAACATCTACCGCCATGATGAACAGCCCAACAACAGCCAAAGAAATTCAAGAGGCAATTGTGTAAAGGGCGCTAGGTGATAGGGTCGCTAGTAATCTATGTGAGTCTAATCCAGGAAAATGATCAGGGTGCCCTACCACACTCCTTTGCCAATGTCCTTATTGTCTTAATCTGAACTCTGAAAAAGCATTTGATTCTATTGAATGGCCATACTTGTGGGGGGTGCTTTACCACTTTGGTTTTGGTAAACATTTTGTTAAATGGCTCAACCTCCTGTATAATAACGTCACAGCCCAGAACCAGGTGAACAAATACATTACCCAGGTCTTCCCACTGAGCAGGGAGACCCGACAGGGCTGCCCCCTGTCCCTGTTTGGCCACTGAGCCGTTAGCCATCCAGGTTTGGTAATCCATCCATCTGAAAGGCCTAACATGTCCCATGAAAGAAAGAATATCATTATATGCAGACAATGTCTTGCTTTACTTAGCTGACCCTAATACCTCATTAGCAGAGTTGCTGAATATTTTCTCCTCTTTTACGACCTGTGACAACCTCCACAACTGAATATAAAACCATTATATTCCTGTTAGATGGCAACCTGAATCAGCACCAGGCAGCAGACTCCTGCTTGAGATGGGTTTTAAATACCTGGGGATAAATATTCACTCAGACCCTGATCAGTTCATCCCTATGAATATAACTCCCATTAAGCAACAGCTGTCTAACCTCCCCACCCGGGGTTCTCTCCCCCTTATGATATGGGCAAGGACCAATATCATAAAAATGGTGTTCCTCCCTGAAATACCTGTATGTACAGTATATCACAATTCCCCAAACAAGCAAACATGATTCAGTGCAGGCCATATACAATACTAACATTTCTATGGTATAACAAAACCCCCAGGGTTTCCTTTACTACTCTATCAGCCTTTCTAGACAAGGGGGGGGTGGACCTACTAAATTAATACAACTACTATGTGGCAGCCCAGTTCATCTATAACAAATGGTGGCTCGTACAAGAACTAGATAATCCTATTGTGCTGCTTCAGGCCAGATTCCTAAGTTCTAGAGGCCTTGCGAAACTAAACAGGAAGCCCATAGACCATTAGCCTCTTCCACCCTGTATGAGGGCTCCATGTGTTGCATGGTAAATCACTTTAAAACTGGCTAAAATAAAGCCCCCAGTAATTACTCTAATTTGCAACATTTCCGCGATTCAGGGGCTATTTGGTATTAGGCTGCAAAAGATGTCATATATCTAGGGGACATAGCGGTAAACTTAAGGTTTGTGGATATTATAGTCCTTAAGGACAGTATAAATACACAGCATATACCTATGTATAGATTTTTACAGCTAATGTACATACCATTTTCAGAGCACAATTTGGACCAAGGAAATGGATTAATGGGATCCCCATTACTGACACAGCTGGGGAAGGAGGATACCTCTAAAATGGTCTCTGTTCTATATTTGTTAATCTCATCCACTACCCCGGCCCTTTTTCAAGCAGCTAAAAATAGGTGCAAAATATCCCTAGTCTGAGTGCAGACCAATGAGAGGAAGCCACAGACAAGCTCTACCAGTTTCTAGTAATTTCAAGGGACAGATTAATTCAATATAAGGTCCTCCTAAGAATTTATTTAACTCCAAACAGATTACACCATATGGGATGAATCCCCTCAGCCACTTGTAAAAGATGTGGCGATAGAGACAGGTCCTATTGGCATATGATATGGACGTGCCTCATGATTCACAGATACTGGTCTAAGGTAACAAAATACTTGATGGCCTCACTAGCACTCCCTCCCATTCGCTTACCAGAAATGTGTTCTAGGACTGGTAGATAACCCTTTGCCCAGAAACCATAAGAGGATAATGATATGGTCGTTGCTATTCTATGATAAAAAAATTGACAATTATGTGATGGATGGCTCCCCTTCCCCTTCAGCAAACGGTGCCAAATGAAACACACAGTTGTGGGAAGGAAATGTGAGACACAGGTGATGACATCAGCAAACTTCATTACCATAAAAAATGTACAGGTATGGGATCTAGAAACCCGTTATCCAGAAAACTCAGAATTATGGAAAGGCTGTCTCCCATAGACTAGATTATAATCAAATAATCCAAATTATAAAAAAGTATTTCCTTTTTCTCTGTAATAATAAAACAGTACCTTGTACTTGATCCCAACTAAGATATAATTAATCCTTATTGGAAGCAAAACCAGCCCATTGGGTTTATTTAATGCTTACATGATTTTAGTAGATGTAAAGTATGAAGATCCAAATTATGGAAAGATCCGTTATCAGCATTCTGGATAACAGGTCCCATACCTGTAGTACATTAACATACCAGAGGTCCTATTAGCTATGCCAATCTTCTGGTAAATACAAGGTGTTAAACAAACGATTAATACATGTTTATTTTGATAAATATACTTTTGTTAGCAATTTCATTAGTGTCTACTGTTGCTTTATCTTCATTGATAAGAGGCAGGACCAAGCAAATAAGGTGGAAACAAAGTAGCAGATCAAGTAAAAGAGAAATAAAAGAAAATTAAAATGTCATTGACTCAAGAAGTGGCAGAACCTAGATTAGTTATGTAATGGAAATAGTGAAAGAAGAAAGTAGGAAGTAAAACATTTGAACCAGTATGTGAGGACAGCAGTCCAACAGACTTGGAGGAGGATACACCTTCTATCTCCCATAGCAGCATTAGTTACCTTCTCTAAGGGAGTCCATAAGCTTGTTAGGGGGAGGACTCCCAGCAGTCCCTTTTGAACTTTATAAGGACATATGGTGGAATGGAATGTTGCAACTCCCATATTGGGGTGCCACAGAGGGTGGCAATTATGACCTAATAATAGGTGTCAGTCAAATCATGTCATGATGCTATTTTTGTTATAAATTGCCTGTGAGACCCGTGAATAGAATTTTTTAAGTACAAATTAACGTGTTATAATAAAACCCACATGGCATTGCACCTAGGTAACATTATCATATACTTTACATGCCTGTACATTTTGGTTTGCTAATACATGGGATATCTCAGTAAGAACATATTTTAGGGTTTCCTAGTGGTTGGTGGGACCTCAATATTAGATTCTCCGATTGGCCCTTAGTGCCTCAGAACAACACTGTAGGGCTAAAAGATCCATTATTAAAATCAGATGCCGGAAACACTCCTGCAGAGCTAACATTCCCTCATCTACAGAATTTCCAAAAATATTTCCCTTTCTCATGGACTTCAACAAATTGTACAATATTGGATTGTTATCTGGTTTGCTTGAGACCTGGGTTTTGTTATGTAAAATGTAACACTGCACCTTAAATATGCTAAAAAATATATAACCTGTGTTTCTCCACCGGCCAAGAATCCACTGTCCCACTGTTGCGCTGCACCTGCTCTGCCTGCACCCGGATTTATTCCCACTTGGGTGTGGGACACAATGGATTTCGGCGGTGAGAAAAGGCGCAGAAACAAGGGAATGCAATGAAATGAAACCAAAGTGAGGCCACTGGGAGCAACATACAAGGGTTTTGTGAGCAACATGTTGGCACAGAGCCACTGGTTGGGGATCACTGATCTAGAGCTATGGATAAGCTGCTTAAAAAGCCTAAAGTTCAGGAGGAGGTCTGCTCTTCATCTGCGATTTGGATTAGATTGTACATATTTCTGAAGAAGAGTTGGACGATTCTGAGGAAGAAAATGAGACAACTGATCAATCAAATTTTGACCTGGACTTAGTATCACCTTTAATAGAGTCTATGCTGAATGCTTTAGAATTGAAGGATTCACAGATGGGCACTTCCAGGAATAATAAAGTGGCTGGTTGTTCCTATAGAAAGCAACCGTGTTTTCCCATTCATGGGATATTTAAATTTGCTCACCAACAGTCTGGGCTGCAGTTAAAAATGTATCAATAATAAGGGGGTGCTATGATCAGGCCAGGATTTGTGTAAAGGCCACCAAGGCCTGGGCCTAGAGCAGCAGGATTTTAGGGGGTGGAATGCTGCCCATCCATTGCCACATGAGTTCAGAAACTCTGTGGATGCGCAGGCGATAAAATAGTTTAATTTTTCATGCGCCAATCCACATTGTTCCTGTCCAGATGATGAAAATTTGCACAAATAAAAGGGAGGGAATGGGTGCGACGAACGTCAACAGGCCTTGGGGTGCCCGCTATGTAAATCCGCCCCTATGGTTAGGCTGAAGATCAGGCTAATAAAAAAGTCTGTTTTTAATATAGCCAAATCCAGTGGAGTTCTCTTGAAATAAAAGAAAAAAGTTCAATTAGTAGTTCTGCCAATTAATTTCTAGCCGCAGCCTCATAAGACGGATGGTCGAGCTGGGAAAGATCTATAAAACTAATTGCAAGAGGGTGCGCTGCCCCAGTGTGATCTCTTTTAAAATTTGAATTTAATTGAATAAAATGCACTTGATCCACAATCTTGAATGCATCAATAGCATATCAGTAAACCATAAGAGGAGTCACAATCCAATGAGTTTCATCACCCAACAGTGACTTCTTCAAGGGTATACAATCAAAATATATTCCTCAAAAACACTATTCACTTCGCTATTCAAACACTGATAAAATAGTCACACATTTAGTTGCATATATATATATATATATATATATCTGCTGCTAAATTCTGTTTAATTTTTAAGACCTGAGTAGTGCTGATCCCCTTTTTGCGATTGTATAGAGATGTTGGTTGATTGTGCACCCAGGCAACTTACTGCATCTTATCAAGAGTGCCGGCTCCACATGGCTTTGTGTGTATATATATATATATATATATATATATATATATATATATATATATATATCTATATCCTTGAGAAAGGTCCCCATGCGGGACCGAAACGTCGGATAAGATGTGATTTTTGACAAATAAATCAACACGAATTCACCAAAACTACAGTGAGTGCTGATCTTCTTTCCATATATATAATACCCGATTACGTATTGTGTAACTCCAGGTGCCCTCAACCAAAATGGCTCCCATCAATTCAAGTAGGCAAGTATGCAAAGCGCATACCGAGCAATACATTTTATCTCATACTGATTGTATGGTTTTATGTACTACAGACATTTGGAGTGTTTGAATCTCAACACTAAATTATTATAAAATTAGACATTTTTTTTTTTTTTATAAGACCCTTTGGAGTTAAAGATTGTAATATATAGACCCAGTAATTTTCTTTTTTTGTATAATGTATTTGTTGAATTATACTTAATCCCATCATAATGAAGCTGTTCAATGCCAAAAACTTTAAAGACCCCCTCTATGATGATCAAAAAAATGTTTGGAGAGTCCGTATGATCTATCCGCAACCACAGGTGAGTAGATAGAGAACACCCTGAGACATACTGTAAGTAATATGTTGTCTGATCTGGAAGATTGCACCATTGGTAAAAAAAAATGTATTCATTAGATACTTGGGCATTCCCCCCAAAAAACAATTAAGAATAAGGTCCAATTTCAAAACCTGGGGTGCAGTTATCAACAATTATTTAGTCCAGGGCGGGTGGTCGAAAGAGAAGTGGTCATCGAAGTGGTTCTCTGTGAGAGTTACAGGCTGTTTGGGAAGCCCTTCAGACCTATCAGCAGCATCTAAAGGGCTTGTCTGTGAATGTTCACTCAGACAATATAACAGTTGTGAGTTACCTGAAAAGACAGGGGGTACCAGATCAATGTCCCTTATGAGGTTGACAGAGATTTTTCATTGGGCAAAGAACAATTTGACATTTAACAGCAAGAGGGCAACTGAATATCAAAGTGGATTATCTGAGCAGATCCAGAATTCATCCAGGGAAGTGGGCATTAGATACAAATATTTTCTCAGAGATTGGGCCCAGTGGAGATAGACCTCATGGCCTCCACATACAACAGAAAGATGCAGATCTTTTCCAGAAATTGGGATCACTGGGCAGAAGGGAGAGGTGCCTTCTCCAAACCTTGGAGGTTTCATCTAGACTATCTGTTTTCTTCTTTTCCTCTGATCCCAAAGACCTTGAGGAAGGTGAGACAGGACCGTGCTGGAGTAATCCTGATAGCCCCTTGGTGGCCAGCTGGCCATGGTTTGTCCAGCTCCAGAACATGGCAATCGTCAATTCTTGGAGGTTACTGCCAGTTCGTCTGCTATCTCAAGGTCCCATTTGTCATCCAGATCCTCACAGTCTACAGTTGACAGCCTGGCTATTGAGAGGAGGAATTTAGAAGTTGGATTGTCTGAAGCAGGAGAAGATACTTTGTTGCAATCCAGGAAGGTTTCAACTTCGAACACGTATTACAGTGTTTAGAGTGTATACAAGGAGTGGTGTAAACAAAGAGATATTCATCTGGTTGTGTATTCTAATGTTCCTGCAGTAGAATTTCTTAAATCGGATCAGGGGAAAAGATACGCTATAATCTCAGATTTCTGCTTTGTCAGCCCATTTGAATAAACCATTGGCTGCAGACCTAATTATAATAAAATTTATTCAAGCAGCAAACCATATAAATGCTCCAATAAAATCCAGAGTACCTCTGTGGGATCCGTCTCCTGTGTGCAAGTGTTAATGGATAACCCCTTCAAACCATTAGTCGGTACCCCCACAGAACTTAAAGGGGTGCTTCACCTCTAATGTAACTTTTATTATATTATAGAACGGGCAATTCTAAGCAACTTTTCAACTGGCTTGCATTATTTATTTTTTATAGTTATTTGCCTTTTTCCAGCTTTCAAATGGGACTCCATTCTAAAAAACAAATGCTCTGTAAATCTACAAATGTATTGATACGTTTTATTACTGATCCTACGATTCAGGCACTCCCCTATTCATATTCCAGTCTTAGTCAAATCAATGCATGGTTGCTAGGGTAATTTGGACCCTAGTTACCAGTAGGGATGCACCGAATTCAGGATTCTGCCTTTTTCAGCAGGATTTGGAATCGCCCGAATCCTTCTGCCAGGCCGAACTGAATCCTAATTTGCATGTGCAAATTACTGGGGGAGGGAAATTGCATGACTTTTTGTCACAAAACAAGGAAGTAAAACATGTTTTACTTGCAAATTGAAGAGCTGCTGCATAAAAACCTAATAACTCAAAAACCTTCAATAATAATAAATGAAAACAAATTGCAAATTGTCTCAGAATATCACTCTGTACATCAGGTATCGCAAAGGTGAACCAACCCTTTAAGGAAATAGTACAGTGTAAAAATAAAAAAAACTGGGTAAATTAGTAGGCTGTGCAAAATAAAACATTTCCAATAGTTATTTAGCAAAAATGTAATGTATAAAGTCTGGAGTAACTGGATGTCAGAAATAGTACTTCCTGCTTTGCAGGTCTCTTGGTTTCCACAAATTGGTAAACAATTAGTGACTTGAGGGGGGCACATGGGTCATAATAGTTTGCTTTAGAATGAGAGCTGTATGCTAAGGATCAATTGCAAACTCACTTAACAGTTACAGTATGTCCCAGTTGGCTCCCCTTAAAGTCGCTGACTAACTCAGAGATAGAGATCTGAAAAGCAGTAAGTAGCGTTCTGTTACAAATCCAGCTTTCATACCTGAAGATTACATTTTAGACTAACTAGATTAGAAACAGGTTTTATTTTGCACAGCCTATTTTATATATTCCTTTAAAAAGTCGTTTTCTTGGTGGCTAGAACATACACGAGAAGAGTAAGCAAAATGCATGCAGTGGCGGAGGAACACCTAATTTTTCATCAGGACAAAGTAGTCTTGAGAACCACTTGAAAATTTGTGCCAAAAGTATCCTCCATTCCAACCAGGACATTATTCTACCAGTGTTTTTTCCCAAAATGTTAAGTTTCAAGTTTCTGTCTCTAGTGTCTGGCCGTTTAGTAATCCAGGAGCATTCTGAACTGTTGCAATTTGCTACATTTTATTAATACATCTCAGCAGTATCTGTAGAATATTAGTCAAGCTGGCCCTAAACGCAAAGATCTGATCCAAATTGAGGATTCGTACGATTTTCGGACCGTGTGTGGAGAGGCCCGACATTTCCGTCGGAGATAGGTCGATAGGACAGGTTAAAAGATTTGTCGGCTGCCGATATCTTTGCGGGTATTGCAGATCGGACGATTTTCAGTGGGAGACTGTCACCAGCTTTGTCGGACATAACTTTCGTACAATTGCTGTCAGGGGCAGAACATCGGCTGATCTGTTTTCTACTTTATTTGATCTGAATGGTTAGTGGCAGGTCGGGAGATGGGGGAAGTCTGATCGTTCGAGGATTCAAACGATCAGATCTTTGCATCTATGGCCAGCTCTACATTAAAGGCAGCTGTAAGAATAAATACAATAGTTGCTGTGATTCTGCTCAGCAGGCTAAAGATAACAAATGTATCAACTAAATGTATCAATTTAGAACCCTTAAGAGTCAGCGACCCCCACTGAGCTGCTTCAGAAGGTGAAGAATGAAACTTTACTCTTCAAATATTATAAAACCGGTCACAAATACAAAGTCATTGGAAAAAGTCTGGTGAACTATCTGAAACACTGAACAGAAAAGTGTTTGAAGGTTAAAGGAGAACTAAATTCCCTTGCTAATAAAACCACTAGCCTCCATAGTCCCCCCGCACAAGTGTTCACACAAGTAAATGCCCATATGCTGGTAATTACCCCTCATTGCAGAGTCAGCAGAGCTCATGGGGGCCATCTTCAGCACTTCAGGAATCTTTAGTAAGTGCCGTATCGGAGCATGGGCAGTTGTAGCAATATTCCGGTCCCGAACTGCGCATGCGACGAAAGCCATGGAAAATGCCGAAGGGACCCGAAGATTACAGAAGCGCTGCAAGATGGTGCCCGTGAGCTCTGCAATGAGGGGTAATTACCAGCTTAGGGGCATTTACTTGTGTGAACACCTGTGCAGGGGGGGGGAGGCTATGGAGGGTAGGAGTTTATTAGCAAGGGGGTTTAGTTCTCCTTTAACAACCAAGGGGGAATTATCCCTTTAAAATTAACTTTTATTATTAAGCAGGTCATTATTAGAATCCGCAATTGGTCGTTACGCAAGGTTTTTGAATTTAGAATTTTGTTCAGCTCTGCAGTTTGAAATATCAGCAGCTATCTGGTTTCTAGGGTTCTAATTACCCTGGCAATCAGGCAGTGTCAGGGGGAGAGAAAGAAATAGGAGAGGCCTGAATAGGAAGGTAATGAATAGTTAAAATAACAAATTGTAGCATCACAGAGCCATCATTTTGGGCTGCTAGGGACAGTGGCCAGATCCTGGCCTGGCCCTTTCATTTCAGGTATGGGATCGGTTATCTGAATTACGGAAACACTGTTTCCCATAGACTCCATTTTATCCAAGTAATCCAGATTTTTATTTAAGAACATGATTTCCTTTTTCTCTGTAATAAAACAGTAAAATGTACATGAGTCAAACCTACTGTATAATTAATCCTTATTGGAAGCAAACTACTAAATCAGTTTAAGGTTTACATGATTTTCTAGTACTTAAGGTACATTAAGGTACAGAAAGATCCAGTTATCCACAAAGCCCCAGAACCTGCATTACGGAATAGAGGTCCCATACCTGTACTATATTACATGGCAATCAAGAGGAGCTGGGCAAATTCTAAAATCTGAAAAGGATCCAAATAAATTTAATTGCAAATGTTTGCAGCTTATGTGCTTGAATTTACAGGTAATACCACAAAAAATATTTCAGTCTAACAAATTTGCAGGTAATTACAAAGACTTTAGAAAAATTTTATTAATTACTTTACAAAATGTATTCAAAGGACATCCATTCAAAGTTGCAACAAAGCTAAACTACAGGTGGTCCTGTAATGACTATGTACAAATAGTATTTAAAAGCTTTTTACATTATTTTACATTTGTTTTAGCGTAACCACAAAGTCTATCAATTTCCAAACAACCCCCCCACCCAAATAAATCCCGTAACTGAAGTTTCCTTACAATCATCCACCCATTTGCCTTCCTTCAAATCCTATAAATATGGAAACCAAGATTCTCCACCCAGAATCATTTTTATCACACAGCAACATGCTCACAAAAATTCATCCACAAGACCAAAAAATAAAAAAAAAGTTAAATAAAACATTAAATCTTAATTTAGAATGGTCACTCCGCACCAGAAAATAAGATGCCTGCTTCAGCACAAAGCTGAAAATTATGATTTACACAGACCTCATGAATTAAATATGCAGACATCTATACAATCTTTAAAAACTGACAAAAAAAATAATTCATAACTTATTGGCATTCTTTGCATACACTCCCCGTTTTGTAAGCCCACATATCACAAAACCTGTTGGTAACGGCCGTCATACAACATATCTATGTTGCAGACACTTGTGTACGACATATAAACTTGGATTGTGTTCAGAATAGTGTGCATGATAGAAATGACAGATTCAGGAAACCTAGATATTTTACTCTGCAATCTAAATTCACATCCACCACTACTTATCAACAGAAATGTTCGAATAGCTGAATGCAAAACTGCATTAAAGCAATACCCAAGTCAAATGCTATAAAAGTGCAGGTTTGGTTTTACCTGCATTTAATGCAGAACATGCTGCAAAAAAAAAAAAAAAAAAAAAAATAGCATTCAACATTACAAGTAGAGACTTTACAACCAGCAAAATGAGAATTAAGCAACTGTCTGTACATTACCTTACAAGGCTGAAACCTAAGGAAGATCTAAAGTGGTTAGTGGGGAAAATGCTTACTAATAATTTCTGCAGCATACCCGCCCTGAACAAAATGGAATATGAACGGTTTATGATCTTGTGTATTAAAGCACTGTAAAAACTGGAGTACATCAAATTTAATTCTAGTTACAAAAAACAACTGGCAGGCACTTTAGTACAGCTAAGCACAATTCATGAAGGAACTGGAACCTTATTTGCATCCGTCTTTCAATAAAATTCATTTTGTAAAACAGCTGAAAACATTTGATAAATAATGCAGTAGGCAATATTAAAAAACAAAAACCCACAACTCTCCCAAACGACTGGCATTTATTGGGGAGGGGCAAAGCCATAAGGTACCAAGGCACAGGCTGAGTGCAATGTCATTAAGATTCACTGGGAGACCTGAAAATTCAGCAAGAGCTGTTGAATGTTAAGGCCTTGGTAGACCCTAAAGAGTCACCCCCTAAATCTTGCATAGCCTTGATGAAGCAGCAAATACTCAATTCTTCTAGATGGCTCATTGGGATGGCTCAGGAGAGGTGGTGGTGTGGTTATTAGCAAGACATTCCGGATCATTTGCAAACAGAGAATGGGAGGGAAAAAAGCAGACTAGTTCATCATACGGTGTTCAAGTAAAATGGATTAATTAGTGTGACAATCAACTGCACATAAAGTCATCCAAAGATGGCAGCTTTTCTAGCTCATAAGCATCAAATAGATCACTTATGCCCTCCTCGTCACCAAGACTTAATAGGTAATCTTCCTGCATTGATGGAGGAAGCAAGTTTACAAAAGGGGCATCCAAATTTAAAGATATTTGATCTTCTGTTTGCTGAAGGAGGTTGGTTGGAGAGGTTAAAGGGGATATCCCTTCCACGGAGCCATTCACATTTTCCATGTTAGGTGACAGAGAATCTGATAGGAGGGAATTGGGGGGGGGGGGAAAAAAAAAAAAAAAGGTGAGGTTTCAAGCACAACCATTTCTATTTACAGATCTCTCCATCTATACAATGAATACATATTCTGTACTATAAATTTATCCTGGATAAGACTTTGTACAACCTTTGCTTTTGCTAGAGCAAAGTAGGCACTTCAAATATAGTATATTTAACAAGTTAAATAATTGCATTATGGGTTGCCCATTCCTAAAATGCCATACATGCCCAGTTGGTTTGCCAATTTTGGATTTAAACTACTATGGCAGTCAACTTGGGCATGTACAGCATAATCCCAAAGTAAAATGCTTTCACACTGTAGTTATCTGCTGTTCAACATTTTAGGGTTATGCATATTGCATTGGCAGATTAAGAAAAGATGAAAGAACAAACACATTCAGTTCATTATGGGCTGACTAGTTTACACAAAGATTCGGTACCTCTAAGGAAATGGTGTACAAAAAATTGTGAAAACCACTTTGTACCTTTGGTGTGTGGTTTAGGTTTGGATACATTTCCATTGTGATCTTGATTACATTGCTTTACTGGGCTGCTGGATTCATTCTCTTCAGGACACAGATACACCTCAATTGCTCCTTGGCTGCTGGACAAATGTATCTGCAAACTCTGAAGCACAAAAGGGTATGAGACAATACGGTACATTCAGAAGTTAGAACTAGAAATAGAATTTGTGAGGTAGATAGTTAAGATTCCCAGTACACAACTTACTCTAGTCCTTTGTTTAGTTAGCAGTCCATTATGAGGGATGTTACCCAGTTTTGTTAAGATTCCCAGTACACAACTCACTCTAGTCCTTTGTTTAGTTAGGAGTCCATTATGAGGGATGTTACCCAGTTTTTGCTGTTAAGCTTGATGTAACGTTAACCTAATCACAAAAATCTTGTGTTGAACTAAACATGTCCCCTTTTTCCCCTTAAGTATGATGAATCAAAAAAAAAAAAAAAATACGGCTAAATATTAACAAATTTTATTGGTTACCTCAACTGGATCAGGCACCTCAAGTCTCGTTTCTGGAGGGGCTCTTATCACAATGACAGTTTGTTCCTTAAGGCCGCTGATTTTGCGTATATCTTGATATGTTACATAAGCTAATGTAATTTTAAGTTAAGGCAAAAATATCAGGAAGATTAAAATGAATGTCAATGGTATGAAACAAAACATTATGTAAAAGACTGGGTAGATTGCAATGAGGTATGGTATATTTGCAGCAACTGCCACCACCTGTTTTCAGCCAAAGCCATACAGTTGTGCAGTCGTTTGAAGTAATTCAGAGTAGTTATTAATTTGGTCATACATGATTCTCATTTGGCATAGTGGATCTCTGCCTGACTTAGCCACACATGTACTGGACCCAGTTGGGGTTATCCATAACAAGTAGCACTTTACTTAAGTTAACACAATTGGGGGCCCATTTATAAACACTGGGCAAATTTGCACCAAGGCAGCTACCAAGGGCAACCAGATGTATGCCATCCTGGTACTCCTTGCTAAAAAAAAAAAAAAAAATCACTGATGGTTGCTATTGGTTACTGCCCAAATACAAATCTGACCAGTCTTTATAAACAAAAGAATGTTAATGTGGCTCAATGGATAGTGTCACTATAGTATAGAAAGGTAGCTGTTCACACACATGGAATATATATTAAAAAAAAAAAATGATCCGTTGCACGTGACCATCCGTAGCAGAGACCTGACTGACAACTTAGTATCTATTCCATCAAATAAAATGTTTGCCACCTAAAGATACAAATATATCCAATTAAAAATACTGACCAATGTACACTAATTGACTGCTGTCAATGCAATGGTTAATCCAACGGCTCCACATGTATTACTCCAAAAAAAAACACCACATGTATAAAAAGGATATCTCTGATTCTCTGCATTTTCCGTTAAGTGTTTTAGATCTAGAGTACAGTTTTTTATCAACTCATCCAGTTTATTCTCCTCTTGAGCAAGTTCCGAGAGTTCCTTAGAAAGTTCCTGAGATTTTGCCAAGTTGCCTCCATCATCAGGCAAACTGCAGCCCCTGTAGATAGATGGGGAAAATGGTGTGTTACTTATCAGGTAAAAACAGTTTGAACTGTGCAAGTACAACAATTAAAGGATTAACAAAATATGCCCTACTCCCTTTTCCACAAGCTTCAGTTTATGCACCTCCAGAAATGTAATTTGCCCCACAGACATATCCGACTTTACAGATGGAAAGAAAGCCTCAAAAGTCAGTTCTCTCTCCATTGCGAAGTGATGGATTCTCGGTTTCTGCTTTCCAAAGAATCTGTGCATGCTCACTATGAGAAGCAGCGGGATTTTAAATGAGAATTCAACCTGTTCTGAAAAATCCCCGTATCCCCCCACCGCAGGTAGACCCCCCTCCCTCCAGGCTAACAACAACCCAGGGCAAATGCCCATACTCCATTCTTACCCTTCGCCGCAGATTCTTCCAGCGGAGATGCACTAATCCATCTTCCGCGATCTCTGCAAGCCGACTGAGATCGGTATTTCTGCGCGTGCACAGTTGGAGCAGTTTGCGACAACTGCGCATTTGCGAAACTTCACGGTCAGCTTACAGAGATTGCGGAAGATGGATGCGTGCAACTCTGCAGCGAGGGGTGAGTATGGAGCATGGGGCATTTCCCCGGGGGGGGGGGGGGGGTAAAATGAAAAAGTCGGAGAGCAACATAATTATGCAAAAAAAAAAAAGCTTGCATCCAAGCTTGGAATGCAAAAAGAAGCACCTGGTTTGAGGCCACTGGGTGCAACATCCAAGGTTTCACTTGTGAGCCACTGCCCTAGAATCTATCACTTCACAATGGAACAAGTGAGGGAGTGGTTACCCTTGGGTGAGAGTTATCCCTGCGATCAAATTTATATTTCTGAAACTTCAGGTAGTTTTTTTTTTTAAATTAACCAATGAAATGAAATCATGTCAAAGTGTATTTTTCCCTTTAATGCTCAGGATTGATAGACTGCAGCCTTTATCCAGTTACACAATCGCAATAAAATTGTGGATTATCAAGTGAAATTACAAACAATTATGATGCTGTTCAGCACCACATAAATTAAGTCCCAAACAATTCTGTAGCGGGTACTCAGCATGAGTGTACAGGCCAGGAATAGATTGAATTTATTATGAAGAGACAGACATGTCAGAACACTTATGTGTAAACGGATTTAGGCATATAAATGATCAGTCATAGCACCGTTTAAAAATGGTCTATTGAAAATTATTGGTCTCCTAAGGCCTCTCATTGGCACATGCAAGGGGTCCTGGTTTACCCATAGTTAACAGGCTTCAGTAAATTCCCAAGTAAATCCATAGCCATTCAGCTTTTGGGCTAAATAAGCATAAAACTTATCCAGCTAACCCAAGGGAAAACCCAAGCAAGCACAATGAAGTCACCATTTTAGGATATTCTCTGTGCTTTTTCAGATAAACTGGCCAAAAATAATGGAGCTCCAACTAACAGTAGTGTGGGAATATAAGGCATGTTGTCTTTGGTTTGTGTGCACCGTGAATCATGATTCCAGGGAGGCCCTTAGTTCCTGCAACTTCCTATTTTTAGCCAATGGCACATACTACTAAAAGTATACTTTTATGAAAACGGGTTATTCATATACATGAACCGTTTTATGCAATATATTTTTTTATAGAGACCTACATTGTTTGAGGGTATTGTCTTTCTTTAAGGTACCCATAAACGGACCAATCTGGTATACTGAAAGTTATTGGCCTGTAGGCAGATAGGGCTAAAAAAACTTGAAGCTCTTTTTTCTATGTGCTGGCCACATGGTACATCAGCAGATTTCAATTTCAAACATACCCACAGTACATTTGTTAATTCTAGTCATCAGCAGAACCCTATACATTCAGATATATAACTTAAGTGCTACTTTGTTTAGTGCAATTTTATCAGCGTACGTTTAGTCTATTCCCATTGAATTGTACTGAAAATGCCTCAAAAAAAGAAAAAAAATCCAATGCAAGTCTTTGAGGAACAGTTTCAGGTGCTTCTGTAAAACAGCGGCCCACAAAGAAACAGAAACAGCCTCTTGTGTAATTAGCCTTGAAGAGGGTTTCCCCTTTTCATTGCCAAGTCAAGAAACAGGATGAAAATACTTACATCCACTGTATGTTATTCTTCGATTTCTTTTTAATGAGGTGAATGCCTTCTAGTACATTTGTAATATCATAAATTCTTCTCTTCTGAACCTTCAGGACTTCAGCAGCTTTATTTAAATCCACAACACCATCAGAAGATTGGCTGAGCAGCTGAATAAACTTTTTTGTCAGGAGTCCAAGGGAGGTGTCATACCGGGTTTTTTCCAAGGGAGACTTTGGAGCTAAACATAAGAATGTGGTAAATAAAAGTATGACAAAATCAGAAGCATAATAAGAAAAGCCAAGTTGCGCCCATTAACATGTTTAGCTGTATTGCCATGACAACATACAGCTTTAAACAGAGCACCATTATGAGAGAAAATTCTGGAAATTCTCATATTTTTGATGCCAGGCTACACATGTAGCTGCAGTAAACTTCCATACGGCTCTTGCAAAACGTGTGTAAAAATGTCATGCAACACAAAGGATGCAACCTTAAAAGAGGATGTTAACCTTTAAATCAACTTTTAGTAGTTGCTCACATTTAAATTAACTTTTAGCAAGATAGTAATATTCTAAGAATTTGGTTTTAATTATTTGTGGCGAGTTATATTTATTCAGAGGCTCACCGGTTTCAGCAATCTAGTTGCTAGGCCCAAATTACCTTAGCGACCATACATCAATTTGAAGGAGACTAGAATAGGAGAGGGCCAGCAGAGTGGAGTAATATGAAGCAACAACATTTGAAGTCTTCCAGAGCATTTGTTTTGTAGATGGGGTCAGTGATCCACCATCCGAAAGCTGGAAAGAGTTAGACGGTGGCAAATAAAAAAAACAGCTCATGTAAAAGCTGCCAAATTAGCCATTCTATAGCATTAAGTTAACTTAAAGGTGAACCACTCCTTTAATTTTCAATTACGAATATATTGGCATTAAGCATTTTACGTGATTTCAGAAGTTAATGAGTTTATTAAGAGGGAACATGAGTTTAAGGTTACATCCATAGCTGTTCAGGCAACAAATCAGTAAATGATTCCTTACCAACCCATGTCCTACTAAACATCCGAGACATAGTAGCAGCCTTCATTCATAGTATGCAAATACTTCGTTTCCCCCATAACCATTGCCAGAAATATTCTTAAAGGCATACTGTCATGGGAAAACACATTTTTTTCAAAATAAATCAGTTAATAGGGCTGCTCCAGCAGAATTCTGCACTGAAATCCATTTCTCAAAAGAGCAAACAGATTTTTTTATTTTCAATTTTGAAATCTGACATGGGGCTAGACATTGTCAATTTCCCAGCTGCCCCAAGTCATGTGACTTGTGCGCTGATAAACTTCAATCACTCTTTACTGCAAGTTGGAGTGATATCACCCCCCCCCCCTCCCTTTTCCCCCCCAGCAGCCAAACAGAACAATGGGAAGGTAGCCAGATAGCAGCTCCCTAACACAAGTTAACAGCTGTCTGGTAGATCTAAGAACAACACTCAATAGTAAAAACCCATAAAACAGCAGCCTGCCAGAAAGCATTTCTCTCCTAAAGTGTAGGCACAAGTCACATGACCAGGGGCAGCTGGGAAATTGACAAAATGTCTAGCCCCATGTCAGATTTCAAAATTGAATATAAAAAAATCTGTTTGCTCTTTTGAGAAATGGATTTCAGTGCAGAATTCTGCTGGAGCAGCACTATTAACTGATTCATTTTGAAAAAAATGTTTTTTCCCCATGACAGTATCCCTTTAATGTAATTTGACTTTCTACAAAATGGTATAATAAGGCAAGCATTGATTGCTCTTTGCAGATTAATTATGGTCATACTAGTGCATAAAATTAGAATCAATTTACCAAAGCACTCTTATCAAATCAGTTCGGTCACTTACTTTTGGGGCTATCGGGACAGTGTGTGGCTGCTCTTCCTTTGCCTTTGGGTGTCTTTAGCACATCGGAGAGATACTGATGGCTTCCATCACCAAGTTCCAGTCGTCTCTTTGCCTGAAAACAAAGGTTAACCGTTTTAATTGACCATACAAAAATGCAAAGATCACTACCTGTTGTGTCTCTAGAAAGTCCTCCGCTTCGCGGTCAAGAATTAAATCTCACCGTGAATCTAACCCTCTCATTTGCCGTTAATACAAGTTCATTGTACAGACCATTTGTCTGTTCTAAGGGATTATTATGCACACCGAGAAAAAGTTAAAACACATTGGTCACCCCAAGAAGTGTAAGGGTGGCAATAGACGCAAAGATCCGCTCGTTTGGCAACATTGCCAAACGAGCAGATCTTTCCCCAATATGCCATTAATGAGCATGGCTATATTAGGGGTAATCTGATGTCGGCACACGCCACACACAATCCGAAAATCGTACGAATCCTCGATTCGTACGATAGGATCTGTGTGTCTATGGCCACCTTAAGTGTAAATATTCCTTTGGCAATCCAGTAGAAATTTTATGTATAAAGCTAATAAAAAAAGCTCAAACAAACTTCATCCAACTGCTAAGCCCAATAACAGTATGATTGAGCAAGAAATTGAACTACACTAATCCAGTCAACTAAGCCATGCAGTTAAAAGGATGGTCAGTGCCTACATTTGCAATGTTCATGATTCTAGGATCACATGGGACACAACTGTAGCTCAGCACAAGCTATTTTCTTTACTATAAGAACTAGCAGACTGCTTCCTACCCTTAACCCATACCTAACCCTGAACGTAAGTCTAGAACTCGCAAAGTGCAGCATGGCAGAATTAGCTCTGCTCAGGGGGTTCAGTTATGGGACATACTATCTGGAATGTGTGGGACCTAGGCTTTTCTGTAATTAGAACCACCAAATTAATTTTATATTGAGGGTCATCAAATCTTATGTTTTTTCTACCAGACCAGTTGGTAGGCCCCATACACAAGCAAATAGAGGAGTCTGTGGGATATGGTAGTGCTGTTTGATATTTTGGATATGTGGTTGTGCATAGATCCTGTATAGACCAGCCCGGCATGGATGAATTCCTTAGTGGAATTATAGCTAGTCATTTTATGTACCTGTATGATAAGAGTTATTGGCAGCCTGGGAGGGGAGGAGAAAGCAAAAAAAAAAAAAGCAACTTGTGACACAGCTCTTGGCTGGCAGGAAGCTGTTTTGGGGGAGGGAGAGAAGCAGGGCCTCGGGAGCTGAAGTCAATGGTTAGTAAAAACCCACCAGCAAACATAACCCTTTCCCTGTAAGGAGGCCACTGTTCTACCCTATAACAACTCAATAAGTATTAAAAACAAGATCCTTAGATATTATATAAAACACCAGTGTAAAACATGAGTTGCCCCTCGACTATTTCCACTGATGTACAGGGTCTGTGGGTAATGACATACTATAAGGACAAGAAGTCTGTCCCTGCATGATGTATGCCCCTCCATTTTGACACACTAAACTGGATTCTACAATTAAGATCTCAAGCAAAGCTGCAAAAGCCAACCCCCCCTTGTAATAAATCCCCTCCTCCCCCCATTCGTGACAGATGCAAAAACTGCAAATACCCAGGTGACCTTTCCCCTGCCCCCTCTCTCCCATCTCCATCCGGGGCGGCTACAAAGACTCAGGCCTGAAGCAGCAGGAAGCCCACACAGCAAGTGAGTAGGCACGGAGTCCTGAGTCCTATCAGCACCCATTACAGGTGCGGTGCAACAGGAAACACTTCCCCCACACCTTGTATCACCATTTCTATACATACAATGTCATGAACACACTGCCCTACCCAGAGCAACAGAACTAGTTTGCATTTGGTTGTCCAAACCTACTGCCACCCAGCGCCTCAGCTACATTTCCCACAATGCACCCAAAACGGGGCGCCATTGAGACTTGCAGTTGAGCTGTAGGAATGTTTAAACACTGCTGGGGGTAGGGAACGCCAATTTCCTTGCGCCTACACAGCTGCTACTGAACTCTCGCTCTCTTGCAGTTCAACAGCTGCAGATTGGGGGGTTCCCTCATTCCCCGCGTAAAAACTTATGGTGTGGGCTTGAGGAATGTGGAACCTGCACCTCGCCGGTGGCTGAATATAACTGCTGAGGTTGTGGGGGGATGCTGGGAGTTGTAGTACAGCAGAAAGTGCTATTACCGGTGGGCGCCCCAGAACTGGCTGCAGTTGGCCGGCTCTGGCAGCGGGTCCGTGAGGGGTGGAATAGATGAAACTGGCCGCTTGTTCTGTGATACACAGTCCGTGGTGATGCAGCGGGGGACCGGGGGAAGAGATAATCTGAACGTATCCGCCGCCCCCTGCGCCAACGACACTCGCACCGCCTCCCCCGGCGATGAACCCCCCCGCCAGACCGGAACCCTTGTCCGTGCCCTGCAGCCCTGGAAGAAGCAGCTTCTCGTGGCCACCCTGGAATCCTTTTCTCATCTTTCCGACTAGTGTCCCCCGCTGTCCTCCAGCGCTGCTCCTGTCCCCGGGCCGGAATCGCTCTCCCTCCTTCCGATCCCCTTAATTCGTCCGGGTCTGGGCCTTAGCGCTGGAAATAGCCGGGGATGCGGTTAGAGGAGAAGCCCAGGATGCATAGGAAAGGCTCACTGAAGGGGTATCAAGCACCGGGGGAGGCAGATGGAGATGGATTGTGCGGCTGAGAGTGATAGGGCCCCGGCTCGACCGCCCCGCCACTGCCGCGGCTGAAAAATGGCTCCAGGAAGCTGACAATGAATGAAGGGATGCGGTTTACGCGCGAAGGTCCTCCCGCGAAACTCAGATTTCCCGCCGTATTTTTCAAACTGGATTTGCATATCCCCGCCTGACTCTGACTGGCTTGCTCTGATTGGTGCATGCTGGGCTCGAATTCAGAACGCCGCGCGGCCGATTGTGCCCGTCTGCTATTGGCTGTCATATCCGACCGCGTGTCAGTGTGCCTTCAGTGACGAAATACAGAACACACAGAGGGCGGGAATTCCCTAAACCAATGCTGCGAGCGTCACAAGTTCGCAGGCCGTTTAGACTTGTTTACAGGGAGAGCAAACTTTGCTACTATGCAGCGAGTATGATGTAAATCTGAATTAAAGAGATGAGCTGGCTTTGTTGTAACGGACATGCCTGAAAAGCAGCGTTTCTTAGTATCCATTAAGAAAGTATTGCGATTGTTACAAACACAAGATGATGGCAAACTTTTATGTAACGTTATAATGTGTTTGCCTCCCCTCCCCCTATTATTAGTACAGTTTGTTTATAATCCAGCATTTTTGTAGCTGTGCAATGTATTTGGGAGAACACAAACAATATGGCCGATAGAGAGAGAGAGTAATGACGTGGAATGAGGTAACATGACCTGTAGAGCTTACAATCTGACTCATGGGGTTGCAGTGACAAGTGGAACTGGGGGAGAAAATGATTTATGGTTATGATTTAGGTAGGTTGGTATTCATGTAATTAACAAGTTGTTCGTATTTGCTAGCAGAGGTTTTCTTGTTTATTGGGCTTATGTCCCTTTTCTGCAAAGATCTTGTCAACTAACAATTAGGGATGCACTGAATGCACTCGTTTGGATTCGGCAGAATCCTTCACGAAAGATTCGGCTGAATACCGAACATATGCAAATTAGGGGTGGGAAGGGGAAATCATGTTTTTATTTCCGTGTTTTGTGACAAAAAGTCACACGTTTTCCCTCCCCACTCCAAATTCTGATTCAGCCCCGCAGAAAGATCTGGCTGAATCCAAATCCTGCTGAAAAAGGCCGAATCCCGAAGTGAATCCTGGATTCCTGGCCCGGACTGGCAATCTGTGGGTTCTGGCAAATGCCAGAGGGGCTGCTGTAAGTTGCCATAGAAAGTCAGTATTTTGTGGGCTGGTGGGGGCTGTCTGGTCCTCTGTGTACCTGAAATGCCAGGGCCTATTTTAATTCTCAGTCCGAACCTGCTGGATTTGGTGCATCCCTACCAACAGTACAGTCAATAATGGTAAGGGCTCAAAAATGGATAGCCCACTCTATTTAAAAGTTTTATTAACCAAAAACAGTTAAATAATCAAATCTTTTGCCATTCACTGCCCATTAAAGTCTCTACTTTGTATATGCTCAAAAATGAAAAATAATGGTAGCACACATAAATGTTTTATTAACCAAAACAGAGTTACATAATCAAATCCTTTGCTCTACAAGTTTCGACTGTAAACCGGTCTTCATCAGGGGCATAACGTGCAAAAATAAACAAGCCTTTTTTTGCTGGTTTGTTTATTTTTTTTTTTGCTTGTTTATTTTTGGATTTTATGCCCCTGTTGAACACTGAAACGTGTAGGGCAAATGATTTGATTATGTAACTCTGTTTTTGGTTAAAGGGATCCTGTCATCGGAAAACATGTTTTTTTCAGTTAATAGTTCTGCTCAAGCAGAATTCTGCACTGAAATCCATTTCTCAAAAGAGCAAACAGATTTTTTTATATTCAATTTTGAATTTTATGAACATGTGTTAATTTCTCTGTGTATTGCTTTGAACCGTTTGGTGGATTAGACTCAACCAACAATACAGCAGTTTTTTGTTGCTCATAATGTAGATATAATACACAAAAGCCATGAATATCCTGTAAATTATATCCTTATAAACGGTGAGTTCTGATGTCATCAGTTATAAACAGTTAGTTCTGATGTCATTTCTGTCACATGACTCACTGAAATTTGTGTATTATAATAAATAAAGTACCCCCAGTTGTAAAATATGAGGATATTAGAAGTTACCTCGGAGTTCCATGACCTGTATAAAAACACTCGGCCTTCGGCCTCGTGTTTTTATATGGTCATGAAACTCCTTGGTAACTTATAATATCCTTATATTTTACAAGAGGGGGTACTTTATTCACTATATAATCTATGGAATGTAGACTTTGCAAAACTAGGCCTTCACAATATTTTAATTTGAGGTATTGTGGCATTAAGGGAAAACTTTCTTACTGGTGAAAAAACACCCTCAATCCTCAAGGTCCTATTGAGGATAATACAAAATCAAGAGAATAAATTGAAGGTGTATTATAAGACCAATATATTCAAAAAGTATATGATTTATTTATCAAACAGAATTCTTAAAAACTGTCCGGCCAGGAAACACAGTGAATAAATAATCAATAAAAATACATAAAAACAATTATTAAGTTATTCCAGGTGGGTAATCACTCATTTGAATTCAAATAATACAGTATCTGCTCCTTGGTTGTGATAGATGCTCACCCCAGTTGTGAAAAAGCACAGAAGACTGCGAGTTGAAGTTATTTTAAATTTGGAGTTATAGTTCTCCCATACGGTAAAGCGGTGTCTGGTACAAGGTACTTCTCTTAGTGCATTAACAAACTAATTTGTACAAGGCTGTAGGTGAAAAGCAGGTTTCCAAGAGGATTTGTTGGGGCGTCCCCCATTCCCTCCTTTTTCCAGCTGTAAATGCCCCCAAAAATAATTGGATTGAAATCACCAGATCCTCACCGGAAAAATCATGAAAATCGGCAGTTTGCTGGTACTTCGTGAACTGCTAAATCGCGAAGACCATGAAAATCGGTAAAAAAATGGAAATCGTGAAAAGATTAAGAGAATTGCAATCCGCAGTGGAACTCACGCGCTGAAGTGAACGAAGTGCCATCTTGGATCTTCGGGAAAAAAGGTACCTGCAAAGTGGAGAAAGCGTGAACAGGCCGGTTACCACTAAAAATCAATGCCCAGCTATGCTTTTAAGGAAAAACCGGAACGCAAGATCTGGTGACATCAATCCAATTATTTTGGGGGGTATTTACAGCTTGAAAAAAGGAGGGAGCGGGGGACGCCCCAACAAATCCTCTTGGAAACCTGCTTTTCACCTACAGTCTTATACAAATTAGCTTGTTAATCCACTAAGAGAAGTACCTTGTACCAGATACTGCTTTACTGTATGGGAGAACTATAACTCACACTCCAAATTTAAAATAACTTTTAACTTTTTTTTTTTCTAAAGAACTTCAACTCACAGTCTTCTGTGCTATTTCACAATTGGGGCAAGCATCTATCACAACCAAGGAGCAAATACTGTATTATTTAAATTCAAACTAGTGATTACCCACCTGGAATAACTTAATAACTGTTTTTATGTATTTTTATTGATTATTTATTCACTGTGTTTCCTGGCCGGACAGTTTTGAAGAATTCTGTTTGATAAATAAATCATATACTTTTTGAATATATTGGTCTTATAAAACACCTTCAATTTATTCTCTTCATACTATTTGTTTCTTTTTGTTCAGTCGACTATGGCAACTGTCCATAGCTGAACGTTGTCCAGGCAAGCTGTATAAAGGGTAAAATGTGTTGTTAAGGAATTATGTGTCTGTAAACTATTTCTCCAGTTTAGAAGCAGAGCAGGTAGTTATCAAATACATCATTTTGTTTTTGCTTCCCTGTGAGGCAACTGTTAAAGGCCATTAACCTCAGTATTCCCACCGCTAAGCAAATAACATAAAAAAAATAACTTCCTGAATTGCTTCCAGTAGTTATGAATCCTTCCTGTTTCGTCCTTTCTGAATAAGCACAGGGGAGCGTTACCAGCCCAGTTTAATACTAATTTACCTCTTTTATCACAGAAAGCTGA
The DNA here is from genome assembly GCF_017654675.1 of Xenopus laevis. NCBI lineage: Eukaryota > Metazoa > Chordata > Amphibia > Anura > Pipidae > Xenopus > Xenopus laevis. Next base: position 80,834,374 of record NC_054382.1, on the reverse strand, counting down.
TTTTTATGTTGCACTGGAGGATGGTACACTAGCTGAGCAAGTGACAACCAAATGCTTGCCTTTTTAATTCACAGTGTTATACAAATAATACACTTGCAAATATAGCAGCACAGATGGTTATCTTTTTTTTTTTTTTTTAAACAAAATAACATATTCACAGATGGGAACAGATTTATCAAAGGTCGAGGTGAAATTTTGAATGAAAAAAAATTGAATTTTGAGCTATTTTTTTGTGTACCTCGACTAGGGAAAAGTCCAAATTCAATTTGGATTTGAAAAAAATTTGAATATTCGAATATCAATTTTTTTTCATGTACTGTCCCTTTAGAAATTCAACTTCGACCATTCGCCATCTAAAACCTGCCAAATTGTTATTTTAGCCTATGGGGGACCTCCTAGAACCTATGTGGAGTCAATTGGTGGACTTTGAAAAATCTGGGTTTTTTTGGGGAAAAACTTTGAATTTAATTTGATCTAATGCGCTATTCCTTTGATTCGTACGATAAGGACCTGTTCGATCAAAAACGGACCTATTCATCAAAAAAACCGCCTTCATTTCAGTTGGTCTTTTTGAATTCGAATTTCGATGTTTTTTCCTTTCAATAGTTTTTATTTGAGTTTTAACAATTAAAAGAGATAAGCATTCGTTACATTCACGTAAAATCGTCATATGTTTGCTTAGAAAAGGAAATTGGGAAAAGAGAAGGAGAGGTAAAGATAGAACGGGTCCTATCTCGGACTAGTGAGGGCCGATTAAAGAAAGAGAAAGAAAGTGAAGTAAATAGATAAAAAGAACTTTCAACGGCATGATGTGTTTCTTGAATTAGTATTGAGCATTGCTTGTTTTAAGATGTTTTCTACGAGGTCCCTTGTATACTATAATAGAAAATACTTCTGTGGGCTCACAGTTGTACGACTTACCTGTGATACAACCTGTTAATATTAGCTATTCTTGAACTATGAAAAATAGAGGGTATAGCAAAACATATATGACTATATAGTCATTATAAAACAATTAGGGGAAGGGTGAAGGGGTTCCTGTATTCGGGAAAGATTATCGATACCATGGTTCCTATATTTCTTTGAATTTCTCATATTTATCTGTAAGTATACTGGTTAACCTTTCATTAACCATTATCCAGTTCATTTTGTCTTTAAAATGGGAAATAGGAACAAAGGGTGATTTCCAGTGTTTAGGTATTGTGATTTTCGCTGCCAAAAACATAAAATTTATCAGAATTCTTGTATAGGTATTAATGTTAGATATCCTTTTATTCAGTAGAACGTTTAAAGGATCTTTCCTAAGGTTGACTTGTGTAACCGAGAATAAAATTGTATAAATCCTGGTCCAAAACCTTTGGATGTTTGGGCAGTCCCACCAGATATGCATCATGGTGCCCATTTGACCACATAGTCTAAAACAGTCTTGACTAAATTGGGGGTTTATCTTGTGCAAATGAGAAGGGACTATATACCAGCGTGTGAGAACTTTATATACAGTTTCCAGTAGTGAAACATGTCTAGAACACTGTAGTTTCCCATATCTTGTCCCAGGTTTCTTTATCTAGAATAGTGTTAAGATCCTTGTCCCATGCTGTAACGTATGACAGAGGGTTTTGGGATTGTGTATCAAGGAGTAATCGATACAAGTATGAGAGTAGACCCTTTGCGTATGGATATTTAATGCAAGCGTTTTCAAAGTAGGTGGGTTGTTATAGGCGTTTTTTCCTTATTGTAGGTATGTATAAAGTGATTTATTTGTTGGTATTGAAATATCTCTGATAGGGGAAAATTATGAATTTCCTGTATAGTGAGCCAGGTTTTAGGACCTGATATAGAATAAAAATTGAATATAGACTTGAAACCGTTAGATGTCCACCTTTGGAAAGATATGGGGGGATAAGCCAGGGGGAAACAAAGGATTGCCAAGAATATGTGCTGCTGGATGGCAAGATGAGATAAGTTTGGCTGGGTATTTGTATTTATCCCAGATGTTCAGGGAATGATTTAGGAAGGGATCTGTAATTTCTGGACATTTTGCTGCAGGGCACCATAGTAATGGGGTAACTGGATGTAGTTGGTATTTCAACATTGTTACCCATTTAGGTGGTGTGGATGCATGCATGTGTATGAGGGGTACCGATTGTGCTGCTATATAATAGTAAAATAAATTACGCCTAGACCTCCCTGGCATTTAGTCCTGTACATGGTTCGTCTAGTGATTCTGGGATGTTTATCTGCCATAATGAATTGAAATACCTTTCTCTGCATGGCTTGAAAATCATGAGCAGGGATTGGGATTGGCAGTGCCCTAAAGTAGTATAGCAATTTAGGTAAGAGAGACATTATAAAGGCATGTATTCTCCCAAACCACAAAAGATCCATCTTTGACCATTGTCACAGGGTCTCATCCGTTTTTTCCAGAGCTGGGGATAGTTATGTTGATACAATGTGTTTGTTTCTCGGGGAATATCAATACCCAAGTAGTGTATAGTTGTTTCCTGCCATTTGAAATTGAAATTTAGTTGTAGTAATTTAACAGTAGGTTGTGGTAATGATATATTTAGGGCTTCAAAGTTTTTTCAATACGAAATTCGACCCTTGATAAATATGCCCTTTATTATTAGGAGTATAAACTGGGCACAAAGTTCCGTGCAAGTTATGTTAATTTGGAATGCTTTTATTTTTCCTGGCTGTGTTATCTTGGGTAGGATGCTTTCTGCCATAAGCAGGCCTTTACTGGCAATCTGTGAGTTCTGGCAAATGCCAGAGGGGCTGCTATAAAATGGCATACACAGACACTGTGAAGTGGGCTGGTAAGGGACTGGTTGGGCCTCTGTATACTTGAAATGCCAGGGCCTATTTTGACTCCCAGTCCAGACCTGGCCATAAGTCTCACCGTTTGTTCTTTTCTTATTGTAATTTCATTTTTAAAGGACAAACATCTATTTTTAATAATAGATGTAATTTTTAAGTGTTAAGTATATATATATATATATATCCAAAGAATCACGTGATATATCAAACTAAACTAGCCTCAGACTTTAGCTTATAACGAATGACAGAATATTAAATGCAAGTTGTTATTTTTGTGTAAGATAACCTCTGAAAAAAAATGTTCCTAAACATTCTCTTTGTCCTGAGCAGAGAAGTGATTTGTGCAATCGCTTCTAAGTCTGACCTTACAGATGCCCAATAGGAACCAAAAGAATGGTCATGAAGAGAAATGCATGTGTACTGGAGGCTACCTGGAGACACAGAGCAAGCGACCATGCTACACTTAAGCCTGTGAAATTACAAATGAGATTGGAGCCTGCATTTGTCAACACAGTGATCTGTGTATATGAGCAAGTTTTATCCGTAAAGCTGGCCATAGATGTTGAGATTTTTAAAAGATCAGATCCTGATCGTGAGACCACGATCTTCTCAGAACGATCGTACGATCGTACGAATTTACCATCAACTAAAAAGACCAATTTGCCAGGAAAACAAAGGGGAGCTGCCTGCTTGGCCCTGCAAACATAGATAGATTGCACTGGGACCGACAAAGATTTTTTGACCTGGCCGATCAATTTCCCGACAGATGTCGGCCGAAAAATCGTAAGATGTACGATCGTTCGAATCCCACTAACCGCACGATAATTTCGAAGGATTGGTCGGGCTTCCCTGAAATCGGTCGTTCGGCAAGAAGAATCGTCGCGTCTATGGGGAGCTTTACATGATCAGCACTGTGCAGAGTACATTGGGAGTAAATTTTTTTCTACTAACAAGTGCTACTGGTCTTAAAAAAAAAAGAGGCCTTAGCATCAAGTTATATTGCTCCACTAATACGTTAAACGCATTTGTATTGATTAAGAACGGGAGCTCATTCTCATCTGTGCAGTCACAGATGATATTATTTCAATATTGTTTCAAAGTGCAAGAATATAATAACACCTTGAGGTTGTAAACAACTGCTCCAAAATTGAATAGACCCAATAACAATGAGTAGTTCTTTAACAGGGCTTTATATAAATATAAAATGATATGTTTAAAAACATATCTGCAACGTCAGTCACAACTATGATGCAAAGTTTGACTCTAACCACTTTTACCCCACTGCTTTTTTTCAGTTGCTTCAAATAGCATAACAAATGAAATTGTATACTGGCTAGTTGCCTCCAAATGTTAACTAAAAATATTGATTAAGCATATTCCTTGTCTTTGTGTTATGACCTTTGACCAGTGAATCACATATTCCTTAGTTTTGAATCACATATTCTTTGTCAACAAAACTCAGTGGTGCATAGGTCACAGGTCATAGAATACTGACTGGGCATTTAGCTTTTGTTGTACCCCTGTCCCTGGTGCCAAACTAAATAATTGATGAACAGGCAAATATCAGTTTTTTACTAGTGCACTTAATTATATATATATATGATGATGATGCAACTTTGCAAGTATGAGGAACTTTAGATATGTGGACTCTGATACGCATATGTGAATCTAACATTAGCAGTGTGCAGTGTCACAACGAATGACGCATGCAGCACTTGGCTACTTGATGAAAAATTGTATACACACGCTATTGCTCTTTTCATATTGGATAATTGGATATAAACTCCTCCTCTTCTCACTACATAGGCCCTTTTGAGAAGGCAATATGCGGAATATGTGGAGAGATGGATGCTACTCCCCCGCTATTTCTACATCAATGCAGCGATATTGTATAAGTATACCCCCACTCATCTTGCATCTTAGTGATTGAATTGTGGCAATTTTTTTTGTATGCTAATTGTGCATATAATTGTACCTTTTAGGGGGTTTCTGCACTTATCAATTGGTATTTGACACCCGGGTGGTGCAGCACGATTGCTATTTAATCGCTCAGTGCTGTGGGATGTTAGGTTACAATTGGTAGCGGAGGGATGAAGTGCTTTGTGATTTTTAATTGTTTTTTACTGTTTATGGATATTATGTTTTTCTAATAAAGATTTGCCTTTTATTGAAGTGATTGTGGTGTTGGTGCAATGAATATGGATATTTTTTATGGAGTATTCCCCCTTGAAGATAATACAGGCCTCAGAGGTCTGATGGACAAGCAAGCCAAATGGAGCTTTGAGGAAAGCCTTCCTGACAGCAGTGGCTGATGCAGCAGCATCAGTGGCCAGATCATTGAAGGTATGGGTTATGCAACTAGATAAAGCTTTGAAAAAGAGTCCCAAGAGACAAATTACTTTCTGATTTGCCTATGTTGTCCTCAGCAGTGGAATTCCTTACTGGAGCGGCTTTAGCCCCAATTGATATATTGGCAAAATCTATTGCCTTTGCTACAAATGCCAGAAGAGCAATATGGTTGAAGCCTTGAGAAGCAGATGTGGTGTCAAAAAATTGTTTGCTTAATTTACCATTTGAAGTTGAAAAGTTGTTTCGGAGTTGGAATTTTTAGTTGATAAAGAAATCAGATGGGATAGGATTAGAAGCCTACTACAAGACAAAAGGGTAAATAAGCGTACTTCCTTTCTAGGGTTTCATTTTACAAGTATAGGCAAGATTGGAGAAACACCAAGGGGTCAAATACAAACCTACAGTCACATTAGGGGAAGATCTAGTAGAGGAAGTGCAAGCTTCCATCAGTATCCCTTTTAAGCCTGATGCCAGGTGGGTCGGAGGAAGGTTTGTTGCAGAATGGAGAAAGAAATCCGACAGGTGGGTGTTGCAAACACTGGAGAAAGGTTATTCCATCAAATTCAACTATTTTCCTCCAACCAGATTTGTTGTAACTTCTCTTCCAAAATACAGATTGGAAATAAATGCTATGCTTTCGGCAATCCAAGAGTTCAAAGATCAAGATGTTCTAATTCAATTTCCTCAAAAAGAAAAGATTCAGGGGTCTATTCCCCTATCTTCCTATTTCCAAAGCTAAATGGAAAATTCAGAACAGTGGTAGATTCTTAAGTCACATTATAAAGAAAAGAAGATTCAAAATGGAGACTGTTCCTTCATGAACAATAATTCATGGTAATCTTAGATTTACAAAATTCATATTTACATGTTCCAATAAGAAAGTGTCACCAGAAGCAGGGCCGCCGTCAGAAACCGCAGGGCCCCATACAAAAAAATTTCCTGGGCCCCTTGGGCTGCGCCCACCACAAGCCCCACCTACAGGTCCGCCCTCCCCACAGGTCCACCCCCCCACCACACACTAAAAAAAACATTGGTGTCTATGGTTCCCACATATTAAAAAAACAATAAAAAAATATTGGTGGTCAGGGCTCCCCCATTGAAAAAAACATTTGTGGTCAGGGCCCCCCATTAAAAATATTGGTGGCTAGGACCCCACATGGTTAATAAAATTGGTGGCCAGGCCCCCCCCCCACGTTATAAGAAAATTGGTGGCCAGGGCCCCCCTTAAACGTCCATGTAAAAAAACTTGCCCCCCCCAGAAGTTTAAAAAAAATTGGTGCCCAGGGCCCCACCACACAACAGGGACCACAAAGGGGTTACCTTTAGGGGGGCCCTGCCATGTTACACTTATTTCATTAGTGTAGCCCACCTGCTGTCAGTGAGCTGCCAACTACAGAAGGGAGGAGGGGAGCACAGGTCGCTGCATCTTCTTCCAGTGACAGCATTTTCTTCCCTTAATTTCAAGTCCTGGTAAAGCTGCATGGTGATTGGATGACCTGGAGGAGAAATTCAAACCTCAACTATCCAATCCCTGAGCAGCTCAACCGGGACTTAAACTCAGTGACCAATAAGGGTAAGTAATGGACAGAAGATACCTCCCCTTGTGCTCCTGCCCTGCCTTACCGAAGTCAGCAGCTCTCAGAAAGCAGTGGGGCCCGGCTAATCAGGAAAGTGTGGCGGGGCCGGGGCCCCCCTTACCCTTGGGCCCCCTACAACTCTCCCCCCTGATGGCTGCCCTGACCAGAAGTACCTAAGATTGGCTATAAAAGAACCCACAGCAGTGGAACATCTTCAATTTACAAATCTGCCCTTTAGAATTTCAAGTGCTCCAAGGGTTTTTACAAAAGTAACAGCAGTGGCTTATCTGAGAATGCAAGGTGTCTCAATAATACCCTATTTAGACGATTGCCTGAGGAAAGCAAAATCAGAGTCCACATGAATATGTAACTTTGTCCGTCTAAGGTCTTCAAAGGTTAAGATGACTTATAAATGTGGATAAATACAATCTCCAGCAGTCCAGCCTACCAGAAACATAAAATTCCTGGTTATGATTTTGAACACAGAAATAGGGGAGTTTTCCTTCCAACAGAAATTATTCCAAGAGGTGTTTGACCAAATATGCGAGCTTTGTAGTCTCTTGGACATATATTTTATGGCCTCAAAATTCAATACAATTACAATTTTTTTTCTCTAACAAGTGGACAAGGAGAAGAAGCAGTAGATACCTTAGCCCAGTCTTCAAACTTCAGTCGACCCTACATTTTTCCTCCCTTTCCTCTAGTCGGCAGGGTAATCAAGAAAATAGTACAGCAGAAATAATACTGATAGCTCCAGCATGGCCAAGGAGAAGTTGGTACTCAGAGCTAATCCAGCTGTCAATCAGTTCATGGTGGCTCTTACCGGGGAGAAAGGACTTTCTTACACAGAGTCCAATTCAATTCCCAGACCTTGCTCCACTTCAACAGGGATGCCATGACTGTACAAGGTCTATCCTCAGCAGTGATTGATACCCTCCTCCTGTAACAATATCTATCAGAGAATCTGGATTTTATTTAGAAAATGGTGTCTTGAGAGACAAGTCACCAGAGTTAGCATCCATCCCGATGATTCTGGACTTTTTACATTCTGGTTTTGTAAAAACGAGTGTTTTTCATACCATGGTGATCGGCTGTTTAAGTCGATCAGACAGGATAAAATATTTTTTGTTGGATAACGATAATTTCTTTGCATGTATTGCACAGATATCTGACATTATCAATGGGTGACTGTCACTGCTATTTGTTGGAATAACTTTCCTATGATTGCTGTCCTGGGCAGAACATTGTCTGATTTGTTCTTTTACTATTTTATTTAATTTGAATGGTTAGTGGCAGGTCAGAAGAGTTTCCGATAGTTCGTCAAATTAAATCTGTATATTTCTGGCCAGCTTTAGTGTTCTAAAAGCTGCCGACAGACCAATTTGGCAGCTTATCGGACCATGTGTAGAGCCCCCCCGACAGGCTTTCCCGATTGTTATCTGGCCAAAAGTCGGGAAGATGCCGATCGGGCAGGTTAGAAAATCCGTCGGATTGAGGCCGCATCTTTTTGTTGATACGGTCCCGTGATCTGCCCACCTGTTTGGCCTCCGTTATGATCCGATCGTTGGGCCCTAGGGCCCACAATCGGATCAGCCCGATATCACCCATTTCAATGTGGGCATATCGGGAACAGGCAATCATGATTGCTTATACAGCTCAACAGAAACAAGTCCCTTCAGTGATACGTGCACATTCAACTTGAGCAGTGTCAACCTAAAATGGGGGCATTTCAGTGGATCAAATTTGTACAACAGAATCCCAGTGGAGCTTCAAAACTTTCTCGAATCAAACCCAATGTTGGCACACCCAGGGAAGTGCCATTTGCAAAAGACTTTCTTAATTCAGCGTCTTAATAATCCTTCCTTTTTATACTGCTTATTAACTCGTGCTGCCAAGGGACGTGAGGGAAAAATGAATTTAATACATACCGTGAATTCCTTTTCCTTCAGTCCCGAAGGCAGAAAATTTATCCTTCCCTTTCACTAAAATTTGTCAGCATTACTGCTTTTTAAGCACTGACAACTACTGTTAAGGGGTGGCCTTTATAGAGGAGTGGATTTAAAAAAGGGCGGTGGTTTTCCTACCGATGGAAGGATGTCTCTCACTGAAGTAAGTGCTGCCTTCAGGACTGAGGGTAAATTAATTTACGGTATGTATTAAATTCCTATGTATTAAATTCATTTTATTCCCTTGCTAAAGGATGAGTTTCCCTCCATGTAAAAATTTGCTTATTGACTTATTCAATTGAGCAGATATTTTATTATCCATAATGGATTGTGTTAGAGGGTCATGTGCTCTGTCAGATTTATGATTCAGTACCCCGTTAAAGTCGCCTCCTATAATAATTTTACAAGAGGCATGCTACTTTTCTGTAGTATGCAATTTGGCCTTCATTTTGGGCATATATATACACACAAATGAGATCTCAGTGTCTTCAAGATACCTATTAACTAGTACATATCTACCATTAGGGTCTGATACAATGTTTTTCACCAAGAAGTTCAATTGTTTATGCAAACCTAAATCCAGGGTCGGACTGGAGCCCTCCAGGCAACCAGGGCCCCCCATCCGGCTTCCCTCGGAGCACCTACCGCTCCTGCACGAATACTGATGCACCGTGCGCCTGCATGAACGCCGCCGCATGGAGAAGCGTGGCAAGTGTTTTTTTAAGGGGGAGTCTGATTGGGGGAGCAGGTCTGGGCCTGGGTTTTTTTCTCTGTGTCCCTCTGGCCCAGTCCGACACTGCCCAAACCCCATTTATTATTTGTCTGTGTGGAAGCTAAAAAGATTGTTGGGCTGAGATATTTTGGTATTGAGGTAGTGGAAAATTGGGTTTATTAAAGAAATAAAACTATTTGTGCATAATATTTGAACGCTAAAGTTTGCTGTGTTGGGAATTGTATCCCTTAAAGGAACAGTTCAGTGTAAAAATAAAAACTGGGTAAATAGATAGGCTGTGCAAAATAAAAAAAATGTTTATAATATAGTTAGCCAAAAATGTAAGGCTGGAGTGACTGGATGTTAACATAAAAGCCAGAACAGGACTTCCTGTTTTAGAGAAATGATAGGTATCACCTTCCATTGTTCGAGATCTAGAAGCAAATTATTTTTGGTTTATTTTAATCACTAGAAGTAAAAGTTAAGTTTTATTTTATTTGGGCAAGGTGGAACCTATGGGACATATTTTTTCTCTTTTGACTTACCTATTTACCATGTGACCCTGCACACCACTAATTTGCTTCTATATCTCGAACAATGGAAGGTGATACCTATCATTTCTCTAAAACAGGAAGTAGTGTTCTGGCTTTTATGCTAGACATCCAGTCACTCCAGCCTTACATTTGTGGCTAACTATATTAGAAACATTTATTTTGCAAAGCCTATTTACCCAGTTTTTATTTTTACACTGAACTGTTCCTTTAAGGGGTTCAATTCCCCAACACAGCGAACTTTGGCATTCAAAAATTACGCACAAATGGTTTTATTTCTTTAATAAATCCACTTTTCAATTACATCAAGACCAAAATATATCTGTCTAAATTTCCCAACAATGTTTTTATCTTCCACACAGACAAAAAATAGTAGGGTAGAGGTTTGCACAAACAATTGAACTTCTCTGTGAAAACACTATATCAGACCCTAATGGTAGATATGTAATAGTTTAATAGGTATCTTGAAGACACAGCCTATTTAAGTTTTTATTTTTACACTTAACAGTTCCTTTATGTGTCAAACATTTTAAAACCATTGTCATGCCTCAATAATAATAATAATTCCACTGTTGGCTGGGGCTGGGGAGATGTTTTCAGATAGCATTTGAAGAACCCGCTTAAAGGAACAGTAACATCATAAAATTAAAGTGTTTTAAAGTACTGGTATGGGATCTGTTATCCGGAAACCTGTTATCCAGAAAGCTCCACACTACGGAATGCCCATCTCCCATAGACTCCATTTTAACCAAATTTTTAAAAATGATTTCTTTTTTCTCTGTAATAATAAAACAGTAGCTTGTACTTAACCCCAACTAAGATATAATTAATCCTTATTGGAAGCAAAACCAGCCTATTGGGTTTATTTAATACAGGTATAGGATCCCTTATCCTGAAACCCGATATCCAGAAAGCTCCGAATTACGGAATGGCTGTCTCACATAGACTCCATTTTATCCAAATGATCCAAATTTTTAAAAATGATTTCCTTTTTCTCTGTAATAATAAAACAGTAGCTTGTACTTGATCCCAACTAAGATATAATTAATCCTTATTGGAAGCAAAACCAGCCTATTGGGTTTATTTAATGTTTAAGTGAATTTCTAGTAGACTTAAGGCATGAAGACCCAAATTATGGAAAGATCCATTATCCGGAAAACCCCAGGTCCCGAGCATTCTGGATAACAGGTCCCATACCTGTATTTACATGATTTTCTAGTAGACCAATAGCTTTTTCTTTTTATGATTACATTCCCCCTGAAACTCAAAAATTAAAACAATTTCCCTTCCCATTCCATATGTCCGCTTTTAGAATGTGTACTTACTTAATAGACCATTGTATTGAAATATGTCTGTTAGTCTGTTACACTGATTATTGGGGTATAATTTTAACTCTGTAAAGATCTCAATACATACCTTATGTCGTATACATCATGTGTGGTGAGAATGGAAAAGGCACAATAATAAACAGCCTTTATTTAAAGTATGCAAATGGTGGAGGCATTTGATATTTATACTGTTTTTTTTTAACCTGTTGCTTTTGTGTCTGGGCCCTTATGTGCATCAGCTTAGGGATTTGGGCATCTGAGTATCAGTGCTGTGGGGATGTTTCATTGATTGTCTCTAGGGTTCTGTTACTGAACACATACACATGCACTCCATCGGGATATGATGAGCTGTTTAGGTTGCAGCACAACAGCAATCCACAATTCCCAAAGCAAGAAACAAAAAACATGAGGTAAGGCTTCAGAAAAGCATATCAGGACTAGTCTAGGGTGTTTAGCTTGTAATATATAAAGCAGTCATTTGTAGTTTTTATGAAATATAGCATGTTTCCGTTGAAATAAGAGGTATTATTGTTTATAGCTTTTATATATATTTTTGCACTTATTTGATTGATCTCTTTCCAGTCTCAACTGGAAGGCTGTACTGTAGCTGTTTCTGTCCACCTCATGGCCTCGTTCTTTGAAACACAGCACAGTTTCCCACCATCTGCCTTCAAAGCCTTCTCCTGTTTGTCTCTCAGATTAGCTTTCCAGTTTTGGAAGTCAATGTCAGAAGAAAACATAACTCATGATTTTAACTATGTCATAGACACAGTGTACAGTATACAAGTGTACAGCAACAAGGATCGTTCAAAACCATTGTTATAGATACAGTATTGGTGGGGGGCAGGCCCGGACTGGCAATCTGTGGGTTCTGGCAAATGCCAGATGGGCTGCTATAAGGTGCCATAGAAAGTCAGTATTTAGTGGGCGGGTGATGGCTGTTTGGGCCTTTATATGGGCTTTTTGGGCCTTTATATGGGCTTTTTGGGCCTCTGTGTACCTGAAATGCCAGAGCCTATTTTAATTCTCAGTCCGGGCCTGGTGGGGGAGGGGTTGGACCTAACGCACCAAAAACTATTAGAACGCAACCATTTTACTTATGTTTAACAGTGCTCTTGCGCATATGCAGTATAGTAAAATTTGAATTATATAATGTTTTTCTTTGACTATATAAAAAATCACTTATGTTCGACTTTTATATATCTAAGAGTTTATGAATTACTCTATACTGTAGTTTAGTTCAGTGGACCTTTTCCAATCTAGTGGCTGTTTTGTTCTGTTTTATTCCTTGCCCTTATTTTAGAAAGCTTTGGTAAATCCTCAGTTGTCCTGCACCGACAGTGCTGTATGTAGAAAAGTAGAATTTCTTACTGGAAAATCTTTTTGTCATAGTTTAGCATCCCACTCTGCTCTGTGGTATGGGTGCTTTTTTATGCTGCTTGCCACTTAAAGGGGTTGTTCACCTTTGAGATAACTTTTAGTATGATGCAGAGAGTGATATTCTAAGACAGTTTGCATTTAGTTTTCATTGTTTATTATTTTTTTTTGCTTTTTATTCGGCAGCTCTTCGGTTTGCATTTTAAGCAGTTGGTATAGAGTCCTGCAGCGAGTCGGTACCCTGCAGGTAGAAGTTCCGGGTGCGGGTCACAGGGCCGTGGGTCGGGCCGTGGATCTTTTGAATAGCGATTTTTACTCCTTTTTTCTGATCAAGCCTACTTCCGATGATGTCACTTCCGGTTTACAATGACAGCACTTCCTGATTCTTGATGGTCAGCGGGTCACAGGGTCCGGGTTGCGGATAAGGTACTTGCGGGTTCGGTCAGGTGGCGGGTCCAAGCTGGTAAGAATGGGTTGCAGGTACGGGTTCCAAAAAATGTACCCACGCAGGACTCTAGCCTGGTAACTAAGGTTCAAATTCCCCAAGCAACTATGCATTGGTTGGAACAACAGACTGGAATATGAATAAGAGAGGCCTGAACAGAAAGATGTGTAATAAAAAAGTAACAATAACAATACATTTAGAGGGTGTCAGCGATGCCCATTTGAAAGCTGCAAAGAGTCAGAAGAAGAAAGCAAATAACTATTAAACTATAAAAAATAATGAAGACCAACTGAAAAGCTGCTTAGTGTTGGCCATTCTATAACATACTTAAAGTTACCTTAAAGGTAAACCACCCCTTTAAGTAGTGGTACACTTATCAGGCTTCTGTCTCCACCGGCAGGCCTCGGTAACAAGCAGGAGAAAGAGGCTGGTCATATATATTCTTCTATAATTATATGATCCTTATATTGGAATTTATGTTGGGCTGTTAGGCACCCAGCATATTCCTTCACTGATAATATCTGCCAGTACTACTGCTTCATTCACTGCACTGTGCTGATGATGAGTACAGATGCCCTGTCTAGAGTATACAGTGCATTTTGGCTCCAGTACATAAAAGGAAACTGTTAAAACTGAGAAGGCAAACCGTGCAAAATTGAAATTGAGTTTACACTGGTTCCAGCTATCCCTTGCATTGCCCTGGGGAGGCAGAGTACCACACCACAAATTTCTAGCTGCATCAAAGTATGCCTTGCACTGCCCAGGGCAGGTACATGGGCATTTCGTTAAATTCTTGGTGCCTTACTGTACTACACATGCACCCACCTCAGTGCAAGGGATACTATGGAGTAGGGAATGGCACAGATGTGTGCAGAAAAAAATTATACTTTTTATAGCACCAACACATTCCACAGCACTTTACAGAAAATATACATTATATGCATCAGTTCATGCCCTAGCAAAGCTTACACGATGGCCATACATGTAACATTTAGGATCTTTTCTTCCATTGGTAATGGGAAAGATTTCTCGTCATATATGCAGGTAGAAACAAAAGAATTCCACCTCTATCACAATTCAGCATTAATCTTTCCATCCTGTCCTATTGACAAGGTGACCGATATCCAAGGCTTCTGCCGATATCGGTCGCCTCTCTCCCACCATACACGCACTGAATATCGTTGTGTATAGGGCCACCTTAAGATCCTGACTGATTTTACACACAATGGTCAGTTACATCAAGAACAAATTAACCTGGCTTTATGTTTTTGGAGAGCAGAAAGAAAACCAGAGTGCCTGGAAGAAACTCATGCAAGCACAGGAAGAATATGCAAACTCTGTGCAGATTGTGGCCTAACTGTAACTGAACCAGTGCTGCAATGTAATAGTAATAACCATTATTTATATCTCTTTATTTATACTTTTGTAACGTTTTTATCACACAAAAAATAATAATGCAAATGAAAAATGAAAAAAGTATACCATGGACATTACATATTCAATGTTGACTGCAAAAGCATTCATATGGAGATATCAACATAATATCCTCATAGTATTAACATGAAGCCATTCAAAGAAAAGAAAATAATTTCATTTGACATAATATCAGTTTATAGGTGTGATCATAGTGGTTCTGTAAGTGAGACTGCTTCTCAGAAAGAACATCTAAAGAGAATTCCAATGTAGGTGTAAGGTAATGCATATTTTGAATATGGTTGAGTCTCTGGTGCAGTTGTAATAATTACAATTTTGAGGCCAACCAGTTTAAAGCCACAACTCAATGTGCCAACTCCAGTATTTGAGAGAGTAGCTTATTATAAATATGTAGGAGCTTTGAGTATGGTAGGCACAATAGTGCTACTTCTGGAGAAGGAGATAGTGTTAAATATTTTTGATGTTTGAAATTTTTCAAAGACCAGGTGAGCCCAGGGAAAAAGGTAGCATTTATAGTCACTGGTGGAATAGAATTCCTAACATATTCATACCCAGGGCCGCCATTAGAAATCACGGGGCCCCGTACAACAAAATTTTTGGGGCCCCCTGGGCCCCGCCCACACTGACGACCAAGCTCCGCCCCATATCCCGCCCACATCGCAGTTAAAAGACCACACAGACATCAGCGCTAAAAAAGTAACCCCCCCCACACAAGTTGTAAAAAGCTATTGATGGTCAGGGCCCCCTTATAAAAAAAATTGGGGCCCCAAAAAAAAAAAAATTAAAATTTTTTTTTTTTTAAAAACATTGGTGGCAGGGGCCCCCTGTTAAAAAAAACTTGGGGCCCCAACAAAAAAAAATGTAAAAAAAACTAAAAAATAAACAAACATTGGTGGCAGGGGCCCCCTTCTAAGTTAAAAACAAATTGGGGCCCCAAAAAAAAATTTGAAAAAAAATTAATTTTTTTTTGAAAAAAAAAAAAAAACATTGGCGGCAGGGGCCCCCTTATAAGTTAAAAACAAATTGGGGCCCCAAAAAAAATTTGAAAAAAAATTAATTTTTTTTTGAAAAAAAAAAAAAACATTGGCGGCAGGGGCCCCCTTATAAGTTAAAAACAAATTGGGGCCCCAAAAAAAAATTTGGAGAAAAAAAATTTTTTTGAAAAAAAAAAAATGGTGGCAGGGGCCCCCTTACAAGTTAAAAAAATTTGGGGCCACCAAAAAGAAAATTAATTTTTTTTTAAAAAAAAAAAACCCAAAAAAAACAATGGTGGCAAGGGGCCCCTTACGAGTTAAAAAAAAATTGGGGCCCCAAAAACAAAAGTTTTAAAAAAAAGATTGGTGGCAGGGGCCTATAGAATATTAAAATAATACATTGGTGGCCAGGGGATTAAAAAAAAAAAAAACACAAACTGGTGTTCAGTAGAATTGAACTCATGGCTTCAGTACTTCAACTTCGCCTCCTTTCGTGACTTCGGGTCTTTTCACCGCTTCAGGACTTCGGCTTCGGCTGTTTTCGTGACTTCGGGTCTTTGCGCTGCTTCAGGACTTCGGCTTCGGCTGTTTTCGTGACTTCGGGTCTTTTCGGCGCTTCGTGACTTCGGCTTTTTCCGTGACTTCGGGTCTTTTCGTCGCATCGGCTTCGGCTTTTCGGCACTTCCGCATTCAGCACTGAAGAGGCAAGACGTACGGCTCGGGCGCTCGTAAGGGGGGCCTGGATCTTCAAAAAAATGCAGCGCTGCCGGGCCCCCCTTCATGCCCGGGCCCGGTACGCTTGTCCCCCCTGTCCCCCCCTGATGGCGGCCCTGTTCATACCCCACAGAGTTCTAGGGCTTCCTTCTCTTGTTCAAAGGTATATGATCATCATATAAATAAGAGACAAAACAATCAGACTTCTGCACACCACATACTTGTTGACAAAGGTGCTCCTCAATTCTGAGTTGCTCTAAACTTAGTCATGAAAGAAGACCCACTGAGTATTCTGTGAACTACTGCCATACATAATTTATTATGAAGCATAATAAATGATACTTCACAATAAGTGACGTAGGATGAGAGTCTTGTCTGGGATTCAAAATAGGCCCAGGCTTTTCAAGTACAAAAAGGCCAAAAAAGCCCCCACAGGCCCAATAAGAGTGACTGTCTATGGCATCTTACAGGGCCCCCTTGGCATTTGCCAGAAGCCACAGACTGCCATTTTGGTCCTGACAATAGCCAGCATGATCTGTCTCTTTTCTCCTTCACAAAAATACTTTGGTGCCTTAACCATTTCCCCACCAGGCCCTTTGATCCTGCTATGCGACATATTGCCACAAAACATCAAACAAATTGCATTATAGTTAGCCTTTATATGGCTTTAGACATGAAATTTTATCGGCAGATAATGCTAATGGGAATGCTTTGTAAATCCACCTTGTGATTTCTAATGTAGAATTAATAATGAAATTCAAGGCTAGTTTCAATTCTGCTAGACTTTTAATAATAAGTTCTTGACTTGTCTGTGATTAAAGGCATCTAAGTTTGACTACTGATGTACTGTATGTACTGTATATGGCTGAAATGACAAAATCCACTTGACTTGACGCAATGTCCTCTAAAGGCTTTCACGTAGACTTCAGGAAATCTCTCTTTAGACCTGCTGCCATCGTTCTCGCCATGGTATCTCTCAAAGAGAATATATATTGTATTAGCAAAGTATTTTGTTTAAATAATTGAATCTCTGGAGTGTCTACAGTGGGAAAAGAAAATGTTAATTTTCTTTGGACTGAAAACAATATTTAAACTTGTACTGGGTACTGAAATTGTTCTGCTTGGGAGAACCTATTTTAGGCTGAATTAATTTGTTCACTTCCTAATGCAAATGAAAAGTACATACATCAAAAAAGGAATAAAGATGATAATGGCCAAGGCTTTTCTTCCATTACTGACTGACCTATTTTATCTAGGTATCACATTATTCCTTTTCCTCCACAGTATTAAAATGCATTGTGGTATAACCTTGAAGATCTAATTTAGTACTGGGGCAGCCTCACCTTTTAGGATAATGCAAAATCTATTTATCCTTGGTCCTTGATCCTGCAATACAGACAGCCAAGGAGATCTTTAGCCTGCAGAGGAACTCTCTCTGTACAACATTTCCTCTTTTATCTTGACAGTGTTGCAGGTGACTCAAGCACCTGATTTATATAGGAGGGCCTAGGTGGTGTTTATTATTTTAAACGACTCCACAATTAGGGATTAGAGGCCTCAAGTAGGTAAGAAGCTATCATTTTCCATTCCATTCTTGTGGTGGAGTCCAAGAGGAAGCCCACAGTGTACTACCTGCATTGATAGATAATTTCCCCGTACTTTGTATATTCTGCTTTCTTTTTTTTTGTAAGTCTTTATTTTCAATTTTAAAGAAAAATGAAGGGTACAGAAGGAAAAAGGGAGGGGGAATGAGTAATAATATACAGTTATGTTTTTCAGATACATATATACAATATCATAGTACATTTCCACACATATTATATCTAAGTCCTAACCATCTCTATTCTCTTTTGTTTATCTTTAGAATCACTTTAATACGTAGGATCTATCTTTGTTTAGTACTAAGTTATTGTATTTTATAGAGGGGGTGGGAGATGAACAGATAGAATAGGGGTGGGTGATAGAGGGACAAGAGAGAGGGAAGCAGATTACATTTTCTTTTCTTTCATTTCCAGCAATATTGTTCCAGTTCGAGACTACTTGATACGTAAGAGTAAAGGTAAGTAATTTTGTTATTAATGATTTCTTTTAGCTCGGTTTCTTTTTTTTTGTTTCCAGTCTTTGAATAGCATTATTCCACCTGTCTTTGGCTTGTATGGTTTCCGTGTCTGTATTCATTCCATGACTCCCATAATTTTTCAAAACGTTTCATTGTTCCTTGCTTTAAAGCTATAAATTCTTCCATTGTTTTAACTTCTTCTAGTGCTCTAATCCAATCTATTTTACTTGGTGGCTCTTCTATTTTCCATTTTCTTGGGATTTGGTTTCTGGCTGCTTGTATGATCTGTATTATTAATTTATCTTTTATAACTTCTTCAGTATGTTTATTGACGGTGAGGATTACTGTTTCTATACAATTCTTATAAGTTCCTGGTCTTAGAATTTCTATTATTTCGAATACTTCCTTCCAGTATGTAGAGAGTATAGCACACTTGTACCAGAGGTGGCTATATGTTCCTAGTTCAAGGTTGCATCTCCAACACTTCTCTGAAACATTGTTGTAAATTTTGTTTAAGAATACTGGTGTTCTATACCATCTACTGAGTAGTTTGTAGTTGGCTTCTTGTGTATTTGTCGTTCTCAATCCTTTATGTGCTGTCAGCATTATATTTTCCCATGTTTTCCTCCCAATTTTAATGTTCAATTCTCGTTCCCATTTCTCTTTGGTTTTCTGGTTACTAGTTTTATCTTCCTCTGATAGTTTCTTATAAAATTTGGCTATAGGGTGGTTAATTACGGGTTGATTCAACAATACCTCCCATTCTGACAATGGTCTGGTGATGTTCTTGGGATCCAACGAGCTTAAATAATGATAGATTTGACGATAGTTCCACTGGTCCCTGGGGTGACATCCCCATCTAGATTGGATTTTATTTAATGGAATTATTCGTCCTCTTTTAATAAATTGTTTGAGTTTAGTGGGTTTACCCTTTGTGCAGGCCCACCTATCAATTTGGCCTCTATCACAACTCGGTGGAAAGTCCGGATTGTTTATTAGCTCTGTCTCTGGAGACGGATAAGGAGAGATATCATACTTCCTCTGTAAACCATGCCATATTTCCAACGTTGCTCCTATAGTGGGATGTGTTTTGATTGAAGTTGGTATATTGTCGTAATGTATATTCATGATGTTGCTTATATTAATTTGCATCTCATTCTGCTCTATTTCTTTCCACAGCTTAAAAGATCCTTCTTGTTTCCAAGTCCAGATTCTCTGTAGGTGAGTGGCTAAATAGTAATTTTCAACATTTGGTATAGAGAGTCCTCCTTTAGGTTTTGTCGTCATAAGAATAGAAAGTTTAAGTCTAGGCCTTTTCATAGCCCATATGAATTGTGAGAAAAGAGAGTTAATTTTTAAAAAGAATTGTTTGGGGAGTTTTATTGGAATCATTTGTAGTAAGTATAAAATTTTCGGCATAATCATCATTTTTAGTATATTAATTTTCCCAAACCAGGATAAGGATTGTGTTTTCCATTTGGCGAGTAGAGTCTGTATGTCGGATAGTAGCGGTAGATGATTCATTTCGTATAGTTTGTTGGGATGTGATGGGATGTTGATTCCCAGGTACTGAATTGATTTTGTAGCCCATTTAAAAGGAAATTTTCTCTTTAACAGTTCTGTTTGGTTCTGTGGTATAGTAATATTTAGAATGTCTGATTTGGAATAATTTATTTTAAAGTTAGAGACTTCACTGAATTTCTTGAATTCTAGGATGATGTTTGGTAGAGATAGTTCCGGTTGTGAGATTATTAATAATAGATCATCCGCAAACGCTGCAGCTTTGTGTTCATGGATTCCCATTTTCATTCCGGTTATATCTTTATTTTGTCTGATAGCCGTTATAAATGTTTCCATAGTTAGTATGAAGAGAATTGGAGATAGGGGGCACCCCTGTCGGGTTCCGTTAGTGATATCAAAGTGCTGAGATAGGATTCCGTTGACTTTTATTCTTGCATGCGGAGCTTGATAGAGAGCCATTATTTGCGCCACACATTTAGGGCCAAAACCAAATTTCGTTAATGTCAATTCCAAAAAATTCCAATCCACCCTGTCAAAGGCTTTTTCAGCATCAGTTGTTAAAAGGAGTGTTGGTCTCTGGTGTTGAATTGCATGATGTAGGATGTTTATGAGTTTGGTCGAGTTGTCCTTACCTTCCCTGCCTTTCACGAAACCCGCTTGATCGGGGTGGATAAGAGTGGGTATAATCAGTTGGAGTCTGTTAGCCAATATTTTAGCGTAGAATTTTTGGTCCAGGTTTATTAAAGATATGGGCCTATAGCTGCTGCATATAGCCGGATCTTTCCCTGGTTTAAGTAGAACAGTTATTTGGGCTTCTTGTGCTTGTTTGGGAAAATGTTTGGTTGCCGAAATGCTATTGAAATGTTTTAGCAATACTGTTGATAATTGCTGGTAAAATTCCTTGTAGAAGCCTGCGCTAAAGCCATCCGGGCCTGGGCTTTTGTTGGCTGGGGCCCCTGTAATGACTTTGTTTAGCTCTGCTAATGTAAATGGTTGTTCCAACTGTTTTTTTATCGTTTCGGTAATTTTGGGTAAACATAATTGTTGTAAGTAAGACTCAATTATCTTTGTTTTCTCTTCTTTTTGTAGCTCTGTATCCAGATTGTATAAGGCATGGTAAAATTCCTGAAAACATTTGGCTATTTTCGGATAGGTACAATGAATTTGTTGTTTAGAGTCTTTCATCCGGTTTATGTAAGTCTTGTTTTTTTGCTCTTTTATCTTTTTGGTTAGTAGTTTGGAAGGTTTGTTGCCCCATTCATAATAGTCTTTTTTACATCTCAGGTAGGCTTGTTCCGTATATGTGTTTAAAAGTTGTTTTAACGAGATTCTCTTATTATCTAATTCTTCCTGTACATCTTTCATTAGTGATTCTTTATGTTTATTTTCCAATGTTTTTATCTCAGTTATTAATTGTTTAATTTTTCCTTCTCTTTCTTTTTTAATTTTAGCACACAAGGCTATGAGATTTCCTCTAGTTACTACTTTTATCGTTTCCCACAAGATTGAGGGGTCTGTCTCCGGTAAGTTGTTGTTTTGGATGGATTCTTGAATAAATTTAGCTATGTTATCTCTATGTTGTTTCCTTAATAAGAGCCTTTCATTAAATTTCCAGCTGTAGGTTTCTTTCAATGTATTTGGTATTTCTATTTCAATAATGTATGGGGCATGATCCGAAAAAATCATAGTGTCAATTTGAGCATGTTTTATGAAGTGCAGCCATCTCTGATTAATTAGTATATTATCTATTCTTGAGTAAGTATTTTTTGCAGCTGAATAGAAGGTATAGTCTCTTGTTGTAGGGTTGTGCGTTCTCCATATATCTATCATGTTTAATTGTTCTAAATAGGTTTTAATTTTCTTCAACGTCTTATAGGCAATGGCGGATTTCCCGGATGAACAGTCTATTAGAGGGTTGAGAGCTACATTGAGGTCTCCTCCAAGTATGATGATCCCTTCAGCGAATTCCTGAAGTTGGGATATTACTTCTTTTGCATATTTGGCCTGATTTACATTTGGTAAATATACTGAACATAAAGTCATGCATGTGTTATAGATTTGTGCTTTCAACATTGTATAATGCCCTTTCTTGTCTGTTTTGGAATCCAAAACTTTAATAGGCAGATCTTTATGTAGTAATATACCTGTGCCTTTGACTTTTTTTTCGGGGTTCGTACTTAAAAACACATGTGGGAACCATTTATTTTTGATTATTGCAGCATGTGAACTTTTAATATGCGTTTCTTGTATAAATAAAATTTTTGTACCCTGTCTGTGGCAGTTGTTGATAATTTGAGCTCTCTTACGTGGATTGTTTAATCCATTAACGTTTTGTGACCATATTTTGATTTGTATGTTGCGACCCATCTTTAGTTGAGATTGGGCTATATATCTTCTGAAGTCTGCTTCCTTGTCGGGGAGAAGGGAAGAAAAGATAGAATAGTAGATTCTGAACTGGGGAGTAATTCCCGATAAACATTTGTAACATTTTGTGAACTTTCCTTTTGGTAAAAACCGGTCAAAGAAAACACAGTAATAAAAGAAAAAAAAAAAAGAAGAAGTGAACACAAAACAGAGGTGAATGTGTTCCTTTTTATTGGGTCTAATCCACCTAGATGAGACTAGGTGTGTCAACCACTAGGGGGGGGTGGGTTGTCTGGAGTTTGGCAGTAAAGTGAAGTGGTCACTGTAGTACATCCCACTGACCTGTTATAACCACAATATAACAATAGTGATAACATTTCTGGGGGGTAATAAATCACTTCTTTTTTTCCCTGTTTCAAGCATTTCACATAGAAAATAGTAAATAGTAAATAGTAAACAGCAAAACAGTCGGTAAATTGAAAGCATTAACACATTAACCCATCAATAAAGAGAAAAGAAAAGGAAAAAAAAAACATGTGAGCATAGGTATGTTTCAATCTCCTTAAGATCTGTGATGTTTTTAACTTACACCAACATCGGTATATTCATGTCTCCGACCAGTCATTATTCGGCATTTTCTTGTTGGGTGTTAGCATTTTGCTTATCTTATGTCTTGGTGTCTTGGGGGTTCTTTGTAACTGTGGAATGTCTCTCCAGGTGTTATCCAACTCCTGGTAGGTTCCTGACTGATCGTTGAATGGTTCCAGCCATCCTGGAATCTGTACTTCCTCAAGTTGAAATTTCTGTATAAAGTCCCTTGTATCCTCTGGGTATCTTATGTAGGCCTGTACTCCATCTTTATTAGCCGATAAACTGAAGGGGAAGCCCCAACGGAATTGTATTCCTTTCTCTTTAAGCTGGTCAGTCAGAGGCTTTAATTGCTTCCTTTTTAATAGTGTGGAAAGCGATAAATCTTGTAGGAATAGAATGGGGTGTCCCTCATATGTCAGCTTTTTCCCGGCCCGTGTTTTAGACAGTATTTCTTCCTTCAGCGGGAAAGCTGTTAATGCAGCATAAAATGTCCCTGGAGGCCTCAGGAGGAGCGTTCCTTGATTTGAACACTCTGTGGGCCCTGTCTATTGCTATTTCTGTGTTCTGGTCACGTTCCAAAATGCCATTGAATAACTGCGTAAGGGCCGGCATGATATCTTCTTCTGTACAGTCTCTGGTATACCCCTTATTCTGATATTATTCCTACGACTTCTATTCTGTAAATCCTCCACATGTCTACGTAACTCTGCTATTTCTTGGGTTTGTTTATGCATTACTTCGTTTTGCTGTTTCTGGTTACTTACAAGTTTTGTTTGATTTCTTTCCAGCGTGTCAGTCCTGTTGCCAATGCTCTCCATATCCTGTTTGATGCCTTGGAGGTCACTGCGTATCTCGGTCATGGCGGAGTGCAGCATGTCTTTGATGTCTTTCTTCGATGGGAGCTGTCGCAGGTAAGTTTGCATATCAACTGAGCTGTCCGCATCGCTTTCTGCATCCGATGAGTCTTGTGTATGGTAGTCTGCAACTCCTTTACTCTCCCTCTGTTCGGGTCTTGCGGGCGCCATCTTTGTGTGCGACGCGTCTCTCCCGGGCTTACCGAACATCGCTGGGATTTCTTTTTGGTGACCGGAGTGCTTTGGAGTCTTGCTTCCTTCTTTAATAGGCTTGTTTCCTTGCGATTTCCCCATGTTATCGCTGGTGAGAGTGGTCAGTGGGATGATATCACTCGGAGCTCACACTTATGCGGCCATCTTCCTTGAGCGCTAGCCACGCCCCCCTGTATATTCTGCTTTCTATATTGTTTTTATACAGTATATATATATGTATATATATATATACTCACAGGTCTTATGAAGAAAAAATGGTGTTTATTATTCAAAGCAAAGACTGACGTTTCGGCTAGCACTCTAGCCTTTCTCAAAGTGTTACAACAAACAATTACAGGCCCTAATAAACCCTAAAGTGGCGGGAGGGGAGGTAGTGACATCATCGGTGGGGGAAGTGTGGGGGATGTGCACACAATAGAGTGGAAAAAAAACAATCAAAATACAGATAATATGTACAGGTTCACAATCCATATATATACACAACAGTCAATCCTGGAGATGAAAGGTTATTTCAATTAATATCAACAGTTTGGCCATTTAGTCCATAAATCACAAAATGTATCAAAACGCGGTTAATCCTATCGAGTGATATTATTAAAGGGAAATGCAGCAATTAATATCAACAGTGTTGCCATTTAGTCCATAAATCACAAAATATATCAAGATGCAGTTAATCTTCTCGGACAATGTTGCCAAATGAAAATACAGCAGGTCCCAACATGCTGGAAGTCCTTGGAAGTTTGTTAAAAGAAATGGTAGGCGCTATACAATACCTATAGTAAGCGGTTCCTGGCTGAATGAAAACTGAGACGGGAGGTGGGGAGTAACATCACCGTTCTGTAGGGGTTCCATTGGAGTACGTCCATGATCAGTCCGGTCCTCACGTCAAACCGAATTCTGAGTCGCTCGAGAGTGCGGCCTTGTGTTTGGTGCTGATTGAACAGCTCTGATTGAGTGTGGTGGTGGTGCACCTTCGCATAACTTCCTGTAGGTGGCATGAGTTCCCCCGGTCCCGTTGCTATGGACTGAGACCTTGGTGACCTGTTGTTGCTACTGCTGCTTATAAGGAAATAAAAAAGGATTTTGGCATCAGTTTGACATCCTGGGTATCTGAGGGTTCTGAAGTAAGAGCAATGATATACAGAGTGACAGAAAAGATAGAGTCAGATGTAGAAAAGAGGGAACAAAGGGGCACAAGAGAGGGGCAAAATCCCAGTCACTCAGTAGTACCGTCTGCTTGGTGATAAAAATATGTAGTTCATAGCGGACTGCTTGAATAATGGCGGATCTGCAGTTGTGTAACCGCCCTAGTGCCAGAGATAGGGGAAAGAAAGGCCCAGTACTATACGCACTATTGCTCCAGGCTGCAATAAGTAGCTACTTTTTGGTGCCGCAAAATCAGCGTAGGCACAAGCAGTCGGAGGTACACACTGGAGTTGTAGGTGAGGTCTGCCACCTAGTTACCCAGGGGAGATGCGACACTCAGCCCATCCTATGTTGTGTGTTAAGATGAGGACCCTTAGAAATCCGATTCAGGTGGCTGACCCTGAGGCTGAGTGTTCTCGATTTTCTTACTCTCTTTTTTCCCCTACTGTACCTCCCTGAGTCACTGGTGGCCTAAATTGGCCGGTTATGATCACCAATGTATAACCAGTCCTTTTTCCCAAGTAATTCAGCAACCACCTGAATCGGATTTCTAAGGGTCCTCATCTTAACACACAACATAGGATGGGCTGAGTGTCGCATCTCCCCTGGGTAACTAGGTGGCAGACCTCACCTACAACTCCAGTGTGTACCTCCGACTGCTTGTGCCTACGCTGATTTTGCGGCACCAAAAAGTAGCTACTTATTGCAGCCTGGAGCAATAGTGCGTATAGTACTGGGCCTTTCTTTCCCCTATCTCTGGCACTAGGGCGGTTACACAACTGCAGATCCGCCCATTATTCAAGCAGTCCGCTATGAACTACATATTTTTATCACCAAGCAGACGGTACTACTGAGTGACTGGGATTTTGCCCCTCTCTTGTGCCCCTTTGTTCCCTCTTTTCTACATCTGACTCTATCTTTTCTGTCACTCTGTATATCATTGCTCTTACTTCAGAACCCTCAGATACCCAGGATGTCAAACTGATGCCAAAATCCTTTTTTATTTCCTTATAAGCAGCAGTAGCAACAACAGGTCACCAAGGTCTCAGTCCATAGCAACGGGACCGGGGGAACTCATGCCACCTACAGGAAGTTATGCGAAGGTGCACCACCACCACACTCAATCAGAGCTGTTCAATCAGCACCAAACACAAGGCCGCACTCTCGAGCGACTCAGAATTCGGTTTGACGTGAGGACCGGACTGATCATGGACGTACTCCAATGGAACCCCTACAGAACGGTGATGTTACTCCCCACCTCCCGTCTCAGTTTTCATTCAGCCAGGAACCGCTTACTATAGGTATTGTATAGCGCCTACCATTTCTTTTAACAAACTTCCAAGGACTTCCAGCATGTTGGGACCTGCTGTATTTTCATTTGGCAACATTGTCCGAGAAGATTAACTGCATCTTGATATATTTTGTGATTTATGGACTAAATGGCAACACTGTTGATATTAATTGCTGCATTTCCCTTTAATAATATCACTCGATAGGATTAACCGCGTTTTGATACATTTTGTGATTTATGGACTAAATGGCCAAACTGTTGATATTAATTGAAATAACCTTTCATCTCCAGGATTGACTGTTGTGTATATATATGGATTGTGAACCTGTACATATTATCTGTATTTTGATTGTTTTTTTCCACTCTATTGTGTGCACATCCCCCACACTTCCCCCACCGATGATGTCACTACCTCCCCTCCCGCCACTTTAGGGTTTATTAGGGCCTGTAATTGTTTGTTGTAACACTTTGAGAAAGGCTAGAGTGCTAGCCGAAACGTCAGTCTTTGCTTTGAATAATAAACACCATTTTTTCTTCATAAGACCTGTGAGTGCGTACCTTCCTCAACGCTGTTGTTCTACTTTTTGGGCTTATCGCACCCAGGCAACATTTACCTACTTACGTGTTGTGCTGGCCTCCAATAGTTTCTATATATATATATATATCTATATATATATATATATCTATATATATATATCTATATATATTAACATAATATATATTAACATTTTGTACACAACAATGAACATTATGCAGAGGAAAAGCTCCAGAGTATAGCAAAAGCACATAATGGAGGGAGATAGAAAACAAATGAGAAATTGAAAATGGCACCCCAATCATGCAGAGAGTGAAGCGCCTATACAGAAGATTGCATCAATGACTGCGCCTTTATCATACCCTATGTATAACTTCCTGCTTACTTAGCAGTGCTATAATTGCACAGTGAAGCACACCGGAAGCTGGAAACCACACAAGGAAATATAAAGTGGGTAGAATTTGCTTTACCTCTGTTCTGCCTGCTGTTACTGGGATTAACGCTCAGTCTCAAGTTTTTGTATACATTTAAGATAAAAATATTCTTAGGGCATTTTTTGCCCACTGGAAAAACAATTTCCTATGGAAAACGAAATCCCAAAACCAACTGCCCTTAAGAAACTGTAGTATTAACTGGCAAATCCACGATTATACATATGGGCAATTGGAAATATAAATGGATAGTGGTTGGCATTAAATAGTATAAATACCAAAAAACGGTGTCAGCAGCTTATCGGTCCATGTATGGGGCCCACCTAATGGCTGCGCTACCAGACAGATATCTATTGGACAGGACTTTAATTCATTGAATGAGGACTGTACTAATGTGCAGGCTGACCTGAAACCCATGGTGACCTGACAGGTTGACCACCAGTTGGGTGGGCTCAGGTTGAAATTTACCCAACCACTACGGGTTAGGGTTGGATGTGGGTCAGACTAGGGAAGTCCAGTTCTCCACTGCTCCTGAACATTCCATTTCTTGAGGAGTGCACAGAGGTGCTTGCACTGAAGCAGCATACAGAGTGAGATGACACAGGTAGGCAGGGCCACCATTAGGGGGGCTAAGGGGGTACAGTTGTACCGTTCCTGGGTCTAAAAGGGGTGCAGTTGTGCTCCACTTTTTGAATTATCTGGGCCCCCCTTAACAGAGCTGAAATGATGCTCCGCCGAACTCCCAAAAGAGCCAAAAACCCGAACTGAGCCGAAGCCGCAAAAAGACCCAAAGTTGAAGTCCTGAAGCCGCAAAAAAGACCCAAAGTCACAAAAGGAGCCGAAGCTACGAAAAAAACTGAAACCAATGTGTTTTTTTTACTTTATTAAACCCCTGGCTACCAATATTTTTTTTAAAAAATATTCTATGCGGCCCCTGACCACCAATGTTTCTCTTTAACTTGTAAGGGGCCCTCGCCACCAATGTTTTTTTTAAAAACATGTATGGGAGGCCCTGGCACCAATTTTTTTTTTATTTTTTTTTAACTTGTAGGGGGGCCTGACCACCAATGTTTTTGTTTTAAAACGTTTATGTGGGACCCTGGCTGCCCCTGCACCATGCTTCGGATGCAGGTCTTTCAATGGCAACATTTTGCGGGTTAGGGTCAGGTGTGGGTTGTGTTTTTCCTGACCCGCATATCACTACTGTACAAGTATTGCTGTGGTTCTCGTCAAAAGGTCTCTGTAGGCTCAGGGTACAGGTATGGGACCTGCTATCCAAAATGCTCAGGTCCTGGGGTTTTACGGTTAACAGATAATTTCCGAAATTTGGATCTTCATATCTAAAGTCTACTAGAAAACCATTTAAACATTAAATCAACCAAATAAGCTGATTTTACTTCCAGTAAAGATTGATCATATCTTAGTCTGGATAATGTACAAGATGCTGTTTAATTATTACAAAGAAAAAAGGTAAACATTTTTAAAAATGTTAATTATTTGATTATAATGGAGTTTATTGGAGATGGCCTTTCTGTAATTCGGGGCTTTCTGGATAACAGGTTCCCAAATAACATATCCCATACCTGTATGATTTAATTATGGGATCAGCTTGCATCAGTGCATGGATGGCCAAATCTGTTAATTTGATGACTTAGCCAGATGAAGTGTAAAACCAGCCTTAAAGAAGGGTGGCAATTGCCTCCAAAACTTGGTTTTCTAGGAGCTAGATTGTTTTGTTTGGCCCCACTACACTGGTGACTTACCCCCAGTGCTCTGATTGGCACTGGCACTTGCTTGGTAAGCCAATATGATGAGGGAGCCCAGGCTTCTATGGCATCTATCTTGGAGTTTTGTAGCCTGTCAGAATGATGTTACAGTTCCTATACTGGAATGCTCTACTCATAGAGGTTACAGCTCCTGCTTTTCCAGTCACATTACATGTCAGAAAAACAGGAACATCATGGGAAAACCTGATCACCAAGTCATTTTCTAAAGTTCACAAAAAGCAGAGCTTGGGAGAGTTATGATGATGTAGCGGATACTCAACAGCGCTAGGCCCTGTTCCGGCTAGTGTTGCCACCTGGTCGGTATTTTACCAGCCTAGCCGGTAAAACACCAGCAGGGGCCGGTATTACAAATTTACCGGCAATGTAGCTGCCAGTAAATTTGTAATACATCAAACAAATGCCCGTGGCCTGCACCCAGCCCAGTAAAAACGTACCTTTTTATTGCTGGCTTGAGTCCAAACGCGCACTGTGGCCCTGCCCCCTTTGACGTCACGGCTGGCCCAGCCAATCACGTGCCTTGGATCCACCCCCTTAATTGTCACGACCCGCCCCTTTGCAGCCAGGACCCGCCCTTTTATACCTGCCCCCTCCAACAAGCCGGTAGAGATTTTTTTAAAAGGTGGCAACCCTAGTTCCGGCACCTGAGATTCTGGCACAGAAATTCTCCAATTGGTTTTCATTTTTTTTTTTGTTTTTAGCCTTTTACGCAACAGCTCTCCGGATTGCTAGGGTCCAAATTCCCCTAGCAACCATGCACTTATTTGAATAAGAGATTGGAATATGAATAGGAGAGGTCTGAATAGAAAGAGTAATAAAAAGTAGCAATAACAATACATCTGTACAGAGTCAGACTGAGTCGGCAGGACACCATGAAAAAAACCCAGTGAGCCTGGCCCAGACCCCCCTCCTCCAATCTACTGGGTCCCCCCCAAAAAAAAAACTATGGCGGCATTTGCGCATGTGCATGAGGGCCTGGAGTTTGTG
The DNA here is from genome assembly GCF_017654675.1 of Xenopus laevis. Classification (NCBI taxonomy): domain Eukaryota; kingdom Metazoa; phylum Chordata; class Amphibia; order Anura; family Pipidae; genus Xenopus; species Xenopus laevis. The sequence goes on along the minus strand of NC_054382.1, from coordinate 80,804,374 downwards.
CATGTGCGCGGGGGCCCTGAGGTTTGTAAGCGGAGGGCCCCCAACAGGCCTGGACTGGCAATCTGTGGGTTCTGGCAAATGCCAGAGGGGCTGCTGTAAGGTCTCATAGAAAGTCAGTATTTAGTGGGCTGGTGGGGGCTGTTTGAGCCTCTGTGTGGGCTGATTGGGCCTCTGTGTACCTGAAATGCCAGGGCCTATTCTAATTCTCATGTCCAGTCCAACCCTGCATCTTTAGCCTTACAGAGAAATTGTTTTTACATGGGGTCAGCTTCAAACGCAAACGGCAAACCATTTAAAAACAAATAATGAAGACCAATGGAAAACTTAAGAAATGTCCGTTCTATAACATACTAAACTGAGAGGAGAAGCAGCAGACAGGGGGTGTCGCATGTAGGGAAATGGAATGTCTAAAAACATATATTCTCCCTTTAAGCCTGTATCATAAACTTTTTTTTCCTATTACTTGTCCAAAATGGCCGCAACACCGTTTGAGTTTGGGGCAGGTTTTGAGCATCTCTGAAAGTCACTTCCCTCACCTGTGCGCCAATACGGAACCAGCCCGTGAGTCGGCTGCACAGGCGCGGCGGGGCGAATAAGTTGTGACAAGCTGAAGTCGGACGCCTATTACTCGCAAACAGCAGAACGCCCAAAATCCCGCCTGTCTGTCTCGCTAACCTAAACTGCCAGGCGGAGCCTACACCCTTCTGTCTGACAATGTCAGTTCCCTGGGTGTGAGCTGCCCCACCCGGCCTCCCTGCTTACTTGTGATTGGACAATGTGCACGGAGTGGGCGGGCTCAGTTTCCTGGGTGTAGGAGGCACACATGTTGCCGGTGGTGCCCGATCCCTATGTTGGCAGCCCGTCTGTCACTCGGCAAGATGCAGGATGGTGGCAGCCTCTGGTAACGTAGTATCGCAGCCCACGGGTTCTGCTCTGCTCCAGCCCATCAGCCAGCGTCTCCATACTCCTCTGGAACAGGTCAGGGAGCTTTCTTTTTTGTTTAGTAGCCAGGCTGTTTGTGTGCTGATGCTTCGAGGTAGTGGCTGCCGATCTTGTACTTGCCGGGTACCATTTTGTTCCCTAAAATCATCTATAAAGTAATTGAACGTACAAACATGGTAAACATGCGCAGTAACCGTAGCAACCAAGCCAACACTTCCTTTTATTGGGGTAACTAGCTTACTTACAGTAATTGCTTCTAGAGGACACACAGAGCTGCTAGTAGCTGCTACTTATCAAAGCTACAAAAAACGGCTTTGGTAAGACAGTACGTGTGTTCTAGCAGAGGGAATTCTTAGTATTATCTATGGCAGGCACAAGAAGTAGCTGCTACTAGTATTGTTGAGTTTTTTGGCCCTTAGAATTAATACACTTTTGCACCTAGATTGGTAAATAAGACACTTTTTTCTTCAACTTACTGTCAGGCTGCTAATGCTCAACTACAACTCCCAAATCTTCTTGCTGGCTTCAGGTATTGGAAGTTACAGGAAGTTGTAAGTCAGGAAAGACTGGTGTCTGTCTAAATCTCACAGACTGGCCATCCCTGTCTAACTGGTTTAAGGTGGCCATACACGGGCCGATAAAAACTGCTGACAGACCAAGTCGGCAGTTTATTGGCCCATGTATGGGGGCCCCCGACGGCTTCCCCGATCGAGATCTGGCCGAAAGTCGGCCAGATCTCGATTGGATGGGATTAAAAATCCCGTCGGATCGCGGCCGCATCTGTTCGTTGATGCGGTCCCGTGATCCGACCGCCCGTTTGCGAACGCTATGATCAGATCATTGGGCCCTAGGGCCCACGATCGGATCAGCCAGATATTGCCCACCTCAAGGTGGGCATATCGGAGGGAGATCCGCTCATTTGGCGACATCGCCAAACGAGCGGATCTATCCATGTATGGCCACCTTTAGTCAGTATTATATAGTCTGTCAGGCCTGGTCAGTGTGTTTATCATAACACTTGATTGTATGGGAACCACAGAGTTGATCTGTACATGGGCAGATTAAAGCTGCCGATATTGGACCTTTAGACTGATTCGGCAGCTTATCTGCCTGTGTGTGGATCGATATCTGTCCTAAAATCAGCCCGTTGGCAAACATTTCCTTCATTATAATCTGAACAGCCTTTTCCTTAAATTACATGAAAGTAACGTGCTTACTTGGCTTTTGCTGTGGCTACAAGCACTGAAAGTTACTTATTTTATTTCAGGCTTTTCCATCCCACATGTGTAGGATACAGTGTCTGGGCTTCACGGTCCTATGACATTTTCTGATGTCACTTTATTGATATTATTTTGCATGTGTGTGAGCTTTTAGCTTGATGTATCTTCTTTTTGCAAAATTAAACCTTGCATTTTTTTTTAGTTTTTCCCTATTCATTTTCTTTTAGTTCTTCCTCATATTATCAGTCAGTGTCCCAAATGGTCTCTAAAACCTTCTGGGCCCCCCAGCAGTTGTTGTAGGGTGTGCTTCCTCTGCAGCATTGCCCCTGCACGCTACCCTGCAAAGAGAAGCCACAAGAAGTGTTCATGTAGCAACCTCATTATTATACTTTACCATACTATTGCTTGTCTGGAGGGGAGAAATTTAGATAGCCATAGTCTTCCGTTTGCTTGTTGATAGCAAACATACTTTAAAACACATATTGAAGGTAAAGCATACTTGTGCATTTGATGCCACAATGTCTGGAGACTGATTTGGAATTAGCAGGAAGTAAACCGTTTTAATTTCTTCTAGTGAGTGCCTAAATGTCTTACTGGGTGCAAGCTAAATTTCTTCCACTGGGTAGTTAGAAGACAAGAAAGTAACACGCATAAGAAATATGCACTAATGCTGCATTATACAGTATCCCCTATATGTTGTTTCAGTGATTGCCTAAAAATGTATTTGTACGCTAGACAGGTGAATGCACTGCAAGTCTATGGAGGGGAGGTTTTTAAAGGAGAACTAAAGCTTAAAGGAGAAGGAAAGGCATATTACCTTGGGGGTGCCAAAGTTAGGCACCCCCAAGTGATTATATATATATACTTACCTCACACCCTGGGCTGGTGCTTCTATCAGGAGAAAACTGCAAGTCTTCTTCCAGCAAGTACCACGGAGCGATTGTCTTCATTCTTCTTTCTATATTTACATACATGTGCACCCGTGCAATGAAAGAAAAAGATGATGGAAGCCGATCACTCCGTGATGCTCGCTAGAAGAACCCCAGGCCGTTGCAGTTTTCTCCTTATAGGAGCACGGGTCAGGTGTGTCAGGTAAGTATATACAATCACTTGGGGGTGCCTAACTTTTGGCACCCCCAAGTAGATAGTACCTTTCCTTCTCCTTTAAAGGAGTAAGAACGTACCAGTGCTTTATAATGATTTAGAATTATGCTTAAAAAAGTAGTGTTTCAGGTTGATTTATTGAATATTTCTGCAAAAACCCTAATAATCCCTCACTTCCCATCCTCTTCCTGCTCCCTGGCTGTGCAGGGGAGCCAGCGGCTCTCTGCTCACTGCACTATAGGACAGGAACCAATCAGCAGCTAGCAGGACCTGATAGGGAACTGTAGCCTTTCTTTGTGTGACTGCAGGGCTGTGATTGGCTGTCCCCCTCCTACTGGCAGGGACCATTAGGACACACCCACCCCTCATTTGACACACAGACAAGGACCAGTGAAAATCTATAGGGAGCTCTAATAAAGGGGCTATTTTTTAAAGATAATATACATTTTTAGCTCCATGTAAAAGCAACACCATATATTACTCATAATTGTCTACAAAATTAGTGGTCTTTCATTTATCCTATATGTCTCCTTTAACTAAAGAAGTAGGCTAGAAATACGGAACATTATGTTTTTGGCTTCGGTACCAGCCCAAGGCAACCACAGCCCTTTAGCAGTAAAGATTGATGCCTCCAAAGATGTCCTACTAGCTCCCCATCTTCTGTGCTGCTGTCTGTTGCTGAGCTTAGGGATTGACTCAAAATATACAGTACACAAGGCTGATTAGTAATTAATATAGATAATTACTACATGGCAGCACATAAACCAGTGCAATGTGCATCAGAATGTAATCTGCTCTGTAGCATCAGTTTGTATTACAGACCAACCTTATTGTCTGCTTGATCATTTGCAACAACCCCTAAGCTTAGCCTCTCAACAGCTTCTCAGAACCCACTGAGCATGTGAGTGTGGCAGACACTTTCCAAGATGGTGACCCCCTGTGAAGTTTGAAATCCTGGATCATTGCTGCTATTGAGAAGTTAAAACTCTAAGATGGTGCAATAAGTTCAGTATGTAAAATATGGCATTTTAACCATATTCATTTTTAGGGTTTAGTTCTCCTTTAACTGTGCATTTTTGGGCTACTAAAAATGAGGGGGCACCTGAAACAACACTTTGTGCAGTTACCTTTATCTGATAAATGTTTTTGTATTCTTGTAAGCAGTGTATGGTATATTATTGTTTTTCACATTGTTTCACATTTTATTCTGATGCTGTATAAGACTAGAGTCAAATGGGCAGAATTTATTTCAGTGTTCACAGACTGCAACTTTATGTATGTTTAATTTTACTACCCAGAACTGCAGGGTGCCTTTTAGTTTGTACCTCTCTTGATTACATAATTTGCAGTTCAATGAAAGAAGCTAAAAAATTTAGAAAAACTGCCCCTACACCTAGGAGAGAAAGTGCCAGTGGGAGGCGTGTAAAATAATGAAATAATTTATAAAAGAGTCTGGGGAGGGCTTTTATCATCTCTCTTTATTGACATATATATGGTGATGCAAGTCCAATCATGGCCTTTCTTACATTTTTGTACTACAACTCCCATGGTCTAACAACAAGTGAAGGGCACTAAAGGTGTACTAGGTTGCCTTACCTTGACTGGCAATTGTAAGGCAACCTAGTACACCCAGCGCCCCAATAAAAGCAATGCTGGAAATCTCAGATCATGGAACTATGGCCAGGTGTTTCATAATCAGTGACAGACTCATGGCAATAGTCTCTGTGGTGCCCCTTTATATAAAATGTTGTCAAACATCCACTTTGAGAGCCAAAGTAGTTCAACAACAGCTATGGGGCTTTATCAACACAGGAGACATTTGTACCAGGGCAGTAACCCATGACAACCAATGCCAAAAAAATTTAACCAGTGATTGGTTACTGTCCTAATGCAAATTTACCCTGTTTTGGTAAATGAGCCCTGTTGTCTCAATTTCACCTTTCTGTTTATGCTATCTCTCAGCCTGAGCCCTTTCTCAAGATCTAAAGGCCCCCATACACGGGCTGATAAAAGCTGCCGACAGACCAAGTCGGCAGCTTATTGGCTCGTGTGTGGGGCCATTTGACAGGCTTCTCCGATCATCTCGATCAGGCAGGTTAAAACATTCCATCGGAACGCGTCTGCATCTGTGCGTTTATGCGGTCCCGCAATCCAACCGCCCAGATCGGATGCATTAGGATCCAATCGTTGGGCCCTAGGGCCCATTATCGGATCAGCCTGATATCGCCCACCTTAATGTGGGCATATTGGGGAGAGATCCGCTCGTTTGGTGACATTGCGGATCTCTACGCCTATGGCCACCTTTAAAGTGGCCATACGGTGGCAGATTTATTACTCAGATTCGGGCCCTTTAGACAGATGATCATCTGTGTATGTCCTCCAACAGGTTCAGCCGACTGATATCTGACCAAAAATCATACAGATATTGATTGGGCAGATTTGATTTTACTGCTGGATTGAGGACTGCATCTGCTTTCCTCACTCCGACAGCTTGTATTGCTACCGTTGTAATCCGATTGTTTGAAAAATGACTGGACAATACAGCACACATTGGCACGATTTGCAGGCGTAGCATTTTTACGCTTTCTTTTATTAATTCTCTTTAGTTTTACACAGCTTTATACACTGTTTTTTCAGTGAATTTCGTTTTACACAGCATAATATATATGCCCCATAGTGTACAGCCAGCTTTACTCCCGAATCTGCATTTTAGATGAAGACTGAGCTTCAAATTAGGTCCTGTATTTTACACAGGTACACATTGGACCAAACAGCCCATCCAAGACCTAAAACCTATGTCATTTTACAATAACTGCCCTGGCATTTGCCAAAATCTGCTAGCCTGAACCCGCTAAACCTGCTTAACTTGTAAAGTCAGAATTAGTCTGTTTACTTTCCCTCTGAACACATCACTAACCCTGAAAGATGTTGTTTATTACAAATTTCTTTCTTCTTTAGTACATTTCAAATATTGCCATATATTGGGCCATTTATTAATTGATGTTGTGGGCCACATTTTCTTAAAATGAATTTATCCAAATAGTTCATTTGAGCTCTGGAACTGTCTAAAGCCATAAATATCTGTTAGAGGGCCACATTGGGCCCACATGCCACTAGCTGGACAGCTCTGAATAAGTAGATAATATGCCAGGCATCAGCACAAGGTTTAAGCAGATAGCTATAGCCCACTGCTGGAAACCAGATTCTTTTAATAATTTCATATAAACATACTTTGGAATTGAGTTAGACATCCTCATTTGCCTTAATCTGTTTACTGTGTGTGTGTTCAGTTTAACAATGTTCTTGCAATGAAAGGGCACATTGCAAGAGGGAATTCTCAAGAGGTTCCTTTTTGAATATTAATTATTAGCTAGAATATATCCTGTCTGCCTGCTTCTCTTTCTACCAGCTTGTACCTGTAACGTATTTGCACAGCTTGGAAATGAGAGCAATATATAAAGGCATGCTTCAGATAAGAGAATGTATGACAAACTATGAATTCTTGCCCAAGTACCTGCTCTTGGGGATCTAAACATTCTGGAATCTGTGTAAATATGTGTTTGTGTATATAATCTACATCCGTTAAAGTTAAGATAACGCTGAAAAACCCCAATAATTCATTGTCTTTTTTTTTTTTGTGGAGGTGTGATGTTGGGTATAATTTTAAGGGTTATACACCCTGGGGCTCATGTATCACCATCTGAATTAGGGTTTTTATCACGATCTGAGGTTTGTTTGTTTGTTTATTTTTTGCACTACAACGGACAACTCAAATTATATGATATCAAGTATAAATTAAGCTAAAACACACTAGAATGTAAAACTTACGCATCTAAAAACTTGCAAGGTCATGTAAAGGTCTATGGGAGTTGTCCTTGGCAAAAATGTAAACTATTAATTCAGTTCGAGTGTTTCAAGTTTTTTTGAACTTGCAAACTCATTTTTTAGAGGTGTTTGGGCTTTTTCATCAATTTTATTCATTCATGTTTTTTATATTCAGATTTTTTAATATATAATGTAACATTTGTGTTTGTTCAAAGTAGAATTTTTTTCCCTAAATGTAGATGCTATATTTATTCTGATTTGGAGAATCAAGTGAATAAACTGCAAAAACATTTCAGCAAATGAAAAGTTCTAAGGGTTTACTTTCCCACTGAAAGTTACGTTACCTTTTAGTATGTTATAGAATGGCTCATTCTTAGCATTTTTTCAATTGGTCTTCGTTTTCTCTTTTTTTTATAGTTTTTGAATTATTTTCCATCTTCTTCTTTCCAGCTTTCAAATGGGGGGTCACTGACCCCATCTAAAAAAAACAATGCTGTATAAGGGTACAAAGGTTATTGCTACTTTTTATTACTCATCTTTCTATTTAGACTTTCTCCTGTTCAAATTCCAATCTCTTATTCAAATAAATGCATGGTTATTAGTAGGGATGCACAGAATCCACTATTTTGGATTCGGCTGAACCCCCGAATCCTTCGTGAAAGATTTGGCCGAATACTGAACCGAAACCGGACCCTAATTTGCATATGCAAATTAGGGATGGGAAGGGAAAACATTTTTTACTTCCTGGTTTTCTGACAAACACTCACGTGATTTTCCTCCCCGCCCCTAATTTGCATATGCAAATTAGGATTCGAATTCTGTTCGGCTGGGCACAAGGATTCGGCCGAATCCTTGCCGAATCCCGAACCAAATCTTGGATTCGGTGCATCCCTAGTTATTAGGGTAATTTGGACCCTAGCAACCAAACTGCTGAATAAAAAGCTAAATAACTCAAAAATCTCAGATAATAGAAAATAAAAATGAATTGAAAATTGTCAGAATATCACTCTCTACATCATCAGACAAGTTATTTTAAAGGTAAACCACCCCTTTAAATTTGCAATTTTTCTTTTTTCTTTGCAATTTTAATCTTGTTTTACTTGTTTTAGTCAAACTGCTATGCAGATCTTTGAAATTCTGCACTGGACTAATTGATTACCACATACATGCACTGAAACTAGTGATTGGTCATTCTGAACTGATAGTTTTTTGGGCTTCCATGTGTGTAGTGTAGCTGTATATAGACTGAATTGGTTTGTATGGTCAGTATTATTGTACAGCATTTGAAGCATACATATTACCTTCTTTAAACAACACTTGTTCTTTTATCATTATCGAAGCATGTTGGTGCATGATTCATCCATCAAACAATTCAAAACACATTGTAAAGCACCCTTACACTCTATTGACAGGGAGGGGTCCGTCATGCTAATCTGATTAAAGAAAGGAGAGGGTGTAAAGAAAGTGCCAGACTGGCTATGTCTTCAATTCTAGCTTATTTGTAGTGGTGATTTATCTTTAGTAAATCAAATTCCTATGTTTCTGTGGAGCCTGGTTATCAAATCAAGTCTGCCGTCACCTTGAGAAACAAACTGAGAATAAAATCTGGGCCATTACAGCAAACCCTGACATGAAATCATTTTGACTTCAAATTTTTCTCCAGTGTCTGTATATTTCATCTGAAATTTATAGCACTGGCATCTGAGGGTGATGAAAATGTTTTTGCATTTAGTTAAAAGCCCTTTCTTCTGTATAATTTGAATGTGCAGCGAATGCAAAAAGATTGCATGTGCCAATTATTTAAACCACGACATATAGAAAACACTTGAAACAATGCTTGTGTGTATTGGTCAATATAATAACCACTGCACAAATTTTTATGCAGTGCCAGTTTATTAATTCTTGGAATTTTAATGGAGCTGTAAAGCATTACCAGCAGTTTTAGATGTAACTATTTATTTTATGTTCTGGAACAATTAATTCTACTGCTGAAAATAATTGTTTTCCTTGACTAATTTGCATGTATTCAGATGGGTGATAGTTCTCTGCACTTGTGAACTAACATTCTTATAATTTGACACAGCTATCTTAATCCATCCATTCCATCAGGTTTTCAGCGGTAGTTGAACATTAAAAAGTCTATTCTACGGTAATTGACTTGCTCAGCACACATAGGAAAAGTAATACTGTACCTTAAAAAATGACCTTTTAGGGTATGGGCACACGGGGAGATTAGTTGCCCCGGAGACAAATCTCCTCTTCTTCAGGGCGACAATCTCTTCCCCTACCTTCCTGCTGGCTATAATGAAAAACCGCCAGCGGGATGGAACTCGTGGCGCCTTGTTTTCTGAACTCGCCCTGAAGTTTCCTCGTGAAACCATCCCGCTGGCGATTTTTCATGATACCTGGCGGGAAGGCAGTTCGGGGAGATTGTTCCCCCGAAGAAGAGGCGAATCTGCCCGTGTGCCTTACCCTTAAGTTTGTATCTGTTTGTCTAGCTCAGTGCTGTCCAACTTCTGTGGTACCGAGGGACAGAATTTTTTTTGCCTACATGGTGGAGGGCCGTTAATGGAAACCAGTGTTGACCACTCCCTGTTTTAAACCACACCCACTTTAAACCACACCCATGTCACCACAAGACCATGTCCACATTAATGGTGGTAGCATACCAAAAAAACAAATGCTTACTGCAGGGATATCACTTATCACTCATATGTGAAACACGTTTATTAAGTCATATTAAGACATACCTTTAAATCCATGCCTTATCCTCCCCTGTGGGTAATACAGCACCCCCAGCACATGATTAAACACCTTAGGGGCCCCTAACAAAATTTTCAAATGATAACAAACCCCCAGAACAAATACTACTAGGCTTATGTTTCAGGGGCAGAGTATGACACACACAGGGAACATAGAGCAGGCAGAGTATGACACACAAAGAGAACATAGGGCAGGCAGAGAAAGGCACACACGGAGCATAGGGCAGGCAGAGTATGGCACACACAGAGCATAGGGCAGGCAGATTATGGCACACACAGAGCATAGGGCAGGCAGAGTGTGGCACACACAGGGAGCATAGGGCAGGCAGAGTATGGCACACACAGAGAGCATAGGGCAGGCAGAGTATGGCACACACAGGGAGCATAGAGAAAGCAGAACTGACCAGGAGACAGGGGAAATTATCAGGACCACTATAAGATGTACTACATACAGTGACACCGTGCTGCTGCCCTTTAAGCAGTTTGTATAAAGTGTGAACAGGTGAACAATGTGGGCAGTTTCAGTCTGGGTCTCAAAGTACAGGGTCTAAAGTACAGATATTTAGAACAATAGAGGTGTTACAAGTGTGAACTATACTGGGGATTACTGTCTACATTTCAGGTTTAAACAATGCAGGGGCCAGTTAATCTCTGTATATACACACACACACATGCTTGAAAATTTGTGAGACCTTTCAAATTTTCTATATTTTTATATTAATGTGACCTCAAACATCATCTGATTTTCAAACAAGTCCTTAAAGTATATGAAGAAATAAAGAAACAAAATAATCCAATAATGTATCTGCATGTGGCAAAAGTAAGTGACTCTTTAGTATTTTTATATAATTTGAAGGTGAAATCAGAGTCTGGTGTTTTCAGTCAATGGAGTGACAATCAGGTTTGGCTGAGAGACTTTTGAATTGAAAGAGACTTTTATTTCGAGAACAGGAATCCAGCAAAACCTGATCACACATACAACACATTTGTGGATTTATATCATGGCTCAAACAAAGACGGTTTCTTAGGGTCTCCGAAAAGAGATGCCCATAAAGCTGTAAAAGGTTACAAGACTATCTCTTAAGAGTTTAGACTCGACCAAACAACCAGTCAGACAGATTATGTACAAAGTTGTTGTTACCCTACCCAGACGTAGTTGACCATCAAAGATAATGCTAACTGTAAGGCGTGTAATAGTCAGAGAGATTACAAAGGAACTCAGGGTAACTTCTAAGCATCTGAAGACCTGTCTTATATTGGTGATGGTGACCATCAGGAGAACACTGAACAGCAATTGTGTGTATGGCAGGGTAGCAAGGAGAAAGTCACTGCTCTCCACCAAAAATATTGCTGACTGTCTACAGTTTGCTAAAGATCATGTGGAGAAACCAGAAGGATTCTGGAAGAATGTTTTGTGGACAGACAAAGCCAAAACAGAACTTTTTTTTTTGTACTTGTAATATTGTTCAGAGTTGGTGTTTATGTTGGATATTTGAGTATCTTGTTTTTAGTGCAATTGTGGAATGTAACAAAATTCCATTGCCATTGGTGCAAGTACATATGCCCATAGGGTTGCCACCTTTTCAGTTAGCTGAATCCGGGCAGGGGATGGAGCGGATGACATCAAGGACCAGACTGATGATGTTGGGGGAGGGGCTGATGAAGTGGAAATCAGCGATTGGCTGATCACCATGTCATTAATGTCAATGTCCTGTCCAGTTTTCCTAATTTGGAAATCTGGAAAGGCACCCTTCCACAAACCGGGCAACTCTATATCCCAACCAAGGGCAAAGCGATATCAGGCTAATCCAATTGTTCAGTCTTTGAGCAAAAGATGGGAATAGGCACCATCGAGACAAGGATCGCATCAACTAACCAATGCGGTCCTTGATTGGAGGGAAAAATCAAACCTGCCTCATCTATATCTGGCCAATTTTGGCCAGAGACTGGGTCAGGGAGGCCCTGCGGAAGGCCCCATACAGATAAGGTCTAAAGCACCCAAATCGGCATCTTAAATCTGCCTGTGTATGGCTACCTTAAAGGAGAAGGAAAGGCTAAAATTACGTAAACTTTATTAGAAAGGTCTATATAAATACACCAGTAAACCCTCAAAGTAATGCTGCTCAGAGTCCTCTGTCAAAAGAAACACAGCATTTCTTTCCTTTTATTGTGTACACATGGGCTTCTGTATCAGACTTCCTGTTTTCAGCTTAAACCTACAGGGCACGGCCTTGAGCATGCTCAGTTTGCTCCTCTTCCCCTCCCTGCTGTAATCTGAGCCCAGAGCTATGAGCGAGCAGGGAGAGACTCAGGCAAGAAGTGATGTCACACCAAGCCAATATGGCAGCTGTTATCCTAAACAAACAGAGAACACTTCAAGAGCTGTTTACTCAAGTATGGTAAAGCATTTTGCAGAATAAATATACTGTTGTAGCTTGCTCTAGTGTGGCTAATCTATTGGCAATAAACTGCTTCAGTAGCTTTCCTTCTCCTTTAAGCATTGTCCTACAAATAATGTAGTATCATGTTAGTAGTTGCTTTGGAGTTGCTAGATGTGCTCTGTATAATTAGATGTTATGTAAAGAATAGTATGTTGCTGTAATGATAAAGTTCCAGGATGAAATAAAGTAGCTAGGCCACAGGTAGAATGCTTTTATGCAGGTCATGGTACCTTAAGGTCACTTTAAATATCCTTCTTTTTTACAGCTATTTGTACAGGGTATATTAAAGGAACACTAAAGCTTAAATCAGAATATGGCTTGCAATTTTTGTCTAGGGGGCCGATTCACTAACTTCGAGTGAAGGATTCGAAGTAAAAAAAACGTCGAATTTCGAAGTTTTTTTTGGGCTACTTCGACCATCGAATGGGCTACTTCGACTACGACTTTGAATCGAAGGATTCGAAGTAAAAATCGTTCGACTATTCGACCATTCGATAGTCGAAGTACTGTCTTTTTAAAAAAAACTTCGACCCCCTAGTTCGCCATCTAAAAGCTACCGAAGTCAATGTTAGCCTATGGGGAAGGTCCCCATAGGCTTGCCTAACTTTTTTTGATCGAAGGATATTCCTTCGATCGTTGGATTTAAATCCTTCGAATCGTTCGATTCGAAGGATTTTATCGTTCGATCGAAGGAATAATCCTTTGATCGTTCGATCGTACTATCTGCGCTAAATCCTTCGACTTCGATATTCGAAGTCGAAGGATTTCAATTCCCAGTTGAATATCGAGGGTTAATTAACCCTCGATATTCGACCCTTAGTGAATCAGCCCCTATGTGTTTTGGGCTCTAACACCAACCTGAAGTCACCAAAGCTCTATAGAAATAAAGATCCATGCCTCTGAAGATGCCCATAGTAGCTCTCCATCTTTTGCCTTTCCAAACTACTACACATGCTCAGTCTGCTCTTGGCTGATATCAGTGACTTGAGCTTAGGGACAGACTCAATATTCTTCTTTCCTCTGCCGGCTTGCTCTGGTCAATGCCTATTCACTATTAAACATGCATACAAGCCAATCACAGCCCTGTATGGTTGCTCACTAAAAAACGAATGCCCTGCTCTGGCACTTTGAACTAGGAGCTGGACTTTAGCTAAATTTTTAATTTTATCCATCCCTAGTTGTGTGACTTTCCTTTCCGCCTTGTAATAATCCCAAATGCTGACCTGTGTTAGTGTTTCTTCCCTCACATTATCAAGGGGTCAGTTGCAGAATGAATGTGTACAGGGAGAGGAGACATACACAAGTCGGAGACATACACAAGTCTTGGAGGGGAGGAGGAGAGAAACCATATGCAGTTCTTGTATGTGAAATATGTGTAATGTAATGGTTTTGTTTTTTATATATTAAAACATGAAATATATTTTTTCATTAAAAAACTATGTTTAAATGATAAAAATGATAAATTGATAGGATGAAATTGTCTGCAATTTCCTATCAAGCATTGTCTCTGGGGCAGGATATTAGGTTTTACACTGCATTCTCCCATTGCAAATTGCAAACTGTTGCAATTTATCAATGATATCTTTAAAAATAGTTAATTTTCCATGATAAGGTGTTGAAGACTGGCAGCACGAGCTATAAGAGCCAATTAATTTTGGAAAAGCTGCTTATTTCAGTGAAAAAACTGAAGCAGAAGGTCTTTCTTCATATTTAGATATCCTTTTTTACCTTTAGTACAATTACATGGAATTCCGTGCAGAGCTTTTTTATGAAAGGTTATAGACAGATATTTGTAAAGAGGAACTAGAATAGTCCTTATGCAAATATAGACTCATACAAAGTAGGGCTCTGCTATGTTGAGTGATGTTTTGTAAAGTACGGATACAAATATTAAATGGACTGTTTTCATTTTCTTGTAGTTTTTGATATAGAATAAATCAAGAACAGGTTCTGTATTTTTCTTTTTTATTCTATCACAGTAGCTCTGTAGATGATAGTTTCATAACCTTACATACCCAAATGTTGCTGAAATGCATGCAGCTCCCAGAATACTCTACCATATGGTCATGGTAAAACTGTAATTGGAATTTTAGTACAACATTTGGGGATTAAGGGTTAAGAAATAGGAATTCTAATTACAGGTATAGGATCCCTTATCCGGAAACCCGATATCTAGAAAGCTCCGAATTACGGAATGGATGTCTCCCATAGACTCCTTTTTATCCAAATAATCCAAATTTTTAAAAATGATTTCCTTTTTCTCTGTAATAATAAAACAGTAGCTTGTACTTAATCCCAACTAAGATATAATTAATCCTTACTGGAAGCAAAACCAGCCTATTGGGTTTATTTAATGTTTCTAGTAGACTTAAAGCAGACTTAAGGCATGAAGACACAAATTATGGAAAGATCCTTTATCCGGAAAACCCCCGGTCCCGAGCATTCTGGATAACAGGTCCCATACCTGTATTACATCTCATCATGAGACTGAAGCATGGTCACTCTAGGCCAAGCTAGTAGTCTGCTGCTGTGAGTTACTGCATGTAACTAATTTGCCCAGTCAGCAAATTCTGACTTTGCTGCAGATATAACTAGTAGGACTGTTTGCATTGCATTTTGCAATGACTCTTTTGTCATCCAGTTTACAGGAATGTATGTTGGCTGAGCTAGGCTTGAAAAATCTAGTTTTCAGGGCTGAACCAGGAGTAAGGCGATCAGTTGCTAAGGAGTGGGCTGTGTAAAACCTCACTGTAATTTTTGGATGGCAGAGCTGGAGGCTGTTGCCAGTAGTTATAAAAGTTTTGCCTGTTCCATAATAAAGAGGTGAGGTGATTCCTGTCTGATCCAGGCAGGGAAGTGAGCCAAACTGACTAGAACTATACATATACACCGTGGGGCTAACTGTTTTGTTTTCACAAAAAGAGACAGTGCAGCTGTGATGTATGAAGATACTGTTTTAAAGGAGAACTAAAGCTTAACTAAAGTACGGCAGAAATGTTGTACATTATGTTTTGGGCTTCTGTACCAGCCCAAGACAACTACAGCCCTTTAGCAGCAAATATCTCACCCTCCAAATATGCCTCAGTAGCTGCCCATGTTCTTTTCTGCTGATTTGCTTCACATGCTCTGTGCTGCTCTCAGTCACTGAACTTAGGGACCAACACACAATATACTTAATATATACAGTATATGATATAAATATCACAATATGAGGTTAATTAGTAAATAATTCAGATTATTGGTACATGGCTGCTCAGAAACCAGCAGAATTAGCATCAGAATGTAATAATCAGCTCTGTAGCATCAGCTTAAATGACAGGCAAACCTTATTTTATGCTTGATAATTTGCGACAACCCCTAAGCATAGCTGCTCAACAGCTACTCTGTGCAGGGTCAATGACACTTGAAGGCCTTCAAGAGATGCTGAACCTTTAGGATGGTTCAATAAATTCAGTATATAAAATATGGCATTTCTAGCCAAATTTATTTTTTAAGGTTTAGTTGTCCTTTAAATTCTCATTGAGCTTTGAAGCTAACATCAGGTTAAAACTGGAAATATTTTACCATGTGTAATGTATCCTATTTTTCATAATGTTAATGCATTCATTTTTGTTGAGTGTTTCTGCTATGAAGACAAGAAAAGGCTTGCTGCATTTGCATTTAATTCAGTATGCACAGATGGTTGGAATAAGTTGCTTATATGAAAGGCAATATTGTTATATACTCACATTAACATGAATTTAATGTTTGGGAAGGAGTGACTACAGGCAATGTTTAGATTAGAAACAATACTGTGATTCTTCCTGTAGCCACCAGAGATCCAGCCCAGAAACTGATGATCTCTCTTACACCTTATTTGTATAGAATGCACCCTTTATCAATAAGGGCTAATTGGTATTGGTATTATTACTATCCTAACTTATAAGTCATTCGCATCAGTCCCTATCCTAGTGGAGTTTGCAACATATGGTCCATATCACATATGCAAACACAGTATGGTCAGTTTGTATCAGAATCCAAATAAAGTAAAGTTAAAATATACTGGAAGAGGTGCCATTTCCTTTGTGATCACAAACCCTACCGCAAACCCTATATGTCAGGCCAGCCTACTCCCTCTTCTGTTACAAGAACAAACTAGCCTGGTGTATTTGCTATAGCTCCCAAGTGTCCTTTGCAGCGGTTTGGGTTAGGTACATGGTTATTATTGTAATTCTTGCAAGTCATACTGTAACATACTTGTGCCAAACACTTGGGATCACAGGGGGAAATGGTGCTGCCATGCTAAACAGAAAAGTGCAAAATTTATACCTAATTTCCCCTGGGTCTCTCCTGGTAATAGTTGCCTGGTGTTGGCTGGAGGGGTCGGCGCCTCTCCCAGCAATATCTGTAGAAAAGATTAGCCAAACAGCACAGGCTGGTATAGCGGGGATCTCCCCTGCACGTTTATTTCGTCAAGTGATGTAACGTTTCGGGCATGCCCCCGAAACGTTACATCACTTGACGAAATAAACGTGCAGGGGAGATCCCCGCTACACCAGCCTGTGCTGTTTGGCTAATCTTTTCTACAAACAGAAAAGTGCCACAGAGTAAAAGGTTAGTCATTGAGGCCAAACAACCCCCAGTCTTTTTTGCTTTCCTTGTCCATTCTTTTTTTTTTCTATGTTTTTTTCTTTTAGTTTAATATAAACTCAGAGATGGCGAGGATTGATTAACTTAACTTGCTTTGTATTAAATTAACGGGCCATTAAGGTTAAACAAGC
Source organism: Xenopus laevis (assembly GCF_017654675.1). Lineage (NCBI taxonomy): Eukaryota > Metazoa > Chordata > Amphibia > Anura > Pipidae > Xenopus > Xenopus laevis. Next base: position 80,787,320 of record NC_054382.1, on the reverse strand, counting down.
CCTTACTATGTATTAAAACATTCTTGTAATAGAAAATGTCTGCCTCATTTAAAGTTAAACTTTTTTTTTTTAGTTGACACATCATTTAATTTGGCTTAATGTTTTTCTTCCTATATACTTTATGAGAAATTTTCCACCATGGCCTAACTATGTTGTGTTATTGTGCCTCACTTACTGGGGGAATAAAACACCATAGGTTTCATTTATGGCCACAGATGCAAAAAGTGGCATTCTTTTTTTTTTCTATGTTTTTTTCTTTTAGTTTAATATAAACTCAGAGATGGCGAGGATTGATTAACTTAACTTGCTTTGTATTAAATTAACGGGCCATTAAGGTTAAACAAGCCCTTACTATGTATTAAAACATTCTTGTAATAGAAAATGGCTGCCTCATTTAAAGTTAAACTTTTTTTTTTTAGTTGACACATCATTTAATTTGGCTTAATGTTTTTCTTCCTATATACTTTATGAGAAATTTTCCACCATGGCCTAACTATGTTGTGTTATTGTGCCTCACTTACTGGGGGAATAAAACACCATAGGTTTCATTTATGGCCACAGATGCAAAAAGTGGCATTTTTTACTATAATGCAGCTTTTCAGGATTCTGGTGGTGCTAGCATTTCAAGGGGGTGTTGAGTGCGATGTCTCAGAATTTATGTAATTGCATTTGCACCTCGCTGCAAATCTGATGTAGCTGTGTTGAAAGTTTTGATGGAAGTTCAGTTGGCCTCCTTTCCAATGTTTTATGCAACATCCATAAGAATGCAGCACACTGACAAAGTAAATTTGTTGTGCTTTGTGATTTTTATTAGCTTATTTTTAAGTAGGCAAAAATAGCAATTTTTGTCTACTTAAAAATGAGCTAATAAAAATCACAAAGCACAACGGATTTACTTTGTCAGTGTACTGCTGTCTTATGGATGTTACAAATACCTTTACTAACCCATAGCAGATTGGGTAATCAAGTGCTAAGCTCCTGATCCCAAGGGATAAGACACAGAGGTAGAGCACTTCACTATTGAGTGGAATTCCTTTCCAATGTTTGGCGCGAGAGTGACGTGTGATTCTCTAGGTGCAAAGAGGGAACCCTGAAGCTACCACCTGGTCTGGAGGTGGTGAAACCTCCAGGTTTCCTTTGTGTGAATAGGCACAACTGTGCTTGATACAGGAAGCATGAAGCACTAAGCGATACATCGCATAACTATACTGAGGTGCAATAAGCGCATTTTGCCGACACGTACCTGTAATTAATGTAAAGCACATCTGTGATTGTAAATGGCTTATTATTATGGCACTAGCCTATACCCTATGTATAATGAACTCCTCCTTATCTGTAAAACTGAGATAGGATGGGATTGTTTCTATAGATTTTATAGAGATTTTATAAAGATACAGAACTATCTTTATTATGAGGAGGGAAAGGAGAGATAGGGTAAGAAAAAAACCCATACGTAGTAAAGAAATGTGGCTTTTTTAAAATAATAGGATATATTTACAACACAAGTAGTAATTATTATGCTTATGTTCAAAAAAGGTGTATATTTTTACTTTAATTGTAGGTTGTGTTAACTGGAAATATTTCTGCCTGCTAATAATATTAACCAATAAAGTTGAAACTACCAGATGCATATAAAAGCATGCTGCAACTGCCTATCACCAAGGGATGTTTTGAGGTTAAATATTTGCACCACCAGTTAAAAATTAATTAACCATGAAAGCCAAGTACAGGTATGGGACCTGTTATCCAGAATAGACTGGTTTTGCTTCCAAAAAGGATTAATTATATCTTAGTTGGGATCAAGTACAAGCTACTGTTTTATTACTACAGATAAAAAAAGAAATCACTTTTTAAAATTTGGATTATTTGGAAAAAATGGAGTCTGTGGGAGACAGCCTTTCCGTAATTCAGAGCTTTCTGGATAATGGGTGGGTTTCCGGATAATGGATCCCATACCTGTATATTAAATTCTTGTATGATAAGATTTGCATTCTCCTTTGCTTTTCTCAATAACAAAGTCAATGATGCAGTCAACAGCACAAACATTAAGCTACACATACTGTGTGCACAGAAACAAAATGGGGAAACAATAATTTAAACAGTTAGTTAAAGGGTTATCACCGCAACCAGTGTGGGACAGTTGTTACCCTCTGTCCCGTAGATGCTCATGTATGTTACTGTATGTTCCACATGCTGGGAGGATTGTATTTGTTTAGTAATAGCAGTTAAAACATGGCAAATGATCTCCAAAATCTGAGCAGTTTGTTGTAAAATTCCATCATCCTTGATTTACGTTTTGAGAAAAATAGGATTTCCCCTGACAATTCCAATGCCATGGGGTGCCATTGACTGCTGATCCCCTAGTAGTTTAGGGATGTGAAGAAAATTAGCAGCTTGTACCAAATTCCCACAGTTTCAGCCCCAGATTGCTAGCAGGTCTTCATCATTGAGAGATCATATCTGTGATATTTCTGTGGATGAGGAGTGACTCATGCTGAGCTGTGCTGGGGTAAACCCTTTCTTTCTGTCACAGTCCAACACATTTAAGAAATCAGCAGCAGTCTCATTCCTATTAGGTAAGTCTTCTACAGAAATTATTAACCCCTTAGCTTGCGGCACTGATTTTTGCAGGAGCTGTCAGAGCAAATGTGGCTTTAATAGCTTATTTTATCTACAGTAAATTGATTAAAATAAATAAGTAAAATTTTCACCCATAAAGTGTTAGATTACCCTTTTTTTGCAGCATAACCTAATATAATTTTTGTTTTCCAATTACATTTCCCATTTTTCATGGGTAGTGTTGCTGTACTGAGTTCCAAACAACAGTTATATAACTACTATATAGTACTCTATATTAGCTAATGAAATAATGAATTAAGTCCTAGTAGGAGTATGGACTGGTTTATGCACCATATGTGGGTAATCGTATTATTGATTTGTTGGGCTAAATAATTGTCCAATTGTCATGTTATATCTATTCATGAATATTATGTCCAATATTGGTTTACATCACTGTAAATAAATATATTTAACCTATTGGTTATTATTACAGGTCAACTTTGTAGCTTGCCAACTGGTTGCCCTTTTGATTGCATTTTGGTTTCGCATTTATCTGAATCCTAGTACTGCACATCCTGCTGTCCGTCATGCATTTGCCACCTTCGTTGGAGTCTACTTTGCAGTGTTTTGCTTTGGATGGTAAGTCCATTGCTCATATGGCAAAAAATTATAATAAGAATTTTAGCGTAACAAAGCAATAAGAAAAAAGCTTTAATTTTTTTTCGTGTCCTGTAAAAAGCTACTCATTCTACCTTTTTTAAAAGGCACCCCTTGTGAAATGTCTGTGAATGCCACTTATACTTATATGTAAAGTATACCTAAATTACTTTATCAGTAAATTTCAGTTTATTTGGTCGGATAAACCCCCATGAATTACTAGATGAACGATGTATTGAACCAAACAACAGGGAGGTTTAAGTGTACCAAATTTATCATACTATTATACAGCAGTATAGTTGGTTCCTCTTCACCCGAATTTGTCATTTCTACTCTACTTCGGGCCCTAAAACGTGGCTCCTATTTCAAGAAGCCCATAGTCCACCCCCCTCATAACAGTTTGTTACCAGCAAAAGTTCATGTAGACGCAAATTGGAGTAATCCTAGCAAAATTTAAGCAAATCTGTTCAATCCAAGTTTTTAAAATGTTTTGGAGACTTTGTTGACCAATTGAAAATTATGTGTAGAATCCAACTTTGCAGCCTTCTACTCATCAAAGGTAGAAGGCAGTTTTATTTGATCAAGTTTTTTATTTTCTAATTTTTAAGCACACATTAGAGTTTCATTTTAAGAGTTTATTCAATTGAAAAAACTCTAAAATTCACAAATTTGCATATTGATCAATGCACTGTGACAGTTGGAAAGTTTTTTTCAAGTTGGTTTTTAGGAATTGTTTGAGTTATGGAAAGATGAACTGGAGGGATTTATTTATTTAATTTATGACAAAGATTGCATCACTATGTGCCTATTCAACTCTCTTTCAACTATCATTGTTAATAAGAATCCTATTTTACAGGTTTTTCATGACTCTTGTGTATTTACATTTTCGTGTTTAACTTTTTGAAACTAGACACACATTGATAATACGTATTATACATAGTAGACTGGCTAGTGTACATAACAAGGGATTGCTTAGTGATTCTCAAGAATACTGAAAACCTGGGTAGAGCAATGATATTTGCAAGAGTGTACTTCTGGGTTAGGACAGCTCATTGCATTTATAGGGTATTTACTGCCAGGAGAATTGCCAGATTGGTTCTAGTCTTATGTTCACTGTGCTGTCTGGTACAATGAGGTGGATGTACAGTACAGTGTAGTCCGTGTACCATTAGTGGCAAAAGGGGACTTTGTAATATTCTGTAGCGCCATTTGTATATCTGCAGTTTCATTTAGTAAACTAGCTCTGCAACATAGAAAAAATCCTGCTTTAAGTGTTGATGGCCAATGTACACATCTTTTGTGAACGTCTATTCGAAATGTGACTTTTTAACTAAGATCACCCTAACTGTAATAACTGTAAATTAAAATATTAAAATGACTGTTTTGTTTAAGGTACTCTTTGCACATATTCACATTGGTACTCCTGTGCTACTGCATCATGGTTACAGCAAGTGTTACAAATGTACACAGGTAAGAAATACATATATAATATTTGTTAATTTCAGAGGGGTGGTGGAGGTCAGCACATAACAGTTTCATTTGGATGTATTTATCAATAACTACTTGTAATGCTCTTCTAGGGCAGTGCTTTGCAATTTTACAGTGTAGAAAAGTACACATGAAGAACAATTATTATAATAAACAAATACATATATAAGTATAGATAGATTTAGTGCCATAGGTAAGAGAGAAACATTAGAAAGGGCCAATAAATCTTACACTCAGGGGATTATTTATCAAAATCCAAAATTTTCTCATTATTTTCTGAAAACTTCTCTGACCAAATCTGCATGGATTGTGTCCCCCTATTTATCAATCAATTTTCCCTAAAATTTCTTGTATGGGAAAAGACTCGATAAAATTGTGAAAAAAATCCAAATCACAAGATTTTTTCGTATTTGTCGCCAAAACTTGCAACTTTTTCGTATTTGACACCCGAAACCACAAAATCTTCGGATTATTGAACGAAACCCAGCGCAAATCAGAATATTTTCAATATGTCAACGGGACATCTGCCATTGACTTCTACATGAACTCGTCAGGTCAAAGTTGGAGTACTTTTTTATTCTGACTTTTAACACCATCAGGTGCAAAGGTGAGTAATAAAAACTGGCAATAATTATAAATGTGTAGCTTTACAGAGCATTTGCTTTTAGATGGGGGTCAGTGACCCCCGTTTGAAAGTTGGAAAATGTCAGAAGAAGAAGTTAAATAATTAAAATACTATACAAAATAAATAATGAAGACCAATTGAAAAGGTGCTTAGAATTGACCATTCATACTAAAAGTTGACTCAAAGTTGAATCAACCCTTTATAGGGATTCTGTCATGGGAAAACACAAAATACATCAGTTGATATCACTCCTCCAGCAGAATCCT